>NC_049203.1:41738237-42070737 GCF_013347855.1 Anguilla anguilla | reverse complement strand
TGTTGCAAAAGTTCCCACAAATGTGTTGCACTTGTAGGTTGCCTTCTGGCCAGTTCAACCCAAACCAGCTTGATGGGGTTTAAGTCCGGAGACTGCTGACTATTCCATTATTTGAAGCCTACTGTCTTGTTATTTTCTTCTAAGATAGTTCTGACATAGCCTGGAGGTATGTTCTGGGTCATTATCTTGCTGTAGGATGAACCCCAGACAAACTAGGCATTATCTAAAGGGTATTGCATGGTGCTGCAAAATGCTGTGGTAGCCCATTTGGTTCAAGGTGCCATTCACTCTGTGCAAGTCACCAACTCTGGATCCAGTAAAAGAGCTCCAGACCATCACGCTTCCTCCTCCATGTTTGACAGTTGGTGTCACACACTGAGGAACCATCCTTTCACCTACTCGACAGCATACAAAAACCCTGTGTGATGAAACGAAGATTTCAAATTTGGATTCATCGGTCTATAAGACCTTCTTCCAGTCGTCAGTAGTCCACTGCCAGTGCTTCATGGCCCAGGCAAGCCTCTTTTTCTTATTTAGCCATTTTAGCAATGACTTTCGTACTGCCACTCGACCTGTCAAACCTGCAGCTTGAAATCTTCTCTTCAGAGTTGAAACTGAGTCTTGCTTACTTCGACCACTGTTAAGTTGTGCTTGAAGCTGTTGTCCTGTGCGCCGCCTATCACACAAGCTGTTGACTCTCAGAAACTTGTCTTCTGATTCTGTTGTGGCTTTGGGTCTGCCGGACCTCTTCCTGTCAGAGTTTCCTCCAGTTTCCAAGTGCCTTTCGATGGTGTAGGAAACTGTACTCACTGACACCGTGGCTTGCCTTGCAATTTCTCAAAAGGAAAGTACACTTCTAAGGCTTATAACGGTCTGTCTGACTTTCTTTGTTAATTGCCTTTTTCTCGCTATTATGATAGCAATATACCACTTCCTGCAGTGCAAAATTGTCCAAATAATGCTCCAGAGGGTGTAGTAATACAGTCTGTTCCAACACTGATTTTATACAGCCAGAGGGTTTGTGAGTAATCAACAAAAGTTGGGACACCTGTAGGAATTGTTTGCATCCACTTTCAAGGCTTAATTTACTTCCATTGCTGCAGAAAAGCTGTACGTTGTTAACCCATCACTTGTTCCCTGAAAAAGGCCTTTTTTATAACTCTGATATTTACATTATTTTTCAGTTTTTGGTAACCTGAAATTTTTTTTAAATCGGCTGGCAGTTTACCACTTACCTTTGTACTGTCAAGGGAAACACCTCCATTTCAGGTTCGAAACTTAACACAGAAATCAAGGAAGAAGTTCTCAAAATTTCTTAACCGGTTTATTTCCAGAGTCTGGAGGAGATTACCACCCAGAGATTTGGACAGGGATTCCCCTTTTTGTCACAGTGACCTCTCCAAACCAGGATAGGACCATAGCTTTTATAATGTGAAAACCTTATCTTTTGCTTTCGTCACCACCTTTCCCTTCCACGTCTACAGTGGGCCCCTGTGTCTTAAATAACTTTCTGGCGAAAAACATGTTTTTCTCAGCTAAGATTCAGCTACATCTTCCTACTGTCATAGTGACCACTGATAAAGTAAACAGTACCAGGCTGTAGACTGGCCTTGAAGGCAGGCGCAGCTGCTGGTCCTCAAAGAATAATCAGACCACCATAACCTGTATTTTCCAAAGGCCCTCTGCACAGAGTGTAATGAATAAAACGGTATTAAGAACATATATCATTAATGCTTATGCATAAATGTGAATAAAATAATGGTTAAATCTGGATTTTCCTCAACAGTACCATTTCAGGTCATTCACTGGTCTTGAGCTGCTTAAATTTCAATAAAACTGGAAAAATTGAGGTGTTCGAAAACTTTTGACCGGTAGTGTATATAGTCGGGATTGACTCAACCCTGACACATCTAGCTGAGATGCCTATATATACAAATCTGAGGTGTCATGGTATCTCCTTTCCTGGAGAGTCTTACTATCACTTAAGAGATATTGAACACAAAACTATTAATGGGGTGAGGGGCCCTGCATGGCCACAGAAGGCCATAAAGATCATGGTATCTCTTTTTGATTTTAAGTTTGAATGTCTATGTTTCAAATATTTGTTGAGGCTTGTCAGTGTGTAATTTACATTTTTATAAGCAGTTCCAGTTTCAAGCAAAGGTCTGCCTGGTATTACTAGCCTTCTCACATGGATATTTTGTCTGAAAATAGAGATTGCACTACTGGCTGCACTTAACAATTATTGCCTACGACTATCACATCTGTTGTTAAAAGCAGAAGTAAATTTCCATTTTTGCAGAGTTATTTAAAGTTACAATCTCGAAGATTTCCGTTTCGTTCTCTTTGGCGGTACCAATGGCGAGAAGCGGTAATTGCAGGTGTGTTTTTGGACCTCACTTCCCATCCAACCGGATCCAACCAGTGTCGCCTGTGTGTCGTCAGTCAGTTGGCATGCCATCTATAACACTAACTATTTACTGAATAAAAAACGGTTGTTATAAAAGTAACGTTATGTACATATTCATTGTCTAACATTAGGCTAACTCAAGGTGTCTTTACACTGCCGAGCCGGGTTAAAATGCCGTAGCAAACCTGGGGTAGAATTAGTGATGATCAATTTCTGCAAACGTTCTTTATCCACCTTTTGCCCGGTATTAACATATTTACACTGCAGAGAAGAATTCGCGGGATTCGCTGTGGCTCCTGCAATTATGTATCTCGTGCACAATAAGCAGTCTTTTTCGTGAATGATTGTTGTGCGGTATTTTTGAAACAACTGCCTTGCAAAATGTTACCCCTGGTGTTTCTGGTTTTGCTAGCTAAACTGTTCGAGAATAAAGCTGAGCTGGGTGTTAAATTAGCAATCAGAACAAGAAGAATAAAACAAAAACAAAGGAGACTTCATCAAAAAGGGCATAAAGGCTGAAGGAACATATGAGGAAGCGTGATAAAATAATAACAATGCTAATCCATACTGCCGTATTCTTTTATTTCGTTTTCTCGTGACGTCTTCAGAAATCAGACCCGGCTCTGCTCCACATACCCAGGCTTTATTCCGATCATTATAATATATTGATGAACTCGATGGCAATGTAAATAACGGTAACGTTAAGGCCAGTTCAGATCAATGAATCGCAATGAGGCGAAACGGTTTGAGAATGTTGCAGAGAAAATTGCAGCAGTGTGAACTGGCTAGTAGCAGAGCCGTTGCCTGCCCTGAGGTTTTAAAAGACCGATCTTGTCAAATCGCCAAGTGCAGTTTTAGAACGTTTACAATCAGACGTCTTGGAATTTTGCACGTTGCATCCAGTCTCGTTGCGAATCATTCATCTGAACTGGCCTTAAGTTAGCTACAATGCAACTGTGCAACAAGCTAGCATTGCATTCGAGAGATGGTTTGCGAGGTCGGCTAGGGTTAGCTAGCGTTTTTTCTAATTGTTAGCTGACATTAGATTGTGTTAATTACATTAGCTAGCTAGCTAACACAACGTTACCTGATATGAGAGATGGATACTGTGCGCAACGTTGTCTAAACTAATGTTGTCTTTCTTGACATGGTCCGGTAGCTAGCGTTAGCTGTGCAAATAGCTATGTAATTTAGTAAAGTTACGTTGTCATTAAATGTAATACTAAATCTACATCAACAAATAATATGATCTCTCATGTTACACAAAAACTTTTTAGGGTTCCATAACTCCCCCAAACCCCCCTTTCTCTGTTATTGTAACGCATGCAGACACCGGAAAAAACAGTACGCCGCTCACACACAAGTGAGTTGAAGAGCGAGCCTGTTGCGTTAGTTCCGCCTACCCTCTCAGGCGGACCAACCACTGATGGGTGATGGAAAACGCATCACTAACTATGCGCCGCTTGTGATTTTTTCCCGGGAATGTCGCCACAGACACCCAGTTCTTTAGTCATCAATTATTATTATAATAATAATAATAATATTAATTAATATAATAATAGGCTCAATCACCATTGTGTTACCTAATTCGGCGATAGATAGTGACTTAACAGACATTTGTTTTAATGAAAATCTTCAAGATTATTACTTTAAAGTTGAGGCCAAAAGTTTACATACACCTAGGCTAAAGATAATCAAACTCAGTTTTTCCACAACTCTGCACATTTCATGTTACCATACATTTCTTTTGGCAAGTCAATTAGGACATCTACTTTGATCTTATCGGAGGTAATTTTAAAAGAATCGAATAGAGACAGGTTTATTTCAGCTTTAATTCACTATATCAAGTTCACGTTTATTTATATAGCACATTTAATACACGAGGAAATCCAATGTGCTTTACACAGAAAAAATGCACGTTCGTGTATATACATGTATAAAATATAAATATAAAAGCAAACATACACTTGAATATACACATTTATAAAATAAAGAGAAAAAATAAAGTTCAAAATGTATAAAATAAATATGAAAAAGCATTAGTCAAAGGCTACAGAAAAGAGGAAGGTTTTGAGCCCACTCTTAAAAATAATGTATTGTAAAACAATTGTATGCAAATATAAAAATATTGGGACCACACAGACACTGTTCAGGAAGGAGGCACAAATTAACTCCCAGGGCTGAACGAACTTCGGTCCGAAAGATTCAACTGAACCTGAACAAAGGAACTGGTGAAGGAGTTTGAGGCATCAGGTACAAAAGCATCTACATCCACCAATTAAGAGAATCCTAAATCATGGCCTGAAAGGCTGTTGCGAAAGGAAGAAGTCCCTATGCCAAGATCGGCATAACAAAGCCAGAATGAAGTTTGCAGGTGATCACCAGGACAAAGACCTAGCCTTTTGAAGGAGTGTTCTCTGGTCAGATGAAACTAAAATTGAACTGTTTGGCCATAATGATCAGCGCTATGTATGGAGCAAAAAGGGTGAGGCTTTCAATCCGAAGAACACCAACCCAACTATGAAGCATGGGAGTGGCAGCATCATGTTGTGGGTGTGTTTTTCAGGAAAAGGGACTGGTGCACTTCAGAAAATAGATAGCATCA
The DNA here is from genome assembly GCF_013347855.1 of Anguilla anguilla. Classification (NCBI taxonomy): domain Eukaryota; kingdom Metazoa; phylum Chordata; class Actinopteri; order Anguilliformes; family Anguillidae; genus Anguilla; species Anguilla anguilla. The sequence goes on along the minus strand of NC_049203.1, from coordinate 42,065,722 downwards.
TGTGGAAGGAGGATTATCTAGAAATACTGAAGCAACACCTCACGACATCAGCTAGAAAGTTAAAACTTGGTCACAACTGGGTCTTCCAATAGGCAATGAACCTATGCATACCTCCAAAGTTGTAACAAAATGGCTTAAAGACAACAAAGTCAAAGTATTGGAGTGGCCATCACAAAGCCCTGACCTGAATCCCATCGAAAATCTGTGGACTGAACTGAAAAAGCGTGTCCGAGCAAGGAGGCCCACAAACCTGGCTGAGTTACACCAGTTCTGTCAGGAGGAATGAGCAAAAAGTCCGGCACATTATTGTCAGAAGCTTGTGGAAGGCTACCCCAAGCGTTTTATTCATGTTAAGCAATTAAAAAGCAATGCCACCAAATACTAACAAAGTGTAAATTTTTTACCCACTGAAAATCTGATATAGTACATAAAAGCTGAAATAAATCTCTTAGGTATTTTGAAAATGACCTAAATGTAAATAAAGTAGATACCCTAATTGACTAAACATGAAATTTATGATAACATGAAATGTGTGGAGTTGTGAAAAATTTAGTTTGAATGTATTTAGCCTTGGTGTATGTAAACGTTTGGCCTCAACTGTGTGTGTATATACATACATGCATATATGTAAATACACATATAATTAAAAAAAACATTTTGTGCAAGTTAAATGTTATATAACTGCTCTCATTTCTAACGTAGGCGCTTCCCACTGCTTCGCACGAAATATATCATACCCCTGTACAACATTTAAAAATACGTCAGCATGTGCGCGGCAGCAAGTAATCATACTGAATTTAACACGAGTGTTGCTTTCAAACATTGCTGTCAATCATCTGTGCTTAATTAGTGGCAATTACTTTATCAACTTACATTACTGAGCTGGTGCAAATGGAATAATTGTTCGAGGAGGTGCATGACAAAGAGACGATCGTTACCTCTCGTTGGCGGAGGACGGAAGTACAACGAGAAAACAAGGGGAGGAAAACTGGTGGCCTTACTCATGATGGTGTGCTTTACTGGCACTGACAACAGCAAATGATTCCAAATGAAAATTCCATACCTAGATTCAACTCTAGACCTTTCGTTAGCTTTCTTCTGCATTAACTAATAATGCAAAGACGTAGGCTACAGCTGGCCAAAAAACCGTCGAGCAGTTGGTCCCATTACTTCTGGTCACCTAAAATGGGGGTGGGGGTGTCTATGCATAAAAAGTAATTCCTACACGGATCAACCCGATATGGATATAAAAACCTTCAAGCTAAAGCTGACTCTACTCTGCACTTTAACGGATATTTGTGGTTTTATTTCAAATGTACAGAGCCAAAACAATTCATAATGACACTGTCCAAATACTTTTGCATTTAACGGTATATGCTCCAGCATTGGTTCCCAAGTTATTATTTTTTTCGGCTAGTGGGTGTGGTTTGAGGGAATTTGAACGCGCAACGCTTAGTGCACTTCAGCAGTCTACGGAACTGTTTAAAGCGGTCCCTAGTCGAAGGAAATGGCTACACTACATGAGAGAGGAATTCCCTTGAGCGCAGTGAGTAACATTCTTTAATCTGGATATTTGGATGGCTGTGGTAATACAATTTATTCCGTTACATCCCCATTTTTCATAGGATGTTTTTTTGTGGCCGAATTTAAAAACGAAAGTTTCGCCTTCACTGTTTCGCTGTAAGTTTAACTTCACGCCTCACCGATTTGACATAGATTTTCCTCCCCTGCACAGCTGAATCCTAAATTCCTGCACACAAACTCCACCAGTCACACCTGGCCCTTCAGTGCCATCGCAGAGCTTGTCGGTGAGTCATCTGTAAGAGGTTCTATGCTTGTTATGTTTCAATGATTAATCAACTATTAAGTAATTATTAAATGAAGTACGCCACGATACTGCGATAGCTCCAGAAGATGAGGTAAGTCTTAGTCACCTGGGTGCTTTAGAATGCTTGATATAATTAATTATTCACTTGGAATTATCCTTCATTTTACCAAGTCATACAGAGTAATATTAACGATATATTTTCCCAGTGAGGCCTGGCAAAGAAAGAAGCATGCAAACGAGGTCCCTTCTTGGCCAGTAAATAATTTGAGGTGATTCCAAGTATTTGGAACATAGAGCACTGGAAAGTTATTTTGACGGTGGTGCTGAACGTAAGTAGCAAGAGCTTAAATGTGTGTGCATACGTGTTCCACGTGAACAAGCCATGGAAGTATAGACTTTTACATTTAAATATCTGTAAATGCTGTACATATATTAAAATATCACATTTTGAATAATTCCAAAAATATTTGAAATGTTAATTTTATAGGTTAAATAGTACTTAGACTTACCCAACAAATCAAAAACCAACTTTATAGCAGATTTAAGATGAAATGTTTATTAAATGGACAAAGAAATTTTGGCCATTAGAAATAAAATAGAAACGGTACACTTAGGAAATTAGGCTCACTACTGATAATTAATCATGGGGAAAAAGACATCCAATTGAAATTACCAAAGAGAAAGCAATAGCAGAGAGAGAGAGAGAGATCAGTAACAGCATACCTTGTTAGAGAATTAGCCTTCTGACTTCAGTTCGGCTGGGAAAAATGAAAAAACAAGGTAGAAACAATAACTGAACCAGCACACAACTAAGGGACCACCCTAAAAAATGAAAATGCTTATTCTCTGCTAGCTACCTATTCCACAGCGGTCCTAAATACTTCAGCAAGACCCTTGGGTGATGTCAAGTGTGAGAATTAAAGGGGGTTGAGTTCCTTTATGCCACAGACTGGCTTATCTAAAAACTGATTTGCTGAATTGTTTTTGGTGAAATGTATTCAAGTTGGCAGAAGCAGGACTAAGCAGCATAGTTTTATTATCACAAGTAACAGCTTTCAGCCTCTATTTTTAAGGAGACCAAACAAGGGCATCAGCACGTTTCATTGTGTAAGGAGAGGGTGTATGTGTGGAGAGGCGAGAGAAGGAGAAACATTCAAATGCCTTATGATCAGTCAACCAAAGCTGGCCACTCTGCAACAATTTAATATTGTATGACAACTAACAGTTCATCTGTATAAAACCATACTGTTCCTCTCTTTCATATGCTGTATTCTAAAAACTAGCTGTTTGACAAGACGAATGCCTGGATTAAACAATAAATCTGATGGGGAAATAATATGAAAATGTACAAACGGGTTTTCTTACCAAATTTATTCACATACAGATTTATGTGAATAAGACGACAACATTTTAAAGTATAAAATAAGCCATTGTCTCTGTAGAGATGAATTATGTCTAGGGAAAGATGGTGTTCTTGGCTTGCTTTCTTCTGATATGCCGTGCACATATCATGTTCTTCGGAAGGCACTCTGAGAATGGGATTGAAAGGCACTGCATGAATAAAATGTTTTATTTTTAGATTTGTTGTCTGCTGGGGTAGCAACGTAGTGTCATATTTCAAGGAACTCTGTCAACAGAAGAAATGTGAATGAGGCATAGGTTGATATATAACTTTCTCACTTAAAGATATAGGCCCCCAGATTCAGTATTTGTCTGTTATATGAAATTCATGGATTTCTTAAGTCAGACTTCAGAACAAATACTGACTGAATCCACGCCATAGTGTGTACATACATACGCACAAAAACAAATAAACAGTGTGTGCAGCACAATACATGCATGCATACACATGCCTTCTGAATGGAGCCTGTAACCATTGGAATATGCTTTCAGACAATGCCTATGACCCAGATGTCCAGGCCAAGCAGTTTTGGATCGACTGGACTGTGATAAACAACCAGGATTGCCTCACCTTCATGGACAATGGGGCTGGGTTGACCAGAAACAGAATGCATAAGATGCTAAGGTCAGTCACAGTCATTCAGTCAGTCAATCTGCTGCATGTCAACCAGAGTTTCCCAAAAGCCGGTACTCCCAAGACCCACTTAATGAACATTTCCATGTGATGTACCTTTGTTAAAATGTTGCTTTTATATGGTCAAATATGCATATAGCCTAGTGTTTGAACATGTTAAAAAGGTTCCACGTGCAATGCATGTAACTGGTGCTGTATTTAATTCAACTGATGTGTGTATCAATGGAAAATGTTCACAAGGTGCCCCCTAGTGGGCCTCAGGAAGGTTGTAAGCTTATTTCATAGAAATTATTTTCCCCTGAAAACAAATAGCATTTTAGTTTTGGAGCCACTAGACTGGTTTGAATGCCATACCCTATCTTCTGTTGTTTGAGGAGGCTAACAGAATTGTTGAACATGTTACATTTGTTTAAGGACAGGACCATAGAGGTCAGTGATGTGCAGTACCAAGCTGCAGTAACTGGATAACATGACAAAAGGCATCAAAGGATTGCAGTGTTTATGAGGAATTGGATGCTACAGAAGTACTGCATTGTTGTGTCCTTGGATGCTTTAAATAAACATATCTCTGCATTGGAAAGCAGGGTAATAAATGAGTGCAAAGATAATTTATTCTTCCCATATTTTATGTAAGACTTCATTAGAATATCGGTTTCCAGCCTGATAATATGGAATAAGGATTGGGGAAAGGGGAAGAAACAAAATACAAAGGTAGAACAATGAAGAACAGTGCAGGGAGAATTTAGGACTGAAGTATTGTGTGTTTTTAGAGATCTATAATGTAATGTACAATATATGTAAGTGTTAGTTGTTGAGTGCCTACCTGACCACGCATTACAGTGCTTTACAATGTCACAGCAAAACATAACGGAACAATACACATAAATTGAGGCACATGTAAAAGTCAGAGAACATAAACAATTCATTAAAAACAAACTTGTGAAATAAGACAGAAAATGTAAAACCATGAAAAATTTAAATGGCTTTAGTCTGTATATAGTGACAGTGGGATTCACTCAAAAATTGACTAACAAGACAGTATGATGCTGTATTCAGTACTGAGTTTATGAGCTGTAAATATTTGTAAATAGTTGCCGGCTGTAGGCTAAACTAGTTTTGTGTCTCAGTTTTGGGTTCAGTGATAAGCGCTCTGCTAAAGGCCATGTTCCAGTGGGTCTCTATGGAAACGGGTTCAAGTCAGGCTCCATGCGTCTGGGGAAGGATGTCATTGTCTTCTCCAAAACCCGGGACACCATGAGTGTGGGGCTCCTGTCCCAGACATACCTGGCGGCCATTCGGGCTCAGCACATCGTGGTGCCCATCGTCACCTTCAGACGTCACGGACAAAGCCAGTATCCTTCTGTTGAGGAATATGCAGATTTAATCATTATCTTATACACATTTATGCATAATCATTATTGATATATGTTGGCATAATCAACATTGATATATGTTTTTAATACCGTTTTATTCATTACACTCTGTGCAGAGGGCCTTTGGAAAGTGCAGGATGTAATGGTCTGATTGTTTTGTGAGGGCCGGAGCTGTGCCTGCCTTCAAGGCCAGTCCACAGCCTGGTACTGTTTATCTTATCAGTGGTTACTAGGACAGTGGGAAGATGTAGCTGAATCTTAATTAATTAAAAATCGGTTTTCACCAGAAAGGTATGCAGGACTGAGGGGCCCACTGTATTGAAATGATATATGGTCAAGGTTGTTAGTGGAGAAAGATGTTTCTGTTAGAAAATTTGAGGATGTGGAAGGGAAGGTGGTGATGAAATCAAAAGATTTTCACATTATAAAAGGTATGGACCTATCTTGGTTTAATGAGCTCACTGATGAGACAGGGAATCCCTGTTCAACTCCGTAGGTGATCTCCTCCAGATTTTCAAAGGGGGTACTTTGAAAGTTGCATAAAGAATCCGCACACCTGACACACTGCTGCTACATGGATTAATGACCATCTACAGGAATAGATTGTTATTAACATACACTTTTGCGAAAATGTATATTTTTTGTTCCTATCTCTTGCTTTGGGCCAAATGGAAATGAACAAAATAAAAGCTTTTTTTATCACATATCTTTTAAAAATAGCTATTGGCTCATGGAACATTCCTACACAATAATTCAAAATGATTTGAAAATATATATGACCACTGCCTGAGATTGCTCTGCTAAAAGGTAGATGACAGATGCTTGGTTATATTTAACAATAAATAATATAACTGACATGGCCTTGCAATTGTCACTGGGGTTAATTTACATTTTCATAACATTCCCACAGGCCCAATAGTACAGTTGGTGCTTTTTCAATAGGCAACAGCACCACCATTTGGTTTTTATCTTAGCAGCTGACCCCTGCCCTTGACCGTTGACCTCACCCAGTATGGAGGGTGCCACTAGCCTGCAGGCCATCCTGAAACACTCCCTTTTTAAAACAGAGAGGGAGTTGTTTGCTGAGCTCAGAATCATCAACGCCACTGGCTCCACTGGCACCCGGATAATTATCTGGAACCTCCAGAGGTGTGAGTTCTAATGTACAAATGTTCTGGTGTGGTCTATATGGTATATATCAACAGTGTTTGTGTGCTTGCTTGTGCATGCTTGTGTATGAAACTTATGTGTGTGTGTGTGCGTGCGTGCGTGCGTGCGTGTGTGTGTGTATCTGTAAAGTGGTAAATGTCATGTAATTATTTAGGCAAAATGGCTGCCTTTTTGTCTGACAGAATAACGAACGGGAAAACCGAGTTTGACTTCACCACGGACAGGTATGACATCCGTATCTGGAGGGACGTGTGTGAGGTCAAACAGTTCGGCCGGAGTACAGAATCTGTCCCTGAGAGCGAGTACTCCCTGCAGGTGAACACTGTGTGGGGTGGGGCTGGTTTTACTGGGCTGGTAGGCTGGAGGCAGTTGGGTCTCATTAACCGTGTAGTGATTCTATGAGCGGTTTCAGGGAGCAGCCTTTCAATTTGATCTAGCCTGGCCCAGAAATAACAGGACAAAATGGTAATTTTGTGTACAAGATATTTTCTCTAAACCAGTAGTGTTCTAGCCATCCCGATGTTTACGTTTTTTAAGTGTATTGATTGTATTGTTAAAATATCTTCATATATGCAGTATATAGGCATATTGTATGATAAAATACAAAACAAGTATTGCTAAAAAGTGTATCTGTTTCTCGCTTTGCTATATGTTTGCTGTTTTTCAGGCGTACTGCAGCATTCTGTACCTGAAGCCCCGAATGCAGATCATCATCAGGGGACGGAAGGTGCGGACCCAGCTGGTCTCCAAGAGTCTTGCCTACATTGCTAATGACAATTATAGACCCGCCTTCCTTGTATCCTTTTTTTTGCTGTGAATGTTGACTGGATGGAGAATAGGTTCCACTGCACATGAAAAGTAGCTTCTGTGGAATAGTCCACATTAGCATGCATAAAAAGTCAGAACTTGCTTCCTGTTATGCATGATTGGCATTCTTGGTCAGCATGGTAAAGATAATGCGAAAATAGGTTTAGGTCATTTTTGTTTTAGACCTTGTCTGTAAAAATGTATATTCAAGAAACAGACTAATAATATTGTATGTATGCATTGATTAAATAAATGGCATGTGCCACAAAAGTGTGTGCAAAAAGAATGGACCAATGAGATACTAGTGCATGTTTGTTAAACGGGGAAAAGCATGCTGACCGGTTTTGTAACATAAACCTCCCCTCCAGAATTTCTGTCTGTCTGCCCTTCTCTGTGAGTTTTCTGAACAAGCCTGAGAGTAAACGTGTCCGCATAACCTTTGGATACAACACAATGAGCAAGGAGCAGTACGGAATCATGATGTACCACAGAAACCGGCTGATCAAAGCGTATGAGCGCGTGGGCTGCCAGCGCAAGGTGAGAACAGTTTGAAGTCATCCTTGCTTTTCAAATGAACCTTCCTGTGTGTTTAGTTTCAAATTTGTGATGGGGTGGCTATAGAGTACATCCACGTTTTCAGTAATACGAGCAGAACTTATATGTAACCCAGGATAAGCTGCTGATTTTAGCTGTGTGAAATATTATTGCATGCATTGTTAGGTAGGTTTTTATACCTACAGTTCTGTACAAATATCTGAGACCACCCTTAAGTTTATTCAATTTTCAGTCAAATCAGCCATTCAAATTAATTTTAAAAATATTATTTTTTTCAGTGTCAGATGATAATGCAAGAAACCATATTTAACAGAAGATTACAGAAAAAGCCTCCACCACTACATATATCAAATATCAGAAATAGTCAGAATTAGTCAATAACTCTGTCTTTAATGTACCCTATGACTAAGTCTTCCATCCTTCCAATAAAAAAAACAGCTGTGTCCTCCAAATAAAAGTTGTTACCAAAAGTGTCAGTGACATCATGCTAGAGCCCTCTGCCTTCAAAAGTGACTCTTAAGACAAACTACTTCCCAAACGCACTTTAGCTGCTTTGCAGATATCTTTGTCATGTGCATCAAAAATGGGTAAAGGGGATATTTCTTATTAGATTAGATATACAATATTTCAACTTCATAAATAAGAGGAAAGTAAATTTCCAAACATTTCCAGTTTCCAAAACTGGATTTCAAAAGATTATTGCAAGATACTGAGAAAACGGGGCTCCTAATAACCATGCAAGAACTGGTAGTCCACTGATACTATAACCATCACAAAGACAGTACTTAAAGATTTTAACTATGGGGGGGAAAAATCAAGCTCCACTCTTGCTTCAGAACTGAAGAAATCAACAGGTGTTTCTGTCATTCCTTTCACTGTGAGGACAACTCAGCACCATGGGTCTTAAAGGACCTGCAGCTGTCAAACCATTTCTGAGAAAAGTAAATCAACAAAAGAAGAAAATTAAAAATAAATAAAAAAAACTAAAAAAAACTAGTACATGCAGCTGGATGAGAAGTGGAATAAGGTTTTATGGACCAATTTGACATTTTTGGAAGTAAGAGAATGCATTTTGTATTCTGCTGAAGTAATGAAAGACTCAAAACCATGTCTACAACTGTCAGTCACACACACTGGAGAATCAGTGGAGGTTTGGGGTTGTCTAACAACATCTGGAGTTTATGATTTGATTTTGATTGAGGGCATTATGACTTCTGATAAATACAATCAAATCTTAACATACAGTATCGTACAATACCCTCTGCAATGTTTGATTGTGAGCATTCTACAGCAAGATAATGACCCCATGCACACTGCTAAGAACATCAAGCTGGAGTTCTCAGAACAATGGACTGGCCTTCCCAGAGTCCCGACCTTTGCATCATTGAATGTGTTTGGGATTACATTTGAGAGAAGCAGAAAATGCAACCAACTTCTAATACTGAACTGAGGAAGTGTGTATAATAAGCCTGGAAAAATAACTGCAGATTTCTTAAAAAAATAAAAATTACTCAAAACAAGTCTCCCAAATAAAGGGAAGCTGTAATAAGGGCAAAGGGTGGACACTAAATGCTGAAAGATTTGATATTGTACATTTGTTTTAAATATATGTTCACTGCATTATTACCTGACACTGAAAAATAACTTGCACTTACTGACTGTTTTCACTGGAAAGTAAATTAAAGAAAGGGTGGTCTCAGTACAGGTGCACAGTACTGTATGTACAAGGGTAAAGCGATGTACTGACTTTTGCCTCACCATACATATTATTCAGCTTTGTGTCAAGACATTTTTGAAATGGTTGTTAACCTGATTCTGACTAATTTGATGAACTGTGAAAGCCAAACCTGTTTAGTGTTTGCTTATGGTTCAGGCTTGGTTTTTGTCCAATTTTCATTTCTGTTTCCTCTGAAGCATCTTAGCGACAATGTCTTTAAAATTAAAATTGAAAAGTGAAACAGACATTTAAGTAAATACAGTTGCTTTGATTTGGTTTGTCAGCAAGGAATTGACATACCTTGACCTAATCCTGTTTATTATTCCTGATCAGGCTCGAGATCGACTTGGTTGTTATGTTAGTTGGTGTCTGACTTACTGCCTTGCCTGAGCCAAATTACTTGTTCTGTGTAGTTGGACATTACTGAACTTTTTCTCTGTCTCAAAGGTTCTAATACATTTCCTCTTCCACATTTCATTTTAAAGTTTAATTGCAAGAAATAATGCAGCAAATAACTCCTTCCTTAAATGTCTGAGCAGGCCGACAGCAGAGGAGTGGGAGTTATTGGTGTCATTGAATGCGATTTCCTCCAGCCAACACACAACAAGCAGGATTTTGACAACACCGATAAATACAGGTTATACTCCAGTTATACTCTATAACACTATGTTTGTTATGTCTGAAAATAAATAACATTTTTAAATATATTTTTGATGTCATTTAATTTTTTGGTTTTTCATACTTTGAGATACTTTCCATTATATTTTCCATTTGAATAAAAAATCTGTCTAAAATTTCTTGTATATTAAGTTTTAAAAACCTCAAACCCCAAATTCCACACCATTACTTATTAGAATATTTTAAATAAAGCAATACATCCTGTCGTTCAAATCCATAAGAGTGCCATACAGTGTGTGTATGTGTGTATATGTGTGTATATGTGTGTTTATGTGTGTGTATGTGTGTGTGTGTGTGTGTATATATATATATATGCACTCACCGGCCACTTCATTAGGTGACAGGAGTGGCACCCGGTGTGGTCTTCTGCTGCTGTAGCCCATCTGCTTCAAGGTTTGACGTGTGCGTTCAGAGATGCTGTTCTGCATACCTCGGTTGTAACGAGTGGTTATTTAAGTTACTGTTGCCTTTCTATCAGCTTGAACCAATTGGGCCTTTCTCCTCTGACCTCTGCCATCAACAAGGCATTTTCGCCCAGAAAACTGTCGCTCACTGGATATTTTATCTTTTTCGGACCATTCTCTGTAAACCCTAGAGATGGTTGTGCGTGAAAATCTCAGTAGATCAGCAGTTTCTCAAACCAGCCCGTCTGGGACCAACAGCCATGCCACTTTCAAAGTCACTTAAATCACCTTTCTTCCCCATTCTGATGCTTGGTTTGAACTTCAGCAGATTGTCTTGACTATGTCTATATGCCTAAATGCATTGAGTTGCTGCCATGTGATTGGCTGATTAGATATTTGCATTAACGAGTGCAATTTGCAGTTGAACAGGTGTACCTAATGAAGTGGCCGGTGACTGTGTGTATATGTGTGTGTGTATATATATATATATATATACACACACACACACATACACATACATGCAGCGCAAAAATATTAGGCCTCCTGGGGTTTAAAAAAAAAACTCTAGGTAGAGAAGAATTCAGTTAATATATGTGCATTTATTGAATAACATATCAAAGGGAAAAAATTACTTTTATTTCTACCTACAATAACACAAAAAAGAAGTTCTATATATTAAACCTTGATTGTGAAACCTTGACATATCCTGTATGATACTTGTCTGCAGGAAGACCATGTATAATCTAGGTGTTAAGCTGGAGGAGTACTGGAATGAAATTCGATACAAGCGCAAGAAAGAGGACCCCAAGTGCAGTACACCCATAGAGGATGCTGTGTGAGTGTTCCAGAATAATAACCTTTGTTAGCTTTAAAGGTTGTGGTTGCTCTAAAAATATTTTGTTGGCTGGCTAATTGTTTTCCAGGACATTTTTGCAATTCTCTCATTTTCCATGACTTCCAAATCTATCAGAAAAGTCCAGGTTTTCCAGTACATGTGGGAACAGTCTTAAAATAATTTTTAAAAAAGGCTTTATCTATGGTGCTTACAGTAATACGGTGGTCACTAAACAGAAATATAAAACCATGATTAATATTTAAAAGCAATTGAAACTAAAAACTAATAAATACAGAAATGTTGAATAGTTAGTGTGAGACCATACTGTGAATCTGTGTCTGGCAATTTTGTTTCTTACATTAATAACTGGTTGCTGAGATCCTTCCTAATGTTTTTCAGTGTACAGCTGTGCTTGACCATGTTTCTGCTCTTGGGTGTATGGTATGAGCCTCTGTTTGACCATGCCTTTGCTCTTTGAACTCTTTGAAGAAAATTTCCGGATCAAAGCTGGGTCCAGTGTGACAACTGCCTGAAGTGGAGAAGGCTTCCAGATGGCATCGACTGTGGCCTGCTGCCCAAGAAGTGGTTCTGCCAGATGAACCCAGACCCCCAGTTCAGGTGACACTCATGAGGGGCAGAATGTCAGATATTTTGGGGTGAGACCAATGTGGGGGTAGGGGTGGCAGTTTGTTCACACTACATGTTGCATGCTGATCCGAGGCGGAAAGGTCCACATCCTTACCTTTGATCATGGAGTCAGTCAGTCTAACTGTAGGGTGAGGGGTGTTTTTTTGGCAGGAGATTTAGATGTCTTCCCTTATCCACTGATTGACTCGACTCAGTGTAAGAAGACATTTCAGTGTGTCAAGACTCCTGTCGGCACCTCTTCACCTCACTAGACATGAATGGTGCCAACACTAATTAAATTATTTTTCCCTTAACTTGGCTCAGTTGGAGTAAAATTCTTGGCTCTTCCTCTTGTTCTGACCTTTTTACTATTTACAATGTAGGCATTCAGTAGATACTTTTAGCCAAAGAAACTTAAAGGTACATTTAATGCCAACAGAGCTGGAGATATGGTGTTAGAAAAAAAAAATGTATAACGTGTTGTTCCAGGAGCTGCCAAGCGGAGGAAGAGCCTGAAGATTCAGATGAGGATCAGCGGTCATACCCAAAACCCTACAAACGACAGTAAGATGTTTCACTTTGTTTTTAGTAATGGGATAATGCGGTATCATTAATTTCATAATGAGTGGAGCTCAGGGGTCGTTCTAAAATGCATCGACAGAACAGTTCACACATCAATTTCAGTTTCAGCATTGTTGTGAGCTGACAGCCAAAAAATCAAGACCAATGGCGTATTTCTAAGAGGTAGTGAGTTTGACATGGAGAGAATAAATTAATCTTTAACTGGAACACATTTTCAATTTATGCAAATGTCTTCAATAATATTCTTAGAATAGCTAAGAAAAAAACAGGTTGGAGGGGGTGGTAGCAATTGCAGAGCAGCAGGGAGGAGAACATTATTTATAGTAGACACTGTTGGGTTGTACAAGTTAGGGTGTAGAGTGCCACAGTTTGTAGTCTTAAAACCCAGAAGTGAATTGAGCCATGGGTTCTCTGCATATTTACAATTTATTCACTTTTTTATTTTGATTCCTGCAGAAAATAAGGTCTTTGGTTAACATGAGCTTACAAGAGTTACATGTTTTTTCCATAACATAAATTGCAGCCATTAGTATCAATATTCAGCCCTGAATTTCGAAGCTGTTATGTGCTTTAAAATGATAAGTTGCTAACAAGGTGTTATTGAAACCACAACAACGGTCGTATTCCTCTAACTACCACTCAAGTTTCCATACTAGCCCTCCTACACTCGACAACCGTTGTAGTTTCAATACAGAAACTTCTTAGCAACTTTTTAAAGTACATAACAACTTCAAAATTCACATTGAGATATTATTGGGTGTAATTTGTGGTAGAACAAAGCATGAATCTCTCCTAAGCTTATGCTAATCACAGACATTATTTTCTACAGGAATCAAAATCCCTATGGAAAAAAAAACAAATCAACTGAGGGAACCCATGGTGGAAGAAGCTTCTGGGTTGGCCTACAAAAATATGTCATCAATATGGGACTCTAGAGGGAGGTCAAGGTAAACAGATGGTCATCAAAACACACATCCCAAACACCTAGGCCTATAGATAGCCAAGGCCTACACAACACATCAGAACAAACATCCAAAAAAGAGGCATGGTTTGGCACAGCCACTGTTCACATTGTAGTAGGCTAGCAGGGTATGAATACAGTGCATTGGCTATGCTATGCATTTACAGAATCCCAACTTGATCACTGGCCTAGGAGTTCGCTAGCCACCTAGCTAGGTATCAAGTATTACTGCAGCCAAATACTGCACTATTGATTAGCTAAAAATCTAATCACATTATAATGAAATCCACCCATTACCACCTTCACACCCTTCAAACTCGCTAAAGCTGCAGAGGGGAATGCACAATCAATATCGCCCCAATATATAACACCAAGACGAAAAATTCTTTAATGTGGGGGATCATAACAAAAACCATACAACCCATTGCTTACGCATGGTAAGAATTTTTTATATCACAGGGAAACAGCAGCTTGTTTCAGAGCTGATATAACTAAACACATTTTCATCCGCCCTACTTACAGTTTTGGAGCTTGAAAATTATCTGATGCTTTCACTTTAAGAAACATTGTATGTGATTAACAGTTGTCCTGAAATGAAACTTCACGATCAAGGCAGCTTTGCCCATGCAAATCAAATCAAAAACACTTTGAAAGGAACTTTTATCTACTCACTCATTTAAAGGGCATCCAACCAGCCATGTGTTGTGAACAATTGTCAGAATCTTCTTGGAGTTGAGCTTCTGAGCTCTGATGCTATTGTTAATATAGCCAGTCTATTCAGTCTCTCCTGCTCTGTTGCTTCTCAGGTAGTCCTTGATTCATTTTAATTTGGAAAATGACCACTCCCCTGTTGTGACTGTGACAGGCAAAGTAGCCTACACACCTCATCTGAAGGTAGACATTTCCAGATAGTGTGCCACAATAAGCATTCTGTCAGGACCACTGTCATCAAAGTAGAACTTTATTGACAATAAAGGCAATACAGTTATGTTTGGCGGTATGGCTCTGTTCTGGAGCTCTCCCTCCAACCACGCAGCCCGCGTGGATAAGGCCGGGAGGCCAGCAGCCAAACCCCCCTAGAGGGGTACACACAGAACAGATCCAGCAGCAAAGCAAGTTCTTAACACATAGGGATGGAGCAATGCAATTTCTTAACACATAGGGATGGAGCAATACAAATTCTTAACACATAGGAATGGAGAAATGCAAATTCTTGACGCATGGGGATGGAGCTGGGGTGGTGGAGGGGATTTACGAAGCAACGTGCAGCGCTTGCATGCAGGAGGAGCAGCCGAATGAGTAGAGGGAGGCTGTTTAAGTAGACCGCCCTGTTAGTGAATGTACTGTGATAGGCGAACATCACTCAGCTGAGCCATCAGCTGATTCAGCCGGAGCGCTTGACTCTTGTGGCCTGCCAGAACTACGCGATGCTCCATTTGTCCCAACTTGGGATACGGCAATGTGTGAATGACGGCAGTTGAGCAGGGACAGTTATTTACATATTCCTAATGAAGGCTAATAGTGGTCAGACGTTTTGTCGTGTTTGAGTCGGCAACTTTTTTTTTTTTAAGCCATCCATACATCCATTTTTTTTCTGAGATCCACTTTTGTTTTTATAAACCATTCTGATATGTTGAACTAAGGGCTTATAAAGCAAATGCCATATACTAGTTGCATATTAAATTATCAATATATCTTGCGCCATATGCATTTGACTGTAAAGAACCTGTGCAGGACCCCAAGTAATGAATTACTTGTGCCTGCTGTTTGCAATTTTCATTCTCTGATTTGTTGGTCAAGATGGAGACTAGGGTGAGCAATGCCCAACCCTGCCCACCCCTGTCTCCGCCCCTGGTGGAGCTACAATGCATTGTCACTGACTTTTGAACCAATCAATAGGTTTTGTCCTGCACAGCAAACCATAATTTCTGATTCAATTCAGTGACTCACTGATAATACAGGATATGGTAGCGTTACACTGTATTGGTTCCTTGAAACCTCATTCTCCCATTTCTACTGGCTCTTGTGTTCTTTTGTCCATTCACAGCACAGATGTGGTTAATGAGCTGTGCTATATGTTGATGTGTTTTGTGGCACAGGAGGAAGACTAGTAAAACTCAGATTGATGCAAATGATGGAGGACAGGTAGGACGTGTCTATATGGCATAACTTCCCTGAAAGTTACACTCTTGCATTGCCTGTATGCCTGTGTGGTTGGGCTCAATGGGAACTCACTGCTCTATAAATATACACCTTTTAAAATAATGTTGCATTTGTTGTTGTTTGTAATGGTGATTATTATTATTATTAGCTATAATAATCTTAACCTCTTCTTTAAAAATTCTGATGTCTGTCACATAAATATGCACTCTATTTAAAAAAGAAAAAACAGGGAAAATAGCTATGAATTAATGGAAAAACATTGGAACCATGGTTCCTTTCTTCTAGAAATTTACAGTAGTGCTTTAATCTTTTCCATCTTCTTCCTTTGTTGGGTCAGTCTAACCCTATGACATATGACACATCAGTGAATGAGGGGATGAACACAGTGTGAGGTGGTTAAGAATAAATTACCCTCGTGCGAAAACGGCATGCAAAAACAGTTGCCAAACAGTTGTCCTGGGTACTTGGTTTTAGGTTCTTTAAAATCCCAAATCTTTACACTCTTTGTTAGACATTACCAATGGAAATCAACCCAATTCTGTCCTGCATGCAATTGTTGATATTTGTCTTTGTATTTTTAATACATTGCAATAACATTCTGCATGCGGGGTTTCAATTAGGTGCTTGTCCCATCTAGAATAGTCCTAGCAACGGAATGGACCTCATACTTCACTTCTGTGTATTGCAATACACATTCCTATCAACAGTATTGGTTATTTTATAGAATTTTACATTACTTTTATCCAAAGTGATGTACAATAAGTTCAGTCTTTAAGTACATCATTATATACATGTGTTATATGTAGGTATTGTCTAGAGTGAAAAGGTGTCTGCTTTCCTGACGTCTGGGCAATTTCTAAAAGATCATTATTTCTTTCCAGATCTTTCTGGACACGGTTGCTATGAAGCCTGCAGCAGTAGGTCCCTCTCAATGCAGTACTGCTCTGGATAGCTCTGGCTCCCCTGACCCTGGTCCTCTTGGCTGTAGCCTTATCGACCCCATTCCTCTGGGGCGTGCAAGTAAGAACAGCACTGGTGAGAGCAGCGCAGGTTTAAGCATCGTAGGTATGAGAAGGGCAGATGAGAACAGGGCAGGTATGAGTCGAGCAGGTGAGAACAGGGTAGGTATGAGTAGAGCAGGTGAGAACAGGGCAGGTATGAGTAGAGCAGTCGAGAGCAGAGCAGGGGAGAACAGTACAGGTATGAGCATGGCAGGTATGAGGAGAGCAGGTGAAACCAGCACAGGTATGAGTAGAGCAGGCGAAACCAGCACAGGTATGAGTAGAGCAGGTGAGAACAGGGCAGGTATGAGTAGAGCAGGTGAGAACAGGGCAGGTATGAGTAGAGCAGGTGAAACCAGCACAGGTATGAGTAGAGCAGGTGAAACCAGCACAGGTATGAGTAGAGCAGGTGAGAGCAGCACAGGTATGAGAAGGGCAGGTATTACTAGAGCAGGTGAGAGCAGTGCAGGTATGAGCAGGGCAGGTACTGTGTGGGCAGGGCAGGTCAGCACAGTGCAGGTGTAAGCAGCATGGAGAAGCTTGGACAGCAGTCAGACAGCAGTCTTAACAAGCACAGTTTGTTTGACTGAGTGTGCTGAATTCCTCTAACTAAATCGGCTTTATGACTTCCTGTGTTCTGCAGGTTGTCGCCTTCCTACAAACAAGATGCCGATTGTCAATGCCAGCTCCTTTTCCTCTGCCCTCGCCAGGTAAAAAAGCTTCTTGAGTGTGTGGCTAACATACTTGCACTTCATGGTAATTATATGAAAGATTACTACTGTAGACCATAGATCATTGAAAAAGGCACTGATGTTCCCTGTGCTCCTGATCTGAGCCTGACCAAAGTAACCAAATATCCTTTTCGTAACTTTTTATATTATGATAAATGACATGATATGCATTTGCTGTGTTTGAATGCTTCCATGCCCCCACTCCTCTTGCAGGGTGAAACAAAAACTGGCCAACCAAGTTCCCATGGTGATGCCAATGGAGACCTTCGCCTTGACAACCTCTTCATCTCCACCACTACCCAAGCAGCTCACTTCCACCAGAGGCCAGACAGGCCGCAGGCTCACAGTGAGGAGGGCGGAGAGGAAGAGGGAGGGGGCAGGAGTGAGGGCAGGAGAGTTAGAGGTAGAGGGGGGCATGATTACCTGGCCAGGGCAGAATTGGAAACGCAGGCGGGTTGCGCTGGAGCGGTCTGAAAGACAGATGGAGAGAGCGAAGGCCACAGTGACCATAATGGAGGTGGAAGGGGGGGAGGAGAAGAAGGAACAGTGGGTTCAGCTGGAGGCACAGCAGGAGCAGCAGGACCGCCTGGTGGAGCTGATGCAGGCAGCCTCTCAGGAGCGCGACCTGTGCAGGGAGCAGGTTCGGGAGCTTCAGAAGGAAGTGGAGGAGCTGAAAACCAAGTGCGCCGCCCTGGAGTCCATCAGGGGAGAGAGAACTGAGCTCAGCCACAGGGTGAGTTTGGCCCAAAGTAGCTGTGTTCTCCAGGGCTTGCAGAACTCAGCTTGTAATCTTAGAGGTTGCAGGCTCAAGCCCCATTTTAGATGGGGACACTGCTGCTATACTTTACTTTTTATAAGTTATTTAATGTGATATGCTTCAGTAAATATACAATTATATTAATCGATAGTTTGTAAGAATAAAAAAATAAGTTGCTCAGGATAAGAGCATTCCCTAAGCAAATAAATGATAAAAATAAAGGTAAAAGGTTGGTGTGTCAGTGTTGCAGTGATTACGTCATTTTACTTGATGCAAATTCAGGGAAATGTAGGCATGCGTATTTGTTAGTAAAACATTCCTTCAGTCCACCACCAGAAAGCTAGTCATCATAAAAGTTAAATGGCCACAGTTTTGAACTGTGTCTTTCTGGCCTTCATAGGAGTGACTTAAATGGCTGAAGTTTATGAATTGTCTGAATTTATCTCCTGGTCACACAGCTGACTCTCTTGTGTCTTTTGTCCCCTCTAACCCTACTCTCCCCCACACATGTCTCTCACTGCTGTCCTGACTATAACCCCTATCCTCTTTACTATAACTCCTCCCTCTTATCTATAACCCCTTCCTCCTGTCTATAACCCCATCCTCTTGACGATAACCCCCACCCTTCTGACTATAACACCTTCCTCCTGCTGGCTGAGCTCAGCTGGAGAATGTGGAGGTTGAGAGAGGAGCTCTTTCTTCTCAGTGTGAGCAGCTGAAGACAGAGCTGGAGGACCTTAAGAGAGAGCTGGAGGATCTGAGGGAGGCAGGGAGCAGGGCCTTCAGCCCCAGTCCAGGTGAAGACTACAGGTGAGCAAGGACACCTTCATGCATAAGTACTGAACCTGTCAGGGGCAACCTCCGCTACACACATCCCATCCATTTCATAGCGCTCCATACCACAACACAGGCACATTCCTCTGTATCCAAGGTTGTGCTGTTTCCAGGTTCTACACCTGGATGAGGAATCCTTTCTTATTCCTCAATGACTAACCCTGTGGCTCACACTAAAGTTACATGCTATACATGAAGCTGGTAAAGTGTCTTCGGCCTAATTTGTACTTTATCGCACAACATTTTTAACAAGTGTCGTATGACCAAAATTGCACAATTTTTTTTTTCAGAGAAGGCCAGCGGGGAGGGTTCTGTTGTCTCTATGGTAATGAGATGCCAAACTGCTGATGTTTACATTTGTGAAAACATGGCGGCACCTGGTGAAATTATTGAGAAATAGGAGGAGGAAGACATTTTTTTTAAAGCACGATGTGATCAGAAAAAAAAGCTGGGGAAAACAAGGCACATATGTTCTAGTTAAACTGATGTATTACATGCTGTATGAAGGACAAGCATTTCTACCAGTTCAGTGACTTAATTAACCACATCTATCCCTACATCACACAGATGATATTTATTCTGATTGTTTCTCCTCTGTTCTCTCCATATTTATGAACACTGGTCCACACCATAATAATAAAGTGGAGCAAACAACGAATTTTGGTGATCTGTCCGGTCACATTTCACTATAGAATAAATAAAATTTGAGAGGTGCACGACAGAAAAATGTACTTTTTTCAGTTGAAAATATGTCAATTTCGCAGTACAACACCTATCACAAGGGTCATGTGATGAAGTATAAATCAGGCTTCACGTGGCAGTATAATGAATCGTCATGAACCATAGTTTCACGGACAAGGCAATTTGTACATTCGCTTCAGTATGGTGTCACAACAAAGTTTTGCTGGCACTACTCAGGATTGTACAGTAGATGATCTTTTAACCTTTAACCTTTAACCTTGCTCTGTCTCAGGCTGAGGAGCCTGCGCCAGAGTGTGGGCCGCCTCCTAGTGACCTTTGTGCCCGCGCTGAACTTGGACCAGGTTGACTATAACAGCAACATCATCGACAAAATCCTGGAGCAGGTCCTGTACGAGGTCACATAGCTGAATTTATAGAACTCTTCACACCTTTTTCTGTCCTACATTTATTCTGTACAGTTTAATAAACTTGCCTTTGAGTTAAAATGGTTTGTGTGGTTAACATCTGTATTCAGTTTCAATATTCAGTATTTTGCAGAATATTTTTATTTCAATTTATACCTGATTTTATCACATTATTCCCAACAATGAACTCAACGGGCAGTATTCACGGGTGGGAAGCCGGTGAGACTACCTGGGGTCCTCTAGAATGTGTCAGAAGTGGAATTAGTGATTGGAAACACACAGTTTCCAATCTTTTAATAGTATTCTGAGTAGAACACCTTGTTTCTGTATAAGAGACGTCAAGGCTGTATTCAAATTCCACAGAGAATTCTCCTCCTTGGTGAGCCAGTGAAATTGATTTGGCGTTTAGAACGATAATTAGTGTATTTTTTCATTTCATTTTCTGAATCAAACCGCAATATTATTAGTCGACTCGACAGTAAAGTAAATGAAAACGACGAAAAAAAACGCGTTTTGTCGACGGATTGTTCAGTTCATTACCGTAATAACGCAAGTGTACGCGCAGAAGGAAATCGCGTGACGGCTGGCTTGACTGATTTCCGAAGTGGCGGCTGGCTTGACCGCTTTCGGGAGAAAAAAATACATGACACTTTTCGAGTCGTAGCCTCTGAAAAAGCGCATGGACGACCGTGGAAGCATCAAATCTATGGCGTCGATTCAATACCAATAATCAGCGCGAGCGATTTTTTTTTTTGTTGCGAGCGAGCAGAACTAGCTCGCGCGCGGATCACTGTTTTACTCGCGGTGTTGAAATTTGCGCGCGTGAAAGTGGCTGTGCTCGGGCAGGGAATATCTGCGCGCGTGGCTGCTTTTTTTTACTCGCGCAGTGAATATCTTCTCGCGCTGATTTTAGGCATTAAATTGACGCCATGAAAATCGCGTAATGCTATCAAAGGTGGACCGGAAATCTAGAATCAGGAGCTGCATCGAGAGCCAACTTCAGGGTTGTTGTCAAAACCATCGGTCGAAACAAACATTGACGTAGCCTACCGAAACGGCTGGGCAGTTGGCGAGAATAAGTTTTGTGTATTGTAGTTTGATCGTTACTGGGCTGCTTTCTCTCCCACCTAAGTGAAAATGGCACGGAAATCTGCTGGAAATATACCCCTGAGCGCGGTAAGTGGAACAGAATGTCGTGTTCTATCTATGTGTTGTATCGGATCACATGCAGTGGGGACAGGTTAGCGAGCCCTTCTGTCGACCCACCTTCATCCTGTGACAACCCTGTGACCCAGGGCTCGAAATTGTGACCATTCTGGTCGCATATGCTCCCGAAATTTCACCTGTGCGACCTCGAAATATAATTGGGAGCGTTTGTGCGAGTGCAAATAATTGTTCTGGGATGACCTTTTTTTTAAATTAATATTAGCCTTAAATCACTCCCTTTTGCTGCACTCCACTGTCACGCGACACAGAGAGCTAACGCGTTAACTAATGTTACCTGAAGACAAAAGTTTAGGTTCAATTTATTAGCGTTATCGAAAGCTGAAAAATTGAAGCGAACGATTACGGCATTTTTTTAGAAACGTTAACGTAGTGTTTTGTGTAGCGACCCGGTTGAAACGGCTAATTTCTCCGATGCAGTTTACTGGCATTTGATTTAATACAAGCGTGACAGTTTAACTGTTGCTTGTAAACCTTTACTGTTATATTGCCGTTTTTTATCCATAAAAAATCTATTGCATATATTGTTGGTGCTCCTTACATTTTGGTGGGTGCTCCTAACTTTTTGAAGTTGGGAGCACCAGTGCTACCGAGTAAAGTTAATTTCGAGCCCTGCTGTGACCAAAGTCTGTTAAAACAGAGGTGGTTAGCTTTGGGACCTGGGTTTTCGTATATTTAATTCCATTAGCCAAATGGAAGAGTTTAGTTTACCGACGGACGCATTTAAATAATTCCTGAATGCTCGCTCCCAGCTACGTGGTTTCACTTTCGTTTCACGCGAATATTGCACAGTTCATTTTTGATGCAGCCTACTGTATGCTTATGTACTATTTGGTTTCCTATTACGCCTGAAGTCAATGAAAAAGATTAATTCTCATACAAATTGGTATAATCGAAGCTGAACTGCACCTGCTTTGGTTGCATTCAAATCAGGGGCTGCTCAATTCGGATAAAAATAGCTATTGCCCGCATCCGCGCGGGTATTCTTGGCGTACATTCTCATACAGGATGACCTTAGAAATACGTGAAATTAAATTCAGTTTTTCAGTTTGCGGACGACAGCTTAGCTGTCCCCAGACTCCACAGCATTATCCGACTGTCATTTTTAGCTCAGCAAATGGAGGAGGGTAACTTCGGTTGTCACTATAGTGCCTAAGAGACCCCATTTCTACATTCAGTCAATTAGTGGTTTGAATGCACATGTTAGTCATTACTACTGAGCAGGCATCAATGACGTAGGCTAGTGAGAGGAATGAGACTGTTTGGCTTTACCGTCCATATAGGGCTTGTCCAGCCAGATGACTGAACCGGAAGATGGACTAAGTCTGTTAAGTAATGGGCAATACAGGAGATGTGATGTCTGAGCAATGCAGTCTCCCCTGTAGACCACACAGTCAGCCACTTCCCCAGTGCAGTGAAGGGGACTGTGTTCTGCTGAATAGGCTGTCTTTAGGATGAAACGTTCAACTAAGGAGTAGTTCTCATACAAAGTATAATATGTATCATTTCTGAATGCTCATGAACCGAACCCATTTTGGATCAAAGTCTTAAATTTAAAGACTCACAATTTATCTTTGGGGGAAAGTGAAGTCATCAGTGTGTAGCCTATTGTAGCAGTGTCACTTTACATGTTACTGCACTCTCTATACAAGGTGTATACTCTAATCATGGGGATGCACTTGTTTCCTCATATTTTAAATCAGATCATCTGCTAAATTAATGTAATGCCATGATCACAAATTTTGTTGTCATTTCATAATTCCCTATTGATATTCCGAGGTGACATTTTTTTCTGTCATGTTTCATATTGGACATCTTATTTTGCCACTGACTGACATTTGATCCTTAGTTCTGGTAATTTATCCTGACCTAGCTCTCTATGTAATTAACGTTGCAGACCCACAGTTTTATGGTCTTGTGCTCCAATTGGGAGGAATTATGTCTGTGTCATCGGGACAGAAGTCTACCCTGATTGGTCAAGGACATCAAACAGCACCTCAGACTTTAGAGCTGCCTGATGCCAGTAGTGATGGGCAAAGCAGTTCTTTTCTGTGTACTGAATCATTAAAATCAGTTCATTAAAAAGATTTGTTCAAAAGATCGTTCGGAGCTCCGACTGCATAGTCCCGCTCACTGAACGAAAACATGGCTGAACGTTCAGTTCAGCTCGCTAACTAGTGAACTGAGAACCATCGTTCCTTAAGGATAAGCCAGTGAGCTGAGAATTTAGTTGGATAAAGATACCGTTTGCAAAATGAAAGCTGCTATAACAAAGTCCTACCCAATTATGTACAGCACATATTTTTTTGTGTCACCCAGCCTAATTATTAAATAAAATATCTGGTACTACTTCCTATTTCGAGACTTCAAGACATGAGAGGGAGGGAAGGGGCGGGCTTGAGTGACTCAGCGACTGTCTATCACTCAGGGCTCACGTTCACTGTGTACGTTCAGTGAACAAATCACAGAACATGTTCAGTGTATCCCTGTGAATGAATCACGTTCGCTCGCAACTGACTGAGAGCTCAACTGAACTGACTGAGAAATGAACGGATCGTTTCAGGAAGTGATTCAGTTCAGTTCGTTCACCCAAAAGATTAGTTCGCGAACGACACAATACTAGATGCCGGCTGCTTAATCCAAATAAACAAAACTCAATATGGTCAGAAACAGTCTGGGTCAGTTGCAGTGTGCTTAGCTGGAGTTTAAATCTCAGGTACCTCTGCTAAAACATCACTCTTCAAACCTGAAATGGTTGTATATCTTCTTTACATGAACGAGAAAACGACAGTATTAAAGAATGGCTTTTTTATTGCAAAGGCACAGCCTGTTGTTTGAATGCTTCTGGGTAACATACACCCACACTTTAGTTAGTTTTGCTTTCAGCATTTTGATTGAATTTAACGGTTGCTAGCTTGCTAACAACTGGACAGATCGAAGGTGTAACGTTAGTACAGTCGGCTCCTAAATTAAGCGCCAAAATGTAGGTTGCAATTCGGTCCAGTACGTAATGTTACCAGTCATATGGAAACCGACGCAAGATAATGACTTCTTCTCGGCAGGTATATCTATTTTCAAATTGGCTGCTGGGCCGTTTCTACTATGAATTACTTTTTAACTAGGCTGCTGTAGCTACCCTGCAACTGCACATTTCTAAATTAATATTAACTAGTACTATAGATCCTCTACTGACACACAATTAGTAGGTCTGTCGTGTACACAATACCCCATGAAAAACACTTCCATTTAAAAGTATGACAAATACCATTTATTTGTCATTCATGGTAAAGGAAAAATTACTGAATTCATTTCTATATGTTTCTTTCAGCTAGAACGTAAATGTTTGCATGTATTTATGTGTATGCATGTCTCTCTTATAGCTTACATTTGTATTAATTACTATTAGGCCTATCACTCACTCATAACCAACACAGTACAAAAAGAAATGATATCTGAAGAAAAACCCATTTTCAACATACAGAAATGCCAGGTTACTCACAAATACAAAGCAGCTGTCTATATGTCATTAATTCAAATTTGCAAAATATTTGCCGCTGTTAAAAGTATTGATATCAAAATGAGGCCAAGTTACAAGAAACAATATTGGCTATCTTAGCTCTCACAAATTGAACAAGCTCAATTCCATAGCAATGCTACCCAATGTTTCCTATCTTATTTAAAGTAATTTGGCCCTGTGTGTACAAGCATACAGGACATTAATGGGTCAAACATATGTCTGGATAGGTTTGGAAGATTCAATGTTTAATTTTTATCTGTATTTATTAATTTCCCCCAGCCTTTCTGCAGTGCGAATGATTGCATGTTTCTTGGTGTACATGTCTGTTTGTAAATGTGATTGTTGTATGCTGCTAGGGAAATGACCCCATGGGGATAATTAAGTATTCGATGTATCTATGTACAGTTTTTATTTTACCATCAGAATTCTTTCTTCTTTTTTTCAGATGAACCCCAAATATTTACATACAAATTGTACCAGCCACACCTGGGCTTTTGGGGCCTTTGCTGAGCTCATTGGTAAGTGGTTCTGTCCTTTTGAATTTATTTTTCTCCAGAGCAAAGATTTAACTTGGCAAAAAAAGACGAATCATAAAAATAAATAAAAAAATAACACAGACCAGTGGATTACAATATGTACAGTGGCGCTAGAAAGTAGGCTGTGTGAATCACTTTGGAATAGTCTATTTTTCAAATATTTCACACATTAATCTTTGTTATATCTTCATCCAAGATACATTTTATGATAAAGCATGACACGATTAAAGGAAAACACAAATAGTTTGAATATATTTGATTATTTACTAAATACAATAATTAAACATGAAATAATCTTGTGTGCATAAGTAGGTGCATAATGACAGGGATACCAGGACCAGAGGCAATCAAGCAGCCCCCAAAAATGACACTCCCATCACCATGCATAATGATAGGTGTGGTGTTATTATTGTGGATGACAATGCAATGACAATGTGAATAACACACCTCTTATTATGGCCAAAACTATCAAGTTTCGACTCACATGTCCATTCAAAATTATTTCAGTAGTCCACTGGAAGAATATTTTCTGGACTAGCATATCAAAAAAGGGTGTATTTTTCGGCAAAAGCAATCATTTTGAAGTGGTGTCTTATTCACATTGTCATTGCATTTTCATCCGCCATTATAACACCATACCTATCATTATGCACAGTGATGGGAGTGTCATTTTTGTGGGCTGCTTGATTGCCTCGGGTCCTGGTGGCCTTGCTATTACGAGGAAATCAGTAAATTCTATGTTTTTACTTTCAAATTCTACAGAGGAATGACAGGCCATGTGCTCTGTGACCTGTAGCCATGCCAAATGTTTCTGTGCCATGACGAAGCGACTTTAACCTGGACAATATGTTTGTCCAGGTATCCAATCTAACATTGATCCCAGGGAGCCCTATCTAAGGTTACTTTATCTGGTTAGTGAAACTATCCTGGACTATGATCCCTCTATTATTTATATGAAATAAAACTATGATCTATCTGGACACTGACTCGAATGTCTATCTCAGAGCCGCTGCACTTCCGGCAAGTGAACCTGTCAGTATGCCCAGGAGGTGCACATCCCGGTTCAACGTATATGTAAACCATGTACGTTAGATGCACTGAAAAGGCAAAAACAGTTTATAATGGCACAATATGACATTTGGCAATGACCAAGGATAGGTAGTTCAATGATGCTGAAAGGTAAAACATTTTATTTATGAAGTAAGACAAATAAAGACCCCTATTTTATAACTAGAGAAATGACGCACAAAGGTGTCAGCAAAAGTTCAAACTCACCACCTGCTTTAGATGATGTCATCACCTTGCACCATTCACAGGGGCAGTGGGGCAGAGTGCAGGGGGTGGGAGTGGTCGTTTGTGGTGGGGGGGGTCAGCAAACAACAAAAGGGGTACTCAGAGTTCAAATTCAACTGAAGTGCCTGTTATTTAAAACCTCTGCATATTTTGTTAGAAATTATTAGAATCTGTTCAGCTTTTATTAGTCTTTTAGCAGCCAAATAAATGATATAACCTCAGTTATAGTATAGTGAACAGGTGCAACAGTATGCTGGGAAGGACATGTAACCTTATGAATTCGAATATGCGGTTGATTAAGGCACTCATCATGGGAGTTGGAGATTGGAAAGGGGACATGTACTTTTATGTAGATTGAGGCCCTTCTGGTTTCACATGAATGCAGCCATAGGCGGTTAGGAGATGAGGCTAATTTTTTAAGTTATTTTTTTTACCTGCTTTCCTGTTTTTCTTTGGAAAGACAAAACAAGCAAAAAGAAAAAAAGGATTCACCACAGATTTACATTATTGTACATACATTTTATTTTTACTGCTTTTTCCTGCCTTTCACCCCAATTTGGTGTGCTCAATCATGTTCTTGCTCATCACAACCTCTAAAGTCTAAAGTCTGTAATGCCAGCTGTCCCTTCTAATGCAGTGCAATTCACTCCTGGGTGATGCTAGAGGCAATTATGCGTCACCCTGCTGGGCTGCAGGGCCACAGCATGGGTGCGGTCAAATGCGTGCATACAAAACAAGCCATGAAAGTGCGCTTACATGCTCAGACTGTCAATAGCAGTCTATAAGTAACAGTAACAGATTGCATGTTTTCAGTTTATCTCAGTATACACAGTAAGTTTAAATGCAAATATATATGGGGTATAAAACTGAAAGCTGTAATGAAGGTTCAGAAAGATTTGCAGTGGTCGTGCTAGCCCCTGCAATGCAGTGTCTTTATTATGCAGAACAATTAAAAATCTGCGTTTTACACTAATTCACTTGCGTTCTGATAAAAATAACTATTTTTGCCATAATAGACTACTCCAACTCAAAATAATAAGACAATAAATAATAAATGTATGCCATTCATAATTTAATTATGACACTTGTAACCGGAGCTGGATGAAATAAGCTAAAAATGTTTTGGCATTCTGATAAAACTGATAGAAATGAACAAAGGCTAATGATATTTAAAAAAAACTCTAGGAGTCATTTCTGTTAGCAAGCTAGGTAGGGTGTGACATCTCATTTCCAACTTTTCATTAAAATGAAGTGCTTTCTCTTTGAATTTTGTGATCCTACCAATGGCAGTGTAAATATTATGAACAATCAACAACACAAATGTCAGACACTGAAAGGTGATTGGCTAAAAGTAATGGGAGTAGGATAATTATTTTGTTGTGATTCAAGTCTGGGTCATCGCCCATTTTATAATCTTAAAAAACTTTTTATAGGCTAATTGCCCATCACTGTGTTCTTAGACAATGCCTACGACCCGGACGTCAATGCCAAGCATCTATGGATCGACTCGACTCGAATAAAGGACAAGGAATGTCTGATAATCATGGATGATGGGACTGGGCTGGACTATAACAAAATGTTCAAGATGTTGAGGTCAGTAACAGCCAACAGGGTAATCAAAGGAAGTTGCAGCAACACAAGAGGAATATGTCTCCCACTGTATAGCCCCTTTCACACATTGAACCCACAGTATTTCTAGATTCAGTTATCCGGGATTGGTAGTGTTTTTCCCTGTTCATGCACAGGTCTCCTTTTTAGAAAAATTCTGTATTGAATCTGTTCACACAAGACATGACTGTTCCGGATACAGGAGGCAAGGCAGGATGTCTACCCTCTGAAGAAATGCAGGACAAATATTTACGTT
Organism: Anguilla anguilla; assembly: GCF_013347855.1. NCBI lineage: Eukaryota > Metazoa > Chordata > Actinopteri > Anguilliformes > Anguillidae > Anguilla > Anguilla anguilla. Next base: position 42,037,124 of record NC_049203.1, on the reverse strand, counting down.
GCATTAGTTTGTGTTTAACACAGCCAGATATTTCATTGAATAATAGTATTGGCAGGGATTTAAATCCTGACATCTTTAGCTCAGTTATATTATCTTAAATAGTTAGCATTATATAAACAGTGGATGCATCAGCTTAAAATCCACACTTATATGCCGAGTTGTTTTCAATAAAATGCAACAAAATGAATTCTGTTCGCCAAGTTAAATAGCTAACTACTGTATATTTCCACTGATATGTGGCTCTAGCCAGCTTGCTACATTGGGAAAAAAGCAACATAAAGCTGGAAGAGCCTGACACAGATGTCTACCAGGAAGAAGTATTTTATAGTACGCAAGCAATTCCTGATGCCGATTTTATAATATTGTTCTTACAATAGACTAAGCCATGTCAAGCGAGGACAGTGACACTGCACTGTTTCTTCCGCTCCTAAAATAACTTTTATAATTTCTCTCACAAAATCATGCATTGCAGCTCCAATATCTTGTACAAAGTCTCATTTGTGCAGGTATTGTCGAGAGGACAGATTCAGTTAAAGTATTTAATAAAGAAATTGTGCCCAAAAGATTTTATGCAAGAATGTAATTTTGTGTGCTTTATCTGGGAATGTTGCTTGTTTAGTTCACACTAGAGTGAACTAGAGAGACACATGCCTCTTTGTATGTGTGACAGTTTGTTGTGACTGGCATTGCTGATATATCCGAAGCACACCTTAATTCTTTGGAGAGAGTCAGGGAAAACTTGTTCAGTGCCCTGTACCCATGCCACTAACCTGATCCCATTATCCCTCTTTATCTCCGCTCAGTTTCGGCTACAGTGACAAGAAGACAATTCGGGGTCATGCCCCTGTGGGTCTCTATGGAAACGGGTTCAAGTCAGGCTCCATGCGTCTAGGGAAGGACGTCGTCGTCTTTTCCAAAACCAAGGACATGATGAGCGTGGGCCTCCTGTCCCAGACGTACCTGGCAGCCATTCGGGCTGAGAATATTGTGGTGCCAATTGTCACTATCAAACAAGATGGAGAAGACAAGAATATCCTTTGCCAGCATTGAAAACAGTAACAGAAATGGTTTAAGAGGCTTTCTGGTAAAACGGCTTCCTGGCATCCCCTTTGTACTTAGATTGATCAGGTCATCACTGCAAATGCATGTTGAGTTCCCAGTTAACCTGTCTGGTTTTGTAAAGGTAAAAATGTAGGTGTCTGAGAGTTGCAGTCTGATTCCATTCTCCTTGACAACTGACCTCACTCAGTGTTGAGCCTGGCCATGAAGACAGCCTGGAAGCCATTTTGAAACACTCCCTGTTTAAAACAGAGAAGGAGCTACTCCAGGAGCTGCAGGCCATCAATACCATGCCCCCCACGGTCTCCACGGGAACCAGGATCATCATATGGAATCTGCGCAGGTGAGACCTGATGATTAAACATTCTAAAAATTTAAAAGAATGGAAGAATTATATCATAATACATACAAAAAAAGTATTAATTAATATTGAAATGTTAATTAATAAATATTGAAATTTTATTAAAAACACCACATAGTCTTTTGCTCATTAAAACCAGCCATCATGCTTATGAGTAAATATGTGACTAAAAACATGTTTATTTCTGGACAGTGTAAAAATGGCTTTGGGTAACAGAGTGTTTGATCTTCAGGCCCAAACTCCAGTGATCTATTGCTCTTACTACATATCCTGCTGTTGTCAAATGCTTCTAGGATGTAGTGGTAGTTAAACTAATTTAGAGGTAAATTAGATATCTATTAGAACACACACTACAGCAAGTGGTAACCGACCCTGTTCCTGGAGATCTACCATTTTTCATTTTACAAAAACACATTCAACCACTATCTTGTTGATCTGCTATTTAGTAGAGGCAGGTGTGCCAATTTAGACTCAAAATGAGAACTTAAAGGATGCTAGATCTTCAAGAACAGGGTTGGTTACCACTGTGCAAAACACCAACAGTAACTGTGCCACTGAGTGTAGAGTGTGTAGCCCATTGTCTGGTGAAAGTTTACACAGTGCCAAGTCTGTATGAGCTGACAGTTTGTTACTGCAATGACATGAATTAATCACACCATATGATTTACATTAACCCTTCCATCGTCATAATAGGTATTCACATGTGGAATTCAAATTTTTTGTTTTTTAAAGGAGACCAAATGATCTGCCCTCCTTTTTTATTTTTGGCTTTATTCAGACAGGGAGAAAGCAGAGAGGGTAACAGATAGAGAAGGGATAACTGCTCAGAAGGTGCCATAGTGAGGGACTGGACCACCAGCCACACAGGGGGGACTCGTATATGTCTTGAGATTAAGCCGCACTACAGGCCCCACAAATCTCATTAGGATTAGGACATTTTAATTTTTTTGGGGCTTTTAGTATTTCATTAGTGCACTGCTGACTGGTGTGAATGCTAGTGAGAAGTGTATGAAAGTGTCATAGTTTGTCTTGGGATCAGGGCTTGAAATTTTTTTTTTTTTGGCTCATTAGGCAATGTGGCTTGTTGATTTCAGAGTTACCGGCCACTCTGGTAACTGAAAAATTTCACGAAACAATTTTTCTTTAGATATAATTTTTAAAATATAACAGAGAGAAACTCAATTTTTCACAAATGATAACCATTACATAGAATAACACTGCATTATTATTTGCAGTTTATTAATTTTCTTGTGTATACTGTATTTAATTCAGTCAAGAACATTACATTGCCCAAGTGTAGCTAGTATGTGTTGTTCACACTTTTTTTTTACTTTCTTGTATGTGTCTTAGCTCCAAAGATGGGCAGACGGAGTTTGATTTCAAAACGGATCGGTACGACATTCGGATCCCATGTATGGACTCGGGTGATGTTAACAATCCCAGCAAGAACACAGAACCAGAGAGCAGGTACTCCCTGCAAGTGAGTATCACGGGGGGGACGCACATGTGCAGGTTTCACACTGCTCTGTTGCATGGAGCTGAGAATTCTCTTATTTTAAGTACATGATTTCTCAAATAAATTTTTATGTGTGTTTCTTCATGGGAAAGAGCTGGAGATGTGTGAACTGAATGAAATGACTTGAGACAGTTTTTTGGTTCTCAACACTGGCAGGACCAGTTTTATCCAATACATTTGCTGACGCAAGCTACTTAGCAGTCAGAAGACTAGGGTTCTGACGGTCATGGAATTTGTCGATTATCGTCACCCAGGTAATCGAATCGATTGGCATAAGCGTCATGAGTTGAATATAATTAACAACATAACACAACAACAAATATTTAATTTAATATTTAAAACTTTTTAAACAAATAAAATATTTATTTTTACAGTGCTAAACATTCGTTTAAACAAATTAAATTGTCTAAACATTCTTAGATATTAAATAGGAAATGAAACAATAGGCCTATAGCATATTTAAGTAGTGACAGTGTTAATAGATTAAACTAAATTAAACGGATCGACATTTCCTGTTAGCTAGGAGAGATGAAAATATTTTGTGCTTTTCAAACAGTCAAACAGTTATTTTGGTCAAACCGACGGTCTTTTCGTTTACAAAAAGGCAGCATAAGTAGAATAGAATGAACCCTTTATTAACACTTATTTCTTTAAACAGAACAAGGATTTAACATTTCCAAACGTTTTGGAATAAATCAAATAAGTAAAATGTTTATTTTTACAGTGCTAAACAAAGTAGGCTATGTTAAAACGAAATGAAACAGACCGGCATTGCCTGTCTTTCCGACTGCAATGGTTGAATTAAGTTGGTTACCGCTGTCGGTCAGAGCTTTCCATTTGTCATTGTCCCGCTTATATTTCACCCCTCGGGCAAAATGCTTGGGCCACACTCAGCTGCCCCTGGCCAGATGTAGATGGTGTAGCAGCTTCGGATGTAAGTCCAAGTTGAGCAGATTCGCTTGGGTGGTGCGTTCTGGGGTGGTTTCTCAGATGTTGTGCTAGATTGTTTTACGGTATTGTTGTATTGCAAATTCGGCAAATTAGTTTATTTGAATTGTCTGGTTCTCCATCTTCATTCGGTTTAAATCCAAAATGGGTCCAAATTGGCGACGTAACGTTGGTTTTGCCAACAAGTTCCATCTTGATTTTACCTCAAGTCTCTATTCTTGTCAGCGAAATTGTGAGTGACAGGTCACGTGCATTCACTGGAAGAGGTGATTTCATTCCATCAATCAGAGCGCTGTAAATTGCTGCAACTGTCAGAAATGTAAGAACTTCGGTTTAGTCAAACCACGTGCAATCTTTATTGATAAGACTATATTAAGCAATGTTATTCGCCTATATTAACGTAATTACAACAGTAATAATATTATTATTATTATTATTATTATTATTACAACATAGTCTACTGCAAAAGGGAGATTAAAACAATGCTTGCTTTGCAATGTTGCCCGACCCCCTCCCAGATTAGCGGAGGAGCATGGTAAACTTCAAAGACAGCGCACTTCAGAGACAGCCCGCGATTTAAAGACTGTTGCAGGGAGAAGTATTGTAGGCTTTGTTTTAGAGGGATCATGTGGTTTTTAAGCATACATTAAATTGTTTATGTATGTATATATATATATATAGGAAAGGTAGATTATGTTGGCTACAACATTATGAAAAAGTGTACATTTTAGAAAAACATTAACAAATTGCGATTATGACGGATTTTTTGCTTGTGTGTCAATGACCGTCGATGACCGTCAATCTCATGATTATGAAGTAACCGGCCCAGCCCTACTTCTGACTCACCCTCGATACTCAATTCTCATTACTACTACTACTCCTCAGTATATGCACCTTTCATTCCGGCCTATAGATGTTCCCCAGCACATAAACCTGTTCTTTTAGCCTATTCCTGACAGACTCATGAAGCTTCATTGACATGAATACATGAAACTTGTTTTAATATGGGCTTGGTCTGAAATTCATTGTGTTCTCTGCCTGTCACCTGACAAAGGTCAAATGACAAAGTGCTCTGATGAAGCTGCAGCAGCATCGTATCGGCAGTTACTCAGTTTCCACCCTGATGATTGATCGGGCAAGATTCCACCCTTGTCGAGATTATCCCAGGGTGTTCCGGAGTCTTTTGCTTCAGCCAAGCTTCCCTGGCAAGAGTCCTTATTGAAAGAACAAAGGGCTGTAGTTTGAAGGGTTAAAGTGTTTGTATCCATATTATTATTATTATTACATTTATTTCACAGGTTATATACGATGATGTATTCAGTCCTAGTTAACATTGCTTGTTATTTCCTGTCTGATAGTGGCTGGCTAAATAATAGTGTTGGGTAACATGCCAGCTAACATGCCATAACACGTCAGGGCCGATCCTTAACTCCTACCAGCCTTGAGCAAAAAGCGATAAGGGAATACAGAGCAGACACAGTTGGGAAACTAAATTTTGCTTTAGATCCTCTTGTAATTGGAACAGGTGTGAAATATTTTTCTGACCCACAGCTGTTTCGTGCAATCGATAGAGTGGCCCCTATTGATCTGTTTTCTTTTTTTTCACCAATTTTCATCTGGGCCACCCCGTTCTATATGGACCAGTACCCTGGTCCGCAATCACAACCCCCTCCCCTCCAATCTGTGATTTTACACACAAAGAATATTATTTTGTTTAGAGCCCCCAAACGGTTGGGGGAAACCCTGTCCTGACTGGATTGCTTCCTATTAAAAGACAAGGGTGGATTTTTCTCCTTAACCCAAGGAGTTCTACTGGCAGTGCCAAAGCCAGTGACAGACTTGCTGTGATTACATAGAATATCTCCCTCTATTGCTTTTTGTGACTTTTTACCCTCGGTATTAATTCTTCTTCCCTCCTCTGGGCGTGGATTCAGGCGTACTGCAGCATTCTGTACCTGAAGCCCCGAATGCAGATCATCATCAGGGGACGGAAGGTGCGGACTCAGCTGGTCTCCAAGAGTCTGGCCCACACCCTCAAGGACCGATACACGCCAAAATTTCTGGTATCCTTCTTTTGCCATACAGACTGCCCAGTGGGCTCAATTTCTGCTTTGCACTGGATGTGCACATGTGATTTAACTGTGCGACTAGGGTGGATTCAGGAAAACTTAGGCAAGTTTTGCATGCTGTGACACCATATACAGTTATCCAGTGAAAATGAAAGTGTTGGCTAAATGTTAGTCTTGTTAGTCATTGGTGGGTCAATGATCAGCTTGTTGACATCCCAAGCAGCTTGTAAGTATGGTCCACCATTCAAGTAAAAATCATCAGTGTTGTCCCTTACAATGTTACAGAGTTGGTTTCAGATGTAGGCTGTTGAAATCGTTTGTATGATACCACTTTTTAGGGCTCCAAGACAAATTCACGGCAACATTGTCCTGCAACATTAGCTAATTAATACAATAAACTACAACCAAATGCAACCCAAAAGTTTTGTAGGCCTATACAGTTTTAACCAGGTTAATGCACAGTACTGTAGGACCTCTGCTTTAAATTAGAATGCCCTCTGTTGGTTGGCAGCAGAGCTCATATTTTTGTTACTGTTCTGATGTGAATTTGCAAGGTGGTATTACACCTAACTGTGCAAATATGAATAAAACTAGATAGGACTGATAATCTGTTATTGCATTTTTAGTTTCATGAGAACCATACAGTAACACAGTGTAATACTTCTAATCATATGTTGTCCCTATTCCCTGAACAGTCCTGCAAAGCAACTTCTGTTAATGCTACTCCACTGTGCAGCATTGCAGTCAGCAATCACCCACTTCATTTCTGAACATAGCCTATAACTTCACATTCATTTTAGAAGACTCATCTCTTCAGACTATACCTGGACTAACTACCACCACACTGTATATTTCATTCTAAATCCACCCCCCCCCCCTTTCATGACATCATGTGCTTAAAAGAACATGTTCCCCCATCCCAGCCCTTTTTGTAATTTGTATTTGTCCTAATACTGTAGCTTGTTCTTCTGCCTAGTTGGCTTTGCAGAGTTTAGGTCAGAATAGTGTTCACTGTGTGAACTAAACTGTGTTCTTGGCTAGAAATAGCTGTACAAAATAAGTATTGTATCTTATTGAACCTGTGTTTTGTAGTTGTCCATAACCATGAAATGCACTTTTTGTACATCGCTTTGGATAAAAGCATCTGCCAAATAAATGTAATGTAGAATAGATGGGACTTCAGATTTTGGTATTGGCTGTAATATTATATTCTTTTTGGTTGCAGTTATTGTGATGATATTTTTGGTGGTGACGTGGTGCCAGAATGGGGCTTGTGGTCAGACTTTGGTTGCATTTAAATAGCAGCCACATTAACAATGCCACAGAACTGCCAACACAATGAATTTGTTTAATATGTCTGATGTTTTGTGGATGTGCGTGCATGAGAGTGGCCCTCTTACAAAAGTTTCATGTGCAGATAAGTACAGAAAATACTTAAATGGCCACCAAAATGTCATTTGATGTTGTTGCCCTGAACTACTTCTTCAGAGGAGGCCTATCCCCATAACTTTTGGGTACGGCACCAAAGACAGTGGGCATTACGGCATAATGATATACAACAAAAACCGACTGATACGAGCGTACGAGCGAGTTGGCTGCCAGCGCAAGGTGAGAAAATGTTTTGCTGAATTTAATTAGAGGGTTGATGGAAAAACTACACATGGTTAGTGCAGTGGATCCTTTTTTTATTTGTTGGTGAATTCCTCTGTTTCCACAAAGGCCATCCCAAAGGGTGTGGGAATAATCGGCATTATAGAGTGCAACTTCCTCAATCCAACACACAACAAACAGGATTTTGATGACACAGAGGAGTACAGGTAATTAAACAGCCCTGATTTGATCACATTTTAATGGTCTTGTCCAGAGTGAAATGCTCAAGCCAGAGTAACAATGTTCATTTCTCCCTGAAAATTGCCCCTTGGTCTGAAGTATCTCCCAGAACATTCCAGACTCTGGGCGATTCTTACAGCAGCCTTGTCTTGCTTGTCTTTTTAGATTTTCACCCCGTACTCCTGATGACCCAATGCAAACATCCAGTACAACTTGCACCCCTAACGCATACCTGTTTTTCCAGTGTCCCCCTTTTTGTATTACATACAGTTATACATCAGTTCTCTGTGGTCATTCCAGGAAAGTGAAACATAACCTGGGGGAGAAGCTGGAGGAATATTGGAACCAAATGCACCATTTAAAACAGAAAAAGGATCCCAGCTGCAACTTGGCAATAGAGGACATGGAGTGAGTGTTCTGCATTTTGTATTGTACATGATACTGAAGAAACTGACACACATTGAACTTTCCAGTTCTGCACATTTACTTAAGTTTCAGGGTTTGGGGTTGGGGGGACTGTACAGTGTTATAACAGAAATGGCCAACACAAGATTCAAACTTGCCACCAACTGATTGCACATGCCCCTTTTTAAGCCCCGTAAACATGTAGGTCACATACTGTATATAGGCAAGTGTACTTGTTTGGTTCTAGGAAATCTCCGGATCAGAACTGGGCCCAGTGTGACATATGCCAGAGATGGAGGAAGCTGCCAGATGGAATAGATGCCAGCAAGCTGCCTGACAAGTGGTTCTGCTACTTGAACCCAGACCCCCAGTACAGGTGATTTCCGGTCTCCTCTGATTATATGTAGTGCCTCCCCTTCTGTCCTTGTTGGGGCTGTTTAATGAAACAATACAGGTGCCTCCCTGCCAGAAATCAAACCCATGTCCTTATTTTCACCACTAACCCAGCTTGTCTTTTGTGTTTTTATTTAAAGCCTTAGAAGTTAGTAATAGTAGAAGACTTTGTGAAACCAAACCAAACCAGCCATATGCTATCAGTGAGTCTCTGATTTGGACCAATTATTTTGTTATGGAAAGCAAAATGGTTTCATTGGTTCAAACAAGAGCATGATTAACAGTTAATTACAACTTCACTCTTTGTAGTTCCAGCCTCACTCTTTTCCCACTACCAGAATTACTTCAGTTTTTATGGGCTTCCTGTTAGTTAATGGGTTCTTCTAAGAGCTGTTGGTTTGTACATTCCTGTATTAACGTGTATGTCTATGCAGGACCTGCCAAGCAGAGGAAGAGCTGGAGGACTCTGAGGATGAGCAACCATACCAAAAGACCTATAAACAGTGAGGACATTTCCTTGTCTCTTTACGTGTCGACTCACTCTTAACCCCTTCGCGCAGGCCCCCTAGTGGTCTGCACACTGGCATGCCTAGATTGCTCAACTCAAACATTCATTGCTCCTCCAACCAAACTATGAGTTGGAAACAGAAACTGTATGTTCTAGTTTAATTAGTAGACGTTACAAGACATCTATGTTGAATACAGAGTTTTGGAGCTCCATTGTCACACCGATCGTTCATTTAATAAGCACTCCTTCCCTGCAGTCTCATCTGAAACTACACTCCCCGCCCATGACACACTGGACAATAGTGTCTATCTGGGCATTCATGAAAAATTTCTTTCACCACTAAAAATTTGTATTCTCTCATAGCAACTGGATAAACCAAACAATAGCACTAAGATATGCCAATATAGCAGTGAAAGCACTGCTCACTGAATAACAAAATAAAGACTAATTTTTCTAAACGTATACCATGTCATTCTATTGTCAGTATCTGGGACTAAACATGGAATAAATATGCAACCTTACCATTGGTTTACGTGTAGCGATGTCCCTTTCAAGTGTGAGTGGTCATATATTGTATTGGACAATCCGTTTGTGAAATATACGCTCATTTGTGACACCTGGGTACCTTCCAAAAAGGCTGTGCTTAATACCACACATGTTATTTAAGGTGTTGTTGCTCTTTTTAGTACAATCTGGCTTAATTGACAACAGAGCTGAAACGTCTGGTTCTGGAAGTAGAAATACCATTCATATTTGCCATAGAGAATTTGATTTGTCATACATTATATATTAACCGTAGAAGATAGACTTACCATGAGCTACAAGATTGTGGAAAGATGTCATATGCCATAAAACGGACCCATTTCAACTTCGTTTTTAAGAAATCGTGTTTTAATCACAAATTCCCTGTTAAAGTCCTATGCTAACCATGACTAAAGCGTTGCTTTAGTTTAAACGAAACTACAGTGTAGCTTTGCTCACAAACGATAAAAAGGTCAGGAACTACAGTATAGAATGATATAATATAAAAAACTATGATGTAATGATAAGAACAAGAAATCACTAAAGAGAAAAATGTAGTTAACCTATCATAAATGTGGTTGAAACCGATTGAAAGTGAGGGGAAAGGGATACGATTACAACAATCGCAATGCTTTATGGGATGGTGTAGTTCATTCCCTCTTTAAAAAAGTACACAGCCTTGTACTTTTGCCTTTTTTTTTGTTTTTCAAGGATTGTTTTGGCTCTGAATTATTTTTATAATGTCATGATTCATCTCGTAGCTGGATGGTTCGGTTCATGGCTGAAAGCTATATTATCTAGCGTTTTTCTGAAATGTCTATGGACACATGAATGGGAAATTTACTTCCGGAACCGGGGCCGCTAAAAAAATGGGCAGAAACGTTTCAGCTCTATTAATTGGCAATACCAAACCCACGTAATGCAGTACCTATGTAGCGTATACCCAACAAAGTGTGTTACCAGGGAGCACACAGGAATCTGAGTTGCTAAGAGACACTAATAAAGCAGTAACACAAGAAACCCTGCCTGCTGTAAGCCCTGTCCTCTCCCAGTTGAACACAGCCAATCATATTCTGCCACTGCAACTCCCAATCGAAAATGGCTAGTGACATCATAGCCCATACTCACCCAGCACTTATTTCGTCTGTATGCATCAGCCACACTGCATGTTTAATAGCTTCAGAGAGAATTTGGATGAGCTTCTATAGTTTCATGATTAAAAAAAAATTACATTTGAAACCTATTTCCTGTTTCTTGCAGGAAGAAGAAACGGCAGGTGAGTTATACGTGTGTGTGTGTCTGTGCGTGTGTTTATGTCCCTGTTTGAGTGTGTGTGTGTGTGTGTGTGTGTGTGTGTGTGTGCATGGATGTGAGGGAGCACAATAAACGCTATAGTTAAACATACAGGCTCTGTTCTTCTGAGGGAACTACATGCAGATGGTGCTGCTTGGCTGAATTTTCTGTAGGAAAAGCAATCTGACATGTGCCTTGATGGGCTGGTCCCGCCCCCTTGAGGCCGAGTTGCGAAAGAGCCACGTGAAGATTTTCTAGCAGCAAAATGGCCAGAGAAATGTGCTACACATTTGGCTAGGGTTGTAGGTAGTATAAAGTATTTATCTGTTGCTGTTGTATTGATTTGGGAAACTATGCTAAATAAGTTTGCCAAGTTCAGATTTTTGTAGACTCTGAGCTTTAAGCTCTGTGCATTTGCAGAAGCAGTGGTTGCATGAAAACATATTATGAGATTGCGACCTCTCCCAAACTCCCCTCAAGATTTATGTTCCATAGTCCCGTCATCTATAAATGTTAGCATAATGCCTTTTGGACCCAGGTGTTACCACAGTGTTAGTATCCCTTATTAGGGGACTTAAGACAAATTGTGTATGAAGGGATTTTAATTTTACTGCAAATTTGATAAAAAATTAGCAAGTCACAAGTTGAGTAATAACACTGTCTTCGGTATGACTAACACTCCACAGAATGCAGAAGATGCCGTACCATCACCGAGCACTTCGACTACACCCTCAACACGCAGTGGTACAAGCCGGTATCACAGTGGTACAACATCAGGAGGCAATGTGACCCACTTCACCCCTCCCACCTCCACTCCTCTCAATAGTTCTGGTAAGAGCAGCCACTGGATGACAAACCTGTGAGCAGGGCTGGGAGCTGGAAAAGTGCTGAGTGTGCAGGTAGTGCTGAAGATTCTACAAGCAGTTGAGCAGCAAAACCCAGGAAAATGGTAGAGAAGCACAACAGTCAAAGTTAGAGCAGCAAAATACAGGAAAATGAAAAACTAATGGTAGAGCAGTACAACATGATCAAAACATAGAGCAGCACAACATTTAGTCTTCTCTCTTCTGTTTTCAGGCCGCAGGCCCTCTGCACAAAGCACACCTCGCAGCTCTTCCACGTGGTCCACACCCACACACCCAAGGTAGAGCTTGAACTGGGTTGCACTGTAAAATACTGTATATGTATTTTGGTAGGTTATGTAGGTTTTCTCTGGGAGGAATGGTTTTTCTGCTTTGTTTCCTCAAACATGGCGGTTCAGTGAAGAAAAGATTTGGAGAATCTTCCAGAACTGCCAATTATGTGTCACCATGTGGGACTATGGGTCGCAATCTATCCAAAATCATGGAATAATTCTCTTTTTATTGGTGATAAACTTTCATTTTACTGCATGCCAACAGACTGATCAAAAGTATTCTGTTGAGGAAAGAATTTTGATTTTGTCAGGATATAAATCTTTTTGTGGTCTACGGTAGATGCTGGACTGACGGACATGCACAAATTCAGTTGTGTAACTGTTTTTAATGAACAGTGGGGTTGGGTCCAACACAATGATTAGGCAGAAAACAGACAGATAAGGGAGTGTAACTCTAGGTCTGTCGATATTTATCCTCCCATGTTATTTCATGAGCAGGGGAACAGCATTTTCTTGCGAGCATTTTTTATTATGGTTGTACCTGCAAAACATCAATACGACACACTTTTCTGTAAATATAAAGGCTTATGTTAATGATGTTGTATTGGACAGCTTGCTACAAAAAATATGGCATCTGATGTCTTGAGTATTGAGTGCCTTCCTTCTGCTGAATAAGTAAAGGAATTTTAGAAGAAAATACAGCCTTTGCAAATGTTGGTGGACATATTAAATCACTTTCTCCCTTTAGGAGCAAAAGGCTGCTGTCGTTGACCCCAGAGAGTGAGCCGGTAAAAAGGGCAAGGGTGCAAGGTCACGGCATATCATCAGCAGCTGGCACGGAGTTGCTCCCACTGGTGACACAGGCCACCCCAGATGCCGTCCTACTTGTGGAGGAATCCGGAGCGCCAGTTGCACCGTGTGATCTTGCTATGATGAAGACAAAGCTCAGGGCCAGCGGAGGGGGCATCAACCTACAACTCAGTGATGGAGCCCTCGCAGAGGAGTCCATGGAAAGCAACACCACAGCAACAGCCGCCTTCGCTCCATCAGCGGTGCGTCAGCAGGTGTCTGTCGAGACCCAAACTGAAGGAGTGGCCAAGGTGAAGGAGGAGGAAGAGGAGGAGAGGACATGGAGCTTGAGAGAGGATGTGCCCAAGAGTTCAGAGCAGATGCAGCTCCTGGAGAGAGAGGCCAGGGAGCTCATGGATTCCAGCGGGGGAATGCACCCCCTCCTGGATATGCAGCAGGACGGGCTGTTGGAGCAGTGGGTGATAGCCAGTAAGGAGAGAGACCAGTACAAGGAGCAGATGGTGACAGCCAATCAGGAGAGAGACCAGTACAGGGACCAGGTGGAGACAGCCAATAAAGAGAGAGACCAATACAAGGAGCAGATGGTGACAGCCAATCAGGGGAGAGACCAGTACAGGGACCAGGTGGAGACAGCCAATAAAGAGAGAGACCAGTACAGGGAGCAGATGGTGACAGCCAATCATAAGAGAGACCAGTACAGGGACCAGGTGGAGACGGCCAATAAAGAGAGAGACCAGTACAAGGAGCAGATGGTGACAGCCATTCAGGAGAGAGACCAGTACAGGGACCAGGTGGAGACAGCCAATAAAGAGAGAGACCAGTACAGGGAGCAGATGGTGACAGCCAATCAGGAGAGAGACCAGTACAGGGACCAGGTGGAGACAGCCAATAAAGAGAGAGACCAGTACAGGGAACAGATGGTGACAGCCAATCAGGAGAGAGACCAGTACATGGACCAAATGGTGACAGCCAATCAGGAGAGAGACCAGTACAGAGACCAGATGGAGACAGCCAATCAGGAGAGAGACCAGTACAGGGACCAAATGGTGACAGCCAATCAGGAGAGAGACCGGTACAGAAACCAGATGGAGACAGCCAATCAGGAGAGAGACCGGTACAGGGACCAAATGGTGACAGCCAATCAGGAGAGAGACCGGTACAGAGACCAGATGGAGACTGCAAAACAAGAGAAGGACCAGTACATGGCGCAGGTAGACGAGCTGATGCAGGAGCTTCAGAAAATGAGGACAAGCAGCGTGAAGCAGGAGCCATGTGACCAGGCCTTCGGGGGAGAAGATGACCTGGCCCTGCAGATAGACTCCATCCTTACAGATCTGGACTGCTGCAATAAGGAGAGGGACCAACTGAAGAGCAAGGTGAGTGTCCAGTATCCCAGTGACCACCATTGCAACGTGGTCAATTCTGTCACTTGTGTCTGTTTTATTAGGGTTTTCTAAAATTTGATTAGTACTGTATGTTATTTTTCATGAGTAATTTTTCATGTGATGCTACAGTTAAATGGCAAAAGTATTGGGACAGTGACACAGTTTTTGTCGTTTTGGCTCTATGCTCCAGCACATATGATTTGAAATAAAGCAATGTGCTGGAATATGAGGGTAAAGTGCAGACCATCAGCTTTAATTTGAGGATATTTACATCCATATCAAGGGATCCGTGTAAGAATTACAGCCCTTTTATACAGGAGAACAAATAATTGGACACTTAGCTGCTTATCTGTTTCTTGGCCAGATGTGTCTTTGTATTATTACTTAATGCACTAGAAAGCTAACAAAAGAGTTGCTGATCTAGAGTTGATTCTCATGATCCAACACCACCTCATCTGTGAAACATGGAGCAGGTAGTGTTATGGCTTGGGCATGTATGGCTGCCGCTAGAACTGGCTCACTTGTCTTCATTGATGATGTAACTGCTGATGGAAACAGCAGGATGAATTCTGAAGCGAACAGAAATATGTTGTCTGCTTAGATCCAACAAATGCCTCAAAACCCTTTGGACAGCAATTCACCTTACAGTAGGACAATGACCACAAACATACTGCTTAAGCAACCAAGGAGTTTTCACATGCTGTTTCACATGCTGAAGAGTGAAGGCGAAACATCCCAGAAACAAACAGGAACTGAAGATAGCTGTAGTACAGGCCTGGTAGAGCATCACCAGCGAAGATACCCAGCGTCTGATGATTCTATGGGTCACAGACTTGAGGCAGTCATTGAAAGCTAAGGATTTTCCACCAAGTACTAAATATGATTACTTTTTTTAGATTATGGTAATTTGTAAAATTACTTTTGCTTTCTTAAAATGGGGGAACTGCGTACAAAAAGGGCTGTAATTCCTATGCGGATAACCCTATGCAGATCTACATACCCTCAAATTAAAGCTGCAGTAGGTAACTTTTTAAGAAAGATATTGGGGAGTGGTCATGCTTAATTAGTATCAATCACAAGAAGCTGCTGTGAGAGAAATCCAACACCATACACTGTGTTTATACCCTCAAATTCTGCATTCAAAAACAAAAAAAAATTGTTTACAAAACAAGGTGGTTTTCAACGTGAACCAGTCAATGAGATTGACCTTGCGTGTTCACATAACGGTACCTTGCTAGATGTGTTAAGAGAGAAAGAGCTTCATCCGGTGCTATGTAATGCAAAGAAGAATAAGAAAATAGATTCGGCTCAAGCTTGCTCGGTAAATAGAACAAACATCGGCGCACAATTAGGAAGGTGGCGAGTGCTTTGGGAGCGGGTGGAAGATGGAAGCAGAGGTCGGATTATTAATGCTGGACCGGTAGGTCAAAATGTAAACATTAATTTACCCTGACTGTCTGCTTGCCTCCCGATTAAGTGAGTTACGTTCAATGTATTTAGCCACCACAAATGCTTGTGTTATCTGTGTGGTAGGTTAGGTAGTTTACCTGGGCTAGCTAGATAAGCTAACATTACCTGTTGGACCGATCACGTTAGCTAGAACCGATTAGAAACCTGCTTGCTAGCTGTAGACAGTATCTGGTGTTGTCCACACAATCAGGCTCCTGACGGGTCCTGTATCAGGTCTAAGGTTGCCCAACACATGCTCCGCCACATAACTGTTTGACTTAGCAGCATATTATAGAATTACAATAGTGTGACAGGAAGTTACTACAACACTACGTAATTTGATAAAGTTGCCTACTGCAGCTTTAAAGCTTACAGCCTGCACTTTAACCTGATACTCATTGTTTTATTTCAAATCTGCTGGAGTACAGAGCCAAAGCAACAAAAATTGTGTCTCTTGCCAATGGTTTTTAATCCCAAGTGAGTTTCCCTGGTTAAATTAAATTTATACACCATTGCCCAGTGTAATTTATGTAGTTCTGAAGTTGCGGTACCTATTTTTTATTTTAATTTAAGGCTCAACATTTCCAAATACCATCTTGATTAGACCTCTTGAGCTACATTTCATGGGGAAAGCATGATTTGCGTGAAGATATTCATAATGTATGTACAGCTGTCTACATATCTTCCAGGGTCAGGGTCTGGCTTCTAATTTTCTCTGTCTCTACCTTATTTCTTCTAACCCTGCCTTCCTGCCTATAACCCCACCTTCCTCACAATAACCCCTCCCTCCTGCCTATAACCCCACCCTCCTAATGATTTCCCCTCCCTCCTGCCTATAGCCGCACCCTCCTGACAATAAACCTTTCCTCCTCAGCTGGAGAGTTTGGAGGCAGAGAGAGGAGCTGTCTTTTCTCAGTGCGAGCAGCTGAAGAAAGAGCTGGATGATCTGAGGGAGGCTGGGAGCAGGGCCCTCAGCCCCAGCTGTGCAGAAAAGACTGGGAACAGTCCCAGCAGGCCTGGATCAACAGGGGCTGAGAGGTAAGAGACTGGCATTAATGCACACAGCACAAGAGCAAAAGCTTTTTTGTTTTTTTTGTTCTTAGCTAATGCTTCTCTTCAAAGATTTTTTGAAACTGACTTTTTTTTATTCATAAATGTTGATCTTTGAGAAAAGGTTCACATTTCTCAGCTGACCTGCCATGGTCTGTGATATATTACTTTAGCACAAAGCATGGCTGTTAGATTTTTATGTGCATCAGGTGTTCTTCAGAACAAACTCAGCAGAAAAACAAGATATTTTGAGCAGCTGGTTGTGAATATACTGTAGTTTCATATGCTAGGGCTTCAGTCTGGAGTTGCAGGTGTATTCCCAGTCTGGGAAACCGAGGTTCACTTTGAGTCTGGATAGCAGGTATATTTTCTCATACGTGTTCTTTGTCCGGTGGAAAGGCTGAAGAACCTGCGACTCAGTGTGAGCCGTCTCCTGGTGATCCTCATACCAGAGCTGGACCTGGAACAGGTAAACTATGAAAGTGGTGTCATCGAAGAGATCCTGGAACAGTACATAGATGGTGTCACTTATTCTGAAGCCACATAGATGTGCCAACCCACATTTTTTGGAGAGGTCTCTATCACTCCGGATCCTTACCACCACAGGGAGCTGGCCAGGAGTGACCACCTACATCGCATCTTTAAACATTTTGATTAATTTTTGTTAAGTGCCTTTCTTTACAACGTTAAATATGTAACTTTATTTTCATACATCCTGTATTCTTTGTTTATTGTATTGTACTGTGTCTTTTATAATTGTGCAAGAGCATGTAATCTCCAGCTTTAACTGTTTAGTATAACAATTATTTCTAAATTTTATCTTTTATCTTGCAAATCACGTTGCTTAACTGAAAACATTCCTCAGTTATGCCTCCTTTTCTTTTCTTTTTTTAAATTTGGCACCCAACGTTGGACTGAACATGTCTAATTCCCACCCTAATTTGTAATGTCCAGTCATCTGCTACCGCAGCCACGTTCATGCATGATCCCCACTGCAGATTTGGGAGAGCGTAGACACATGTTGAAACATGCGGTGTCACCAGCTGCTTCTTTTCACATCACAGACTACAGCTAAGAGTGCGTAGAGGGAAGCCGGAAGACCACCTTTCATATGCGGCTTTGACGTGCAGGTTGTGGACACCTGATTGACCAGCAGGGGTCACTAGATAGCAATGAAACTAAGGCCCCTGACTGGAAGAACCTGGATGATGCAATTGGCAGTTTTTATGTTTCCCTATGGAGCTGCCAGCTACAGTTGACAGACTCGACACTGGCATGGTCCTGATTCGGTCAGAGTCCTTGGGGCTCATCCATGGACTACGCGTAGTGGTGCCTTAACTGAATGAGCCACCCAGCAGCCTCTTATGCCTCAATTTCTGAAAGATATATTTTGTTATAGTTGATATTGTGGTGCAAAGTAGCATTAAAATCTTCTGCAGGTAGTTTTAAGACTTGTGTAAAATCAGTTCTTTCAAGGGTTGTATAATACCTGTCAGCCATGTATACTAGTTAATATGCTAACATTCTGTCCATGTCAAATATATAGTGTGAACTCTCTCAGCCAACGGGGGGTTGAGTGACGGATGCCCAGAAGAACCAGCACGGTGAGACAGAGGTAGTGGTTAACAAAAAAGGTCTTTAATAATTGCAATGAGTGGGGGTAGGGGTAGGGGGAGCCAAAAACAACTAAAAAGTCTTCCCGGTTGGGGTATCAGTGCTCCGCTCCAGGTCTTCACCCGCTCTTCTGGAGAGAAACGAAAAAGAAGTGGGTTAAGGGGGGGACAGGGCGTGGTCAGTCCGATCCGGGTCCGGTTCCTTGCTCCGGCCGCCGGCTGGTGATCCTCCGGTCCCAAGGGTGTGGGGGAGAAGGCCTCCCTCCCAATGTGGTAGCACTCCACTCTTCTCCCACTCAAGTTCTGCGCTGTTCCTGTCGTTGCCCCCTGCCACACGGTCTCCAGGAATCACGATTACTTTGTATCCTTTACACTTTACCACAGGTTATCACAAGTACTCCTTAGTTAAGAGAATTGGCCCACGGCCGCTTACAGTCTCTTCCCGGGGTGGAGAGTCGTCCGGCGTAGCTGCGACGGAAGCCCCAGCAACTCTCTCTTTCCTTGGGTTGTGCTGGTCTATAAAAGCCTGCCTGCTCGTTAGTGCAAGCAGCTTCAGGTGGGCGCCGGCAGCCAATCCAGCAAGCAGCTTCAGGTGTGTGGTAGAGTGGAAAATTCCGCCTACCTTCCCTCTGCTGCAGCCCTGTCCATGGTGCTGCCGGTTGTCGCCTCAGTTGGTCTGCCGGGGGCTGTCCAGGGTCCTGAATGTCTCTAGACAGGGGTTTGCTAGGTACCGCCCACTCACCACTTTTCCCAGCGGCCGCCGGTGTCGATGGGCTCGGCCGTCCTGGTGGTCTCGTGGGGAGCACCGATAAGGGATCGGGGCGCCACAATAGTTATACTGTATATATAAGGATATATGATATCTTGAACAACCTTGTCAATGCCAAAACCTTCCCACACACTTACACGTGTTGTGTTAAGTGTTATGGGCAAAAAAAATGTGTCAATGGTGGAACAAGGAGCAATACAGTTAATCCACTGAGCTAGACCAAGGTCCCAAGCCAAGGGAATTAATCATTATTTTATCAAAGCTTCCGGTGGTGACATCACATTCTGTAGGAAACTTCACAATTCAAAACTCAATTACAGAAGGAACTGCACAGTTTGATGCTGTTTGTGCTTATTCTGTTGTTGTTCTGTATGTCTATTTTAATTTATTTATTTTTTTGCTTTTTATTTTTTAAATTTTTATTCAAAAGATTTTTATTTTGGTACCCTACGTGAGGCTGAGCATGTACAGTTCCCACCATGATTTGTTATGCCCTACTGTCTGCAACCGCACTCATTCATGCTCTGTCCCAACTGCCAAAACAGGAGAGTAAAGACTACTGTGGTTCTCCTCCAAATACATGTTGTGTCACCACTTATTTTCACACCACAGACTACAGCTAAGCTCTTTTAAAGTGGAGTCAGAGGAAGACCATTCATATGCGGCTTTACCCTGCAGTCTTCAGGCACCCAGTCAACAGTGGGGGTCACTCGATAGCGATGAAACATGAACCCCTAACCAACTTAACCCTCCCATCAACTGGGCATCGCCCTGTGGAGCTACTGGCCACAGTCAGCACTAGCATGGTCTAGTGCTTATTCCAGTGTTTTAACAGCACAGCTCATCCCCTAAATGCTCACTGCGTGTTTGTCTTATCAAAGTCTGCTGCTGGATTTCTGACACTTTACTGGGGTATGATGGTATCTACTTGTTACCTGTTACAGAATTAACTGCTTTGTCTAACCACTTATGAGATCTGTAGAAGTATTCATAATATCTGTGTATGGCCTATGTATGTGTGTACATTATGCAGGGAAGAGAGCTTGCAAAATACGCCCACATGGAACCGTGAGTATTGCCATTGGAATGAGCATGCAGTGCCCCTGGTGTTTATGTACCAAAATACTGCTCTGCCTTCTACCTTCTACCGTCAGTGTGATCGCTTTACAGTTGTATTCAGCTACCAAGTTAAAAAATATTACCTGTCCTGTTGTGTGCACCCAATACATTTACGACTGGAGTGGAGGTGTTAGTACAGGTACTGATAAGCCATTTCAGCTTAATTATTTTATTACAGCATGCTCATTTCAGCTCAATCATTGACTAAAGCCTGCTAATTTCAGTTCAATCATTTGACTACAGAAAGCTCATTTACAGGTTTAAAACTTCAGTTTTTAAACAGTTACTGGTGAATACAAAAAAAGTCACACTAGACCTGCCAAGCACTTAAATGTGTCAATAAAAAAGGTTTTGATTGGTCCTTCATCAGATTCCCAAGGGGGAATTCTTCTCCTTTCTAGGGAGTTATAAATTTGGTCCCCTGGATGAATTTATTTCCCAACACTATTTGGTTCTGACTGGAGTAAATATTTTGTTTAATTTGGGGGAAAGGGGGCACAAGTGGGTCTTTATTAAAATAAAAACAGGAAGTAGATTTCTATTCAGTCAGATATAACTGTGGAGTGCATCTGAATCTCTGACCACTTGCTTTCACTACAATGAGAAACATCTTAACACCTCCTACATCTCCCCTAGTTTAAACAGGTTTCAACTGGATTTGGCTGAAATCCATCAGGCTACCGGGATGATGGAAGTCAGTGATTTATACAAAATAAAACTAAGAACTGAGGACTGCATAAAGTCAAGGAGTACATAAACATCTTAAAGCATACTCAGCAAATCAGGCATTTTTAAAATGCTTGAACATTTTGGTTGAGTGAGTATTTTTGTCATTCACTACGGTGGTCTTCTGTGATCTACCAGGCTTTTTAGGATTGCTGAGATTACCAGTGTGTTCTTGTTTCTTAACAATGTATCACATTGGCCTTGTGTTTCGGCAATGTATCTGATTGATTTATTCAGATTTCTCAGCCTTATAATTAGGGCCACCAGATTGTATCCACCATGCGACCTTCAGGGATTTAAATTTGTATTTCAATGGTTATCCTCCAGGGGTCCTCATAGACACTCCAATGGCACAGTCAAGTGACTAACTGAACAACTGAGTTTCTATATGAGAGATTTATAAATAAATATATATATATATATATATATATATATATATATATAACATTTCGTTGATTGAATATGGGGAGGATCGGGAAGGAAAGTGCACATGGATGGAAATTTAAATGTTATAAAAAGCATGTTTTGAGCCAGTGGTCCTCACTTCTGGCCATGGAGAGCTGCAGGGACTGCTGGATTTCGTTGTTACTCAGAACTTGAGTAGCACAGCAATTCAGATCACCTGGTTTCTTGGGTCTGAATCAATCGCTGATCTTATGGGGGGAAAAAAAAAACGAGCTGACTCTGTAGCTCTCCAGGATTAGAACTGAGGATCACTGCAGTAAAAATAAAAATGCATTCATATAAAGCAGAGATTTCCAGTCTTATCCAGTGTGGCTGCAGGTTTTTGTTTTAGCCCAGCGCTAAGACACCTGATTCTACTTAAAGTCTTATTTGAAGTTGATGTCGCTTAGTTGATTCGTTGAATCATGAACATTTTTTTATTGAAAATGTTTTGTACAAGTTAAATGTTATCTAACTACTCTCATTTTTAAAGTGGATATTTCCCACTGCTTATAACAAAACATATCATTCCCCTGTACAACACTTTTAAACAACGAAAACTCAAAAATGTTGCGATTCTTGTTCAGAGCCGGCTTTTTTTACCATTCGCGAACAATTCAGTCAGACACTCGTTCATTCAGTGCAGTGGAGATAGCCGTTCTTTGGCGTGATAGAGTAACTTGAGTTCTATACCATGAGTTCTATACCATTGTCGTTCTGATAGCAAACAAAACTAGATAATGTACCCGATTAGAAAAACTCAAAACAGTTGTTATTCTGGAGCCTGGAAAGAGTTGTGATTATTGTTCATTTTATTCAGCAGGGCAATGCCCATTCGTTCACTTATAAAACACAAATATAAGGAATCAGCAGCTCATGGGTTTACTTTTGGTTTTGCAATGTTATGTCCTGCCGCATTGCATCATTTAAATGCTTTTGCACGATGTGATAAACTATCATGTTTAAAAACACCTTGGTTGGAAGCTGATATAGGCGGAACCACTCGGTGAATCAAATGAGTAAATTGAACAAATCACCTGCTTTATGTCTGATTGGGGGTTTAAAAGGTATATCCAATAGAGGGCAGATTGGGGCCTGAATACGTTGACAGCTACCTCCGTTTTTGCCTATAACAAACAAACATGGCAACATTGGAGGAAGTCGTTTTAATGTACATAATGCGAAGACGGGAGAAATATGGCAGTGACAACCGTGAATGTGGTACATAAGACCATTAAATTTATCGAGACATGACAACTGAGAATATGTTCCTCATTTTACAGTTGAGGGCAACTGATGATGAAAAGCACCTCCAGTATTTCTGCATGTCCGTTGGAAGATTTGATGACTTTCTCCATCTGGTGGCCCCCTTAATTCAACACCAAAAAACCCACACTGAGCCAGTGGATACAGCAGTGCAGCTTGCGATCACACTCCGCTTTCTTGCTACAGGCATCAGCCTTGGCAGCAAGCTTCAAGCTTGGATCTTCAACAGTTGGATGCATTGTAGGTGAGGTGTGCAAAGCTATTTGGGCTGCACTGAAAGGAGAATGTGTAGATTTCCCATGATATAGCACAGTAGGAGAACAGCCAGATTTCTGGTATTTGTGGAATTATCCTGTCTCAAAGCAGTAGATGGGAAATATGAGAATCTGTGCACCAGCTAACAGTCGAAGTTGTTTCCACAACTACAAGGGCTTTATCAGTTTCATCCTTATAGCTGTGTGCGACACCAGGTACACATTTACAGTTGAGGCCAAAAGTTTACATACACCTTGGCAAAAGAATTTTTCACTCCACACATTTCATGTTACCATACATTTCCTGTGTTAAATCAATTAGGGTATTTACTGTATTTCCATCAGAGGTCATTTCTAAGTAATAGCTAAGAGACATTTATTTCAGCTTTTATGTACTATATCAGATTTTTAGTGGATAAAAAGTGTACATACACTTTGTTATTATTTGGTGGTATTGCCTTTTAATTGCTTAACTAGAATCAAACACTTGTGGTAGCCTTCCACAACCTTCTCACCAGAGGCATCACTAGGGTGTGTGGGGGGTGCAGACCGCACCGGGTGACACCATCAGAGGGGGTGATACCGAAATGACTGGCAATAAATTTTTTGTGCAGTGTTTTGTGTAGCTACGGGTTGAAACAGTTAATTTCTCCCATGCAGTTTACTGCCGGTTGATGTAAATAGCTGTGTTAATGTGACGAGAACCGCTTTGTCGTTTGAATGCATAATCCCGGTCGACAACATCCAACAGCACCCCCCCACCCCCCCCCCCCCCAGGGTGACGAGATCCAACAGCAACCCCTAGTCGACAACATCGGGTGACACTAAAGGTCGACCGCACTGGGTGTCACCAACCCTAGTTGTCCACGCCACTGCTTCTCTCAATACTTTGCCGGAATATTTGCCCATTCTTCCTGACAGACCGCCTCCTTGCTCAAACACACTTTTTCAGATTAGTCCACAAATTTTCTATGGGATTCAGGTCAGGGCTTTGTGATGGCCACTCCAATACTTTCAATTTGTTGTCTTTAAGCCATTTTGTCACAACTTTGAAGGTATGCTTAGGATCATTGTCCTGCTGAAGTTTTAACTATCTAGCTGATGTATTGCGGTGTTGCTTCAGTATTTCTTGATAATCCGCCTTCCTCATGATGCCATCTATTTTCTGAAGTGCTCCAGTCCCTTTTCCAGCAAAACACCCCCACAAGATGATGCTGCCACCCCCATGCTTCACAGTTGGGTTGGTGTTCTTCGGATTGAAAGCCTCACCCTTTTTCCTCCATACACAGCGCTGATCATTATGGCCAAACAGTTCAATTTTTGTTTCATCTGACTAGAGAACACTCCTCCAAAAGGCTATGTCTTCGTCCTGGTTATCATTTGAAAACTTCATTCTGGCTTTTTTATGCTGGTCTTGGTGTAGGGGCTTCCTTGCGCGCAAGCCTTTCAGGCCTCCCAGACTGTTTAAAGAGACAGTAAACTTGTTGTATGTATGTTTTGACCCACTGGAATTCTGATATAATTAATTAAAGCTGAAATAAATCTGTCTCTAATCAATTGTTTTAAAATTACCTCTGATGTGAACAAAGTAGATGCCCTAATTGACTTGCTAAAAGAAATGTATGGTAACATTAAATGTGCGGAGTTGTAAAAAACTGAGTTGAATACTTTAGCCTAAGTGTATGTAAACTTTTGGTCACAACTGTATAGTCGTGGACATAGGAGCATATGGCTGGGACAGTGATGCTGGTTCGGATCCCAGCTCATCCAGGGCAAGCTTCACCTGCCACCTCCAGCCATTCTGCCCAGAAGTGAAGTCCCGAGACCCTATGTCTTTGTAGGGGACAAAGACTTTCCGTTGAAATTGAATCTGATGCAGCCGTATTCAGGGGAGCTTGCATCATCAAATAGGCTACGTCACAACGGATCCCAGTCTCACTGTCCCAATCATGTGCCCCCACAGTAACCCAGTATCTGAAGTGGTAACTGATGTCACACACAACCATCAGAGTGTCATAGAAGTTTATGTAAAGTTAATCTGAAGAATTTGAAGAGAACAGTTCAATACTGAGGACAACAAATTAAAATTTCAGTACTGCCCAGGTGGTTTTGCATACCTCATCCATGTCCACAACACAACTGACTGTGGTTTACGCAAGTTTGAAGTCTACCTAATGGTGACGAGCCACTTATTGCCACTAATTGTGTTATATTGTATTATATTATAAACTGCATAAATTCAATAAAAATGTGCGTACTAATAGCTATAAAGTAGTCCTGTGTTTCGTGTGTGTCCCCAAAGTTCGTTTTTCTGGGTGGGGAGGGCAGAGTTGTCCAGTCTCTTGAATGCACACATAGCAAAATGTATGTTTTAACAGGGTGAAATCTTATTGCTAAGCAATGTCTACAACTATCGCCACTCACGTGCAGGACGTGTTGCGCCTTTGGCATACTGGCTGCAAAGTGGCGAGTCTTTGGAAAGGCCATGGAGCTCTCTGTGGACAAGGCTGAAGACATCACAAAGGCATGTGTGGCTCTGCATAATTACTTTTTTGTCACTGACTAAGTCCAGCCTGAAAAGGCCAGGTACATCTTCAACACCTTGGTGGACACTGGAGATGTCCCTGGAGAGTGGAGACAAGTGACTGAGGGAGACTCCAATCTCCTCAATCCACGATGCCTCACTGCTGACCGAGCAACACGACTTTGCACTAAGGTTTGAAACCGCTTGTGGAACTATTGTCAGATGGCAGGGAAGATGGCCTCTGGCTGGGCACAAACTGGTTTTCTGTTCGGAGGGGGGAGGGTGTTCCTCACAGTTTCAGGCTTTTTCAGTTCCACTGTGCTCTGATGAAACTTTTTTATTTAAATGTTTTACCAGCATTTGTTTTTCCAGGCTCAGCAAAAAACAAAACTGTACGTGCTGAACCGAGACCTCCTGAAATGAAACCCTGTGCCATTAAAGCTTTCAGGAATTAGTTAAACTGTAAATATCATCCACATGAAACATTAAGGCTCAAAGTTTTTATTTTTCAGAGTGCCTTAAATGATTAACTGTAGATATACATAAAGCTGGAAAGGCTACAAAAGTATGTACAGTGACATGTACACATCAACATACACATGTACACACATTAGGCGCACAGAAAATGTAAAAATAAAAAAAGTTTCTTAAAGTAATTGCTGTTCTAATGTCATTACTGTTGCATTTTAATGTTATTTCAATTCAATATATTTACTATTGTTAAGATTTCTGTTCAAACAACCACAAATCCACATTCACACACACACGTACACAAATTTTAAACACTATTTCTTGTTATACCATTGTCAACTAAAAATTAAATAAATAATAATTATTGCTTTGTTCAGAATTATGGTTTTGCTGTCCAGTTTCACTGGCCCATTTTACCTGATCACGGCACGGTTGTCCTGGAAGGGGACATCTGACACTTAAATTATTACATAATTTCAACACTGAATGACAAAAGATATATGACTCCTATCCTTCTATGTGAAAGAAATAGCCTACATTTGGAAGTTACGCATTACTTACATAACTATATTGATGGCGTCAAAGACGATTTGCCAAAAAGTGGCCGCCTACTGCCTATTTTAAATTTTCGGGAGAAAAAATTGCGCGTGACACATTTCAGCCATAGCTCACTTTTCTAGTCGTAGCCCTTGGAAAAGCGCATGGACCACGGTAGAATCATGTACAATCGCATAATGCAATCAAAGGTGGACTGGAAATCTCGAATCAGAAGCTGCATCGAGAGCCAACTTCAGGGTTGTTGTCAAAACAGACTGACGTACCGAAAGGGGCTGGGCAGTTGGTGTGAATAAGTTCTGTGTATTGTGGTTTGATCGTTACTGGGATCGTTACTACTTTCTCTCCCACCTAAGTGAAAATGGCACGGAAATCTGCTGGAAATATACCCCTGAGCGCGGTAAGTGGAACAGAATGTCGTGCTCTATGATGTCTTGTAGTAGGGATCACATGCAGTGGGGAAAAGTTAGCGGTAAGCGAGCCCTTCTGTCGAACCAACTTCATCCTGTAACAACCCTGTGACCAAAGTTTACACTCCGGCAGTTTGTGATAAGCATATCGTAAAACCGAGGTAAAGTTGGTTTCATATTGGACATAAAACAGACATTCACATTCGGCATTTTGTGCCTTAGTTAGGTAATTTGTGCCTTAGTTAACAAATGTATTTTACTTGAATTCTTGAATTTTAATGTGTTTCTGGAATTTTAATTAATTGGCAATCTATACTTGTGAAACCCATAGGTTGTGGAAGAAGGCCAGGCATTAATAGAATAACTTGCAATTCGTTTGAGGTGTTTTTGTCAAATGTTGGTTTTCACAAGTAATAGATTGCCAATTTATTAAAATTCAAGAAACACACAGGTCCCTGATTATGCTTGTACTTTTACCTCGGTCCCTAACAAGACACAACATTCCAAATGTGAATGTCCAATATGAAACTTTACCTCGGTTATCGTGAAATGAATTGTAAGAAGACTACTGGTTAAAACAGAGGTGGTTATCTTTAGTTTGTATGCAGCCGTGTACTGTTTGTTAAGTTGTAAACTGGTGCATTTTAGGATCTGGATTCTCGTATATGTCATCCCATTAGCCAAATAAGAGGTTTAGTTTCCCACATTAAAATCATTTCTGAATGTTCGCTCCTTTCGGAAAGGAGCTACATGGTTTCACTTTCGTTTCACTGAAATTTTTCACAGACCAGGCTCAATGCAGCCTAGGTTACTGCATATGCAAGTGTGCCGTTTACGGGTGAGGTCAGTGAAACAGATTCACTCATATGCAAATTGGTATAAACGAAACTGAACTTCACCTGCTTTGGTTCTATTCAAATCAAGGGCTGCTCAATTCGGATAAAAATAGCAATTGGCCGAACCCGCGTGGGTGTTCCTGGCATACTCACTCATAAAGGACGACCTTAGAAATACGTGAAATTAAAATTCCGTTTATTTCAGTTTGCAGATGACAGATTAGCTGTCCCCAGGCTCCACAGTATTATCTGACTGTCATTTCAGCTCAGCAAATGGAGGAGGGTAACTTTGGTTGTCACAAGTGCCTACCAGAGACCACACTCCTAAACTGTTCCACAAGGACCACCATTTCCCTGCTTTCAGTAAATCAGTGATTTGAATGCACATGCTAGTAATTACTACTGAGCAGGCATCAATGATGTAGTGAGAGGAATGGCAATTGTTTAGCTTCACAGTCCATTGGGCTTGTCCAGTCAGATGACTGAACTGGAAGATGGACTAGGTCTGTTGAGTAATGGGCAGTATAGGAGATGTGACGTTGGGGATCGAAGCAATGCAAAGTCTTCCCTGCAGACTACACAGACAGCCACTTCCCCAGTGCAATGAAGGGGACAGTGTTCTGCTGTCTTTAGGATGAAACATTTACCTAAGGAGTAGTTCCCATACAGTACAACGTATGGTAGTATCATTTCTGAATGCTCATGCACCTAACCCAATTTGGATAAAAGTCTTAACTTTAATGACTCACAATTTATCTTTAGGGGAAAGTGGAGTGATCAGTGTGTATTGTAACAGTGTTACTTTACATGTTACTGCACTCACTATACTAGATGTATACTGTCTTATCATGGGGATGCACTTGTTTCCTCATATTTTAAATGAGATCCTCTGCTAAATGAATGTAATGATGGCAGATATTTTGTTGTTGTTTCGTAATTCCATATTGATATTCCGACGTGACGTTTTTGCTGTCATGTTTCATATTGGACAGCTTATTTTTGCTACCGGCTGACATGTGACCCTCAGTTCTGGTCATATACTCTGACCTCGCTCTGCATATAATTCTGTTGCACACCGAGAGTTTTAAGGGTCTTGTGCACCAATTGGGAGGAAGCCATAGGGACAGAACCCTGATTGGTCAGGGATATCAGCCAGGAATTCAGACTTTAGAGCTGCCTGATGCCAGCTGATTAATCCAAATAAAAAAAACTCAATATGGTCAGAAACAGTCTGGGTCAGTTGCAGTGTGCTTATGGTGCATTCGGACGGTCCTCGTCAACTCGTAAAGTTGGAAATGTCCGAGTTTACCACCAGGAAATGCACTCGAACGGCCGACCAAGTGGTAAATACCAGTGGTAAACTTGGACAAGTTCCATGATACCTGAGTTTACGAGTTGTGACGTTTCACTGACCACACCTTGCTTTCAACACATGGTGGACATCTGGCAAACACATAAATTTATCATGTGACCAACAGTGGGTGATCTCATTGGTCCATGTCCTTTACATCCCCAGCGGACATACGTATTGTTCATGTGATAAGTTTACCAGTTGCCATGACCGCCCGAACGCAAACACCTCGTAAATATGATTTGATCACGTGATAAATTTCCAACTTTATGAGTTGACGAGGACAGTCTGAATGCAACATTAGCTGGAGTTTAAATCTCAGGTACCCCTGCTGAAACAACACTCTTCAAACCTGGTTGTATATCTTCTTTACACGAACGAGCAAATGCCAGTATAAAAGAGTGTCTTTTTATTGCAAAGGCACATCCTGTTGTTTGAATCCTTCTGGGTAACATACACCCACGCTTTAGACAGTTTTGCTTTCAGCATTTTGACTGAATTAAACAGTTGCTACCTTGCTAACAACTGGACAGATCGAGGGTGTAACGTTAGTACAGTCTGCTCCGAAATTAAGCGCCAAAATGTGCGTTGCGATTTGGTCCAGTAGGTAATGTTACCAGTAATATGGAAACCAACGCAAAAAAATGACTTCTTCACAGCAGGTATATCAATTTTCAAATTGACCGCTGTACCGTTTCTACTGTTAACTACTTTTCAACTAGGCTGCTGTAGCTACCCTGCAACAGCACATTTCTAAATTAATATTAGCTAGTACTATAGATCCTCTGTCGACATGCACACAATTAGTAGATCTGCCGTGTAGGCAACAGCCCATGAAAAACACTTCCATTTAAAAATATGACAAATACTTTAATTTATTTGTCATTCATGGTAAAGGAAAAATGACTGAATCCATTCCTATATGTTTCTTTCAGCTAGAATGTATGTGTGTTTGCATGTATTTATGTGTATGCATGTCTCACTCAACCAACACAGTACAAAAAGAAATGATATCTGAAGATAAACACATTTTCAATGTATAAAAATGGCAAGTTACTCACAAATACAAAGCTCTGTCTACATGTCATTAATTCAAACTTGCTAAATATTGGCCTGCTATTAAAAGTATTGATATCAAAATTAGGCTGAATTACAAGAAACAATATTGGCTATCTTAGCTCTCACAAATTAAACAAGCTCTATTCCACAGCAGTGCTACCCAATGTTTCCTATCTTATTTCAAATAACTTGGCCCTGTGTGTACAAACATACAATACATTAATGGGGCAAACATATGTCTGGTAGGTTTGGAAGATTCAATATTAAATTTTTATCTGTATTTATTTATTTCCCCCAGCCTTTCTGCAGTGCGAATGATTGTATGTTTCTTGGTGTAAATGTCTGTTTGTAAATGTGATTGTTACATGCTGCTAAGGAGGTGTCCCCATGGGGATAATGAAGTATCCTATGTATCTATGTACAGTTTTTATTTTACCATTTTTATTCTTTTTTGCAGATGAGCCCCAAATATTTACATACAAATTGTACCAGTCACACCTGGGCTTTTGGGGCCTTTGCTGAGCTCATCGGTAAGTGGTTCTGTCCTTTTGAATTTCTTCTTCTCCAGAGCAAAGATTAAACTTGGCAAAAAAAGAAGAATCATAAGAAAAATAAAATAACACAAAGATCAGTGGATTACAATATGTAGCTGCAAATTATAGAAAACTATATGTAGTAGTTCTATGCACTTTTCAGATTTATTGTTTTTAATACCTTGCAGTGAAGTGAGATAATTATTTAAATCAACGGCCCTGTATTTAGGCGTTTACTTGGAGTTTTCATTTTATGAAAACCAATATCATATTTAAAATCAGTCCAAAACATAGCTGTGTATAAACAGTTATAAAATAAACGTTCAATCAACTCTCCATTCATATTACAAAAGCTGCATTTATCCTCCACTCCTGGAATAAATCTAGAGATCACATTGTTGCATGGGTAACATTTGTAGATGATCTTAACTTGTTGGTGCAATCCCCTAGTGGCCATGACACCGGCATCATGAGATTGTTCAACTCAGACTCTTAGTGCTCCTGCAACCAAACTATGAGTTGAAAACACAAACCCTGTGTTCTAGCTTCATTAGTAGACGATTCAGGACAACTATGTCGAAGATGGAGTTTCTAATCGCCACCGTTGTCGCGCCTGTCCTCCATTTACCAAGCACCCCCTCCCTGCAGTCTCATCTGGAACTACAACCCCCACCCAGGACACACTGGACAATAGTGTCTATCTAGGCATTCATAAAAATATTCTTTCACCACTAAAAATTTGGATTCCGTCATAGCAACATAAAGCCAACAATAGCCAAAGGTATGCGAGTACAGCTGTGAAAAATGCTACTCATTGCTGATACACTGATATAAACAAGAGGAATTATAGGCCTAGTAGAATTATATTATAGCATTCTTCTATCAATATCTGTGACTAAGTAGCCTATGGCATACATGTAAAATCTTACCTTTGGTAAATTACACATAAAGATGTTCCTTTCAAGGTTCGGTGGTCATTTATTGTCTTCAACTATCCGTTTGTGAAATATACGCACATTTGTGATGCTTGAGTATCTTCCAAAATAGCTGTGCACAATGAGCTTTCTAAGGATGTATTATGTCTAATTTAACTTTTGGGATAGCATTTTATAGCGTAACCGATTGTTGTGAGTCATCATCGCTGCCTTACGCATTCACCCTGTGGTAGCAGTAAAAGACACTGCACCTGGCAAAACGTTATTAATTATTTCTTGGAAAATATTAGTCTTGAGAACTTCTGAGCATGGCTAAGGCATGTTAGCTGATAGAATCAACTGATACTGTTTTCTGGACCAAGTCAGAAGAGGAGAACAACAGCATTGGTTCTTTGTCTCTGTCTACTGATCACAGATAAGATTTCTTAGTCGTTATGTAAGTGTTACTGCTCAAAATATTTTGGTTACATGCTTTATTACTGAAATTGAGTGTCTTTAAATAGGTTTATATAAAACACCACTGTTTTATAATAAGGATATTTCACACTGTAACATAAGCGTTTCTTAGTAGTTCAATTGGTAGTTCAGAAGGGTTTGTGTTTCATGTACCGGATGTGATGTAGGCTGGGTCATTGCCAAAATGTAGTGGACGGGTTGAATATTGTTTGAATGTAGTCCCATCCCCATACAAGAAAACATTACTGTAGAGCACAGAAAAACATAAAAGATTTAATGATTACACATTTAGGTACTGTACCACATTGTGTGATAATGTTTTGGCATTATTTTTAAATCTGATATCAATGTTTCATCTTAAACCTTCATAAGGGCCACATTTATATGCTTTATAATGGACAAAAAGCATTTTATTCATTTTTGGAGAGATTTTGGATATGTTTCTGGACCCCTAGATATTTTAGACCACTGTACTTGTAA
Source organism: Anguilla anguilla (assembly GCF_013347855.1). NCBI lineage: Eukaryota > Metazoa > Chordata > Actinopteri > Anguilliformes > Anguillidae > Anguilla > Anguilla anguilla. The sequence continues at coordinate 42,004,590 of NC_049203.1, read as the reverse complement.
TTCCCACTTGAAAATGATGCAGGAGTAAGTTTCTTGAGTCAAAACAGTTGATTTGTATAGAAATATACGATTATGTTGTGATTTACAGCAATGTATAATTTGGACATATTGGATAGATTTGGAGACACTGGGTACACTGCTTAATTTTTGCTTCATACATCTTTAGTAAGTCTGCATATCCACCTTTAGATTTTACGCACTTGTAGTCCAAGAGTTTTTATCCAGGACATGTTGGGTCGGTTTCCGGTTTTGCTGGTCTGGTCCGGTGTACGAGCTTATACCGGTTTGATTTTATGCGAACCGACTGAGCCGGCATTTGTCATTATGAGACGTAGCCTACTGGCAAATTAAAAAGTGGCCTACATCAGCAACCTGTGCCGACGGCACTAAATCAAACTTGTATTGCATTAGTAATAAACAATATGACAACGTGATTAACATAATATTATGTTTGTTTATAAACGGAGCCACTGGTGTCTGAAAAAACAAAAAACAAAAAACAAAAAAAAACCCCCAACATTTATTTTGCCTATTTGTATAGCTATTTCCGTGGATAAAATCGCATTCATTATTATTGTTTTCTGTTAAAAACATTTAATTAATATTCATGGAGATAGCCAACTACTTGCAAGTTAGATGATACCATCCATTAATTGTCTTACAGAAATAATGTTATTCTGTAATCATCTGTCATAAACTGAAGTTTTGTTTCTGTTTTACATCTTTGCTGTTCCAAATAAAACATTTGTATGGGGAAAAATTAATTAATTAAATATTATGAACAATCAACAACACAAATGTCAGGCACTGAAAGATGACTGGCTCAAAGTAATGGGAGTAGGATAATTATTTTGTTGTGGTTCAAGTCTGGGTCATTGCCCATTTTATATTTTATAATCTTAAAAGTCTTGTGCATTTATAGACCACAGTGTAGCCCCCCCCCCCCCCCCCCCCCCCCCCGGCATTTTGACTTTCTTTTTCTGCCTAAAACATAGAATCCTGCCTTAATGTGACCAGTAATTTCTGAGGAAAAATTTGCATAGGCTAATTTCCCATCACTGTGTTCTTAGACAATGCCTACGACCCGGACGTCAATGCCAAGCATCTATGGATCGATCGGACTCAAATAAAGGACAAGGAATGTCTGATAATCATGGACGATGGGGCTGGGCTGGACTATAACAAAATGCTCAAGATGTTGAGGTCAGTAACAGCCAACAGGGTAATCAAAGGAAGTTGCAGCAACACAAGAGGAATATGCCTCCCACTGTATAGCCCCTTTCACACATTGAACCCACAGTATTTCTAGATTCAATTATCCAGGATTGGTAGTGGTTTTCCCTGTTCATGCACAGGTCTCCTTTTTAGAAAAATTCTGTTTTGAATCTGTTCACACAAGACATGACTGTTCCGGATACATGAGGCAAGGCAGGATGTCTACCCTCTGAAGAAATGCAGGACAAATGTTTACGTTGCATTAGTTTGTGTTTAACACAGCCAGATATTTCATTGAATAATACTATTGGCAGAGATTAAAATCTTTAGCTCAGTTGTATGTGGCTCTAGCCAGCTTGCTACATTGGGTAAAAAAGCAACATAAAACTGGAAGAGCCTGACACAGATGTCTATCAGGGAGAAGTATAGCATAGCACACCAGCAATTTTGTAATATTGTTCTTACAATGGACTAAGCCATGTCAAGCGAGGACAGTGACACTGCACTGTTTCTTCCGTTCCTAAAATACATTTTCTAATTTCCCTCACAAAATCATGCATTGCAGCTCCAATATCTTCTATGTACAAAGTCTCATTTGTGCAGGTATTGTCGAGAGGACAGATTCAGTTAAAGAATTTATTAAAGAAATTGTGCCCAAAAGGTTTTATGCAAGAATGTCCTTGTGTACTTTATCTGGAAATGTTGCTTGTTTAGTTCACACTAGAGTTGTGGCGGGAGATTTCCATAAATCTTACTAGGTCCTGACCCGGCAGATTGGAGGAATACCTTTACAGTCCTGCTCCTTTTGACACATGTTGTTGACATGGGATATTGTGGAAACATTTACAGGTTAAGATGCATGTGTGAAAGGGGCTTAAGACACATGCCTCTTTGTATGTGTGACAGTTTGTTGTGACTGGCATTGCTGATATATCCGAAGCACACCTTAATTCTTTGGAGAGAGTCAGGGAAAACTTGTTCAGTGCCCTGTACCCATGCCACTAACCTGATCCCATTATCCCTCTTTATCTCCGCTCAGTTTCGGCTACAGTGACAAGAAGACAATTCGGGGTCATGCCCCCGTGGGTCTCTATGGAAACGGGTTCAAGTCAGGCTCCATGCGTCTAGGGAAGGACGTCATCGTCTTTTCCAAAACCCAGGACATAATGAGCGTGGGCCTCCTGTCCCAGACATACCTGGCAGCCATTCGGGCTGAGAATATTGAAGTGCCAATTGTCACTATCAAACAAGATGGAGAAGACAAGAATATCCTTTGCCAGCATTGAAAACAGAAACAGAAATGGTTTAAGATGCTTCCTGGTAAAACTTCCCTCAGAAAATTTGGCTGCCTATTGACCCCCCCCCCCCCCCCCATCTGTCTGGCTACGTAATCCCTTGCATCCCTTTCATACTTTGATTGATCAGGTTATCACTGCAAATGAGAGGTGAGTTCCCAGTTAACCTGTCTCGTTTGTAAAGGTAAAAATGCAGGTGTCTGACAATTGCAGTTCCATCCTCCTTGACACCTGACCTCACTCAGCATTGAGCCAGGCGATAGAGACAGCCTGGAAGCCATTTTGAAACACTCCCTGTTTAAAACAGAGAAGGAGCTACTCCAGGAGCTGCAGGCCATCAATACCATGCCCCCCATGGGCTCCACGGGAACCAGGATCATCATATGGAATCTGCGCAGGTGAGGCCTGATGATTAAACATTCTAAAAATTTAAAAGAATGGAAGAATTATATCGTATTACATACAAAAAATTACAAGTATTTCATTATGGGGCATATAATGGTCTATAAATACAGAAATATGAATTAATATATATTGAAATTTGAATTAATTTTAATTCAAAACAACAGTCTTTTGCTCATTAAAACCAGCCGTTATGCTTATTATATATGTGAGTAGAAAAAATGTATTATTTCTGGTCACTGTAAAAATGGCTATGTGCAAGAGAGTGTTTGATCTTCAGACCCAAACTCCAGTCATCTATTGCTCTTACTACATATCCTGCTGTTATCAAATGCTACTATGATGTAGTGGTAGTGGTGTAGTGGTAGTAAGACTATTTTGGGTGTAGATTCAGTAACTATGAGAACTGTGGTAACCATCCCTGGTCCTGGAGATCTACTGTCATGTAGGTTTTCACTCCAACCCTACAAAAAATATTCAACCGCTAGAGATCTTGTTGAGCTGCTAATTAGTAGTTGCAGGTGTGCCAAATTAGGCTTTAAATGAAAACCAACAGGATGGTAGATCTTCAGGAACAGGGTTGGTTACCACTGCTCAACAGAGTGGAAAACACCAACTGTAAGTGTGGCACCATAAACTGCGAAAATAATAGCCTGAAAACATAGCCCATTGTCTGGCATGTCAGGTATTAATCAGACCATATGATTAACATTAAACCCTCCTTCACCATAATATGTATTCACATATGGAATTGTAATTTTTTTGTTTTTTAAAGGAGACCAAATGGTCTGCCCCCCTTTTTTATTTTTGACTTTATTCAGACAGGGAGAAAGCAGAGAGGGTAACAGATAGAGAAGGGATCACTGCTCAGAAGGTGCCAAAGTGAGGGACTGGACCACCAGCCACACAGGGGGACTCGTATATGTCTTGAGATTAAGCCGCACTACAGGCGCCACAAATCTCATTAGGATTAGGACATTCCGAAACTTTTTTTGGGCTTTTAGTATTGAATTAGTGCGGGGCTGACTGGTGTGAAAAGTGTATGAAAGTGTCTTTTTTGTCTTGGGACCAGGGCTTAAAATGAACTTTTTGACTCATTAGCCAATGTGGCTAGTTGATTTCAGAGTTACCAGCCACTCTGGTAACAATTTCAGTAAACAATGTTTCTTTTGATATAATTTTAACAATATAGCAGAGAGATTAACTATGTCCATTTGCTCATATTTACTCAAAATGATAACGATTACAGAGAATAACATTGAATTTTATTTGTATCAATGTATTGTGTGTACTGTATTTAATTCAGTCAAGAAGATTATATTGCCCAAGTGCGTAACTAATATGTGTGGTTCACCCTTTTTTTTTCTTTTACTTTGGTGTATGTGTCTTAGCTCCAAAGATGGGCAGACGGAGTTTGATCTCAAAACGAATCGGTACGACATTCTGATCCCACACGTGGACTCGGGTGATGTTAACAATCATCAGAACACCAACAAGAACTCAGAACCAGAGAGCCGGTACTCATTGCGTGTGAGTATTACGGGGGGTAAGGCACGTGTGGGTTTCACGCTGCTCTATTGCATGGAGCTGAAAATTCTGTTATTTTAAGTACACGATTTCTCAAATAAATTTTGATATTTGTTTGTTAATGGGCAAGAGCACTAGAGGTGTGAACTGAATGAAATGACTGAGAGTCCGTTTTTTGGTTCTCAACACTGGCAGGACCTGTTGGCGTTAGACAGGTTTTTTAAAATTCCTCATGCCAATTGAATAAAGGCTTTTTAAATCTCATTCCTTCCTCCAACGAGAGTACCTTGAACTGCATTGAAGTAAGCCCAGTTTTATACTTTTTGCACTGAGGCACCCTTCTTTGCTTCCTTTGACTGTTAGGACCTGTTTTGTCATATAAGCCGCGTTTCCACCGCAGGAACTATACCCCGGAACTAGGAACCTTTTGAGGAACTCAGTGCGTTTCCACCGCAGGAACTAGGGTCTAAATTTAGTTCTGGGGGCTTTGTTTTACCCCCCAAAACGTTCCTGCTCGGGGGGTAGTACTTTCCGAAAGTACAGGAACCTTTTGGGTGGAGCTTGCAGCGCTGAACATTTCTGATTGGTCGAGTACTCGTAGCATTTGTGTTGTATTTATTTTCCGCCGACCCGCCATGTTTGAAAATATGCAGGCGCAAACCAATTTATTTTCACAATAACTTCAAATCAAACTTGTATGTTATGCGGCGCAGTAGCCTACTTTTGGTTATAGCCTGTCAACGTCTTGGAATTATAACGTGTGCTCTTCTGTTCTTTTCTTGCTTTAGTATTCGTTTTATAAAATGCTAAGCATTCGTGCTGGGACAGCATATTACGTAGGCTACCAAAACATTCAAACGGATTAATTCGGTTGCTGAATATTTTCTTCCGGATTTTCTTTGTTAGCCCGTTGTAATTGACTCAAAACGTTTGATACAGTTATGTGAGGTATGCGGTAGTTCTGCATAATTAACATTGGTGATACAGTACACACAAACTGGAAATCACCTTCCGCACTTTTTATCCGGGTAAAATAACAGGTTAATTCTAGTAATCTTCCCTTTAGCTTTTTCAGACTGCCGTAATTTTACTCAATTTTACTGCCATTTTTCAATTCCACGAAAAGACCAGGAAGACTATGGACTCATTTATGGTGCATGGTTCGCATCTGGAGGGCACACTTCGCTGCTCGGCTAGCAGTAACTTGGAAGGAAAGCAAACGGTGGCTGTAGCACTACTAATTTACATTTTCACGCAAGTCCGAGTTTTCGTTCTATTCTTGTCATTTTGCGATTAGCCTATATGGAATTGACGACGAGAAAGTAATAAAACAGCAAATTGTTTACAACGTGTGAATGTTTTCTGCTGTTAATGAATGTGTTTGAGAGGATATATGAAAATCAATAAATACAAAAGTAACCATATATAGTCATTGTTGGTAACCCGTTGTATATAAGTGGAATAAACCCCTCCGGGCTGTCCCGGTTATTAGAAAATAATGTAGGCTACTTCGGTGGTAGTATGGGGTTACAGAAGAAATCATATGACAGATGGACCGACGACAACGTCAGTGGGCTAATTTGCCTAATCTTCGCGGTACTTTAGACCCCGGTGGAAACGCAGACAACCATTGGCTGAAGGAACCTTTTAGTTCCTGGTAAAGTAGTTCCTAGGACTGAAAGTTCCGGGTAATTTTGGTGGAAACGCGGCTATATATATACAGTTGAGGCCAAAAGTTTACATACACCTAGGCTGAAGACAGTCAAACTCAATTTTTCACAACTCCACACATTTCATGTTACCATACATTTCCATGTGTTAAGTCAATTAGAGTATCTACTTTTTTTCATAAGATGTAATTTCAAATAATAGTTAAGAGACAGGTTTATTTCAACTGTTTTGTACTATATCAGATTTTCAGAGGGTCAAAAGTTCACATACACTTTGTTAGTATTTGGTTGCATTTCCTTTTAATTGCTTAACTTGAATCAAATGCTTAGGGTAGCCTACCACAAGCTCAGTATACTTTACCAGAATTTTTTCCCATTCCTCCTGACAGAACTCGTTTAACTCAGCCAGGTTTGTGGGCCTCCTTGCTCGAACACACTTTTTCAGTTCAGTCCATAAATATTTGGTGGGATTCAGGTCGGGGCTTTGTGATGGTCACTCCAATACTTTGACTTTGTTGTCTTTAAGCCATTTTGTTACAACTTTGGAGGTATGCTTTGGATCATTGTCCTGCTGGAAGAACCAGTTGCGACCAAGTTTTAACTTTCGAGCTGATGTCTTCAGGTGTTGCTGCAGTATTTCTAGATAATCCTCCTTCCACATGATGCCATCAATTTTCTGAAGTGCACCAGTCCGTTTTCCAGAAAAACACCCTCACAACATGATGCTGCCACTCCCATGCTTCACGTTTGGGATGGTTTTCTTCGGATTTAAAGCCTCACCCTTTTTCCTCCATACATAGTGCTGATCGCTATGGCCAAAGAGTTCAATTTTTGTTTCATCTGACCAGAGAACACTTCTCCAACAGGCTATGTCTTCATCCCAGTGATCACCTGAAAACTTCATTCTGACTTTTTTATGCTGGTAGGGGCATCTTCCTTGCGTGAAAGTCCTTAACCAGTTCCTTTGTTGTTGTCTTGGGGTTCAGTTGAACCATTCAGACCAAAGTTCGTTCAGCCTTGGGAGTTAATTTGTGCCTCCTCCTTGAACGATGCAGTGTCTGTGTGGTCCCAAGATTTTTTATATTTGCATACAATTGCATACAAGGGTGGATTTTTCTCCTTAACCCAAGGAGTTCTACTGGCAGTGCCAAAGCCAATGACAGACTTGCTGTGACTTTTTACTTTCGACATTAATTCTTCTTCCCTCCTCTGGATGTGGATTCAGGCGTACTGCAGCATTCTGTACCTGAAGCCCCGAATGCAGATCATCATCAGGGGACAGAAGGTCCAGGCTCAGCTTGTCTCCAAGAGTCTGGCCCACACCCGCAAGGACCGATACACGCCAAAATTTCTGGTATCCTTCTTTTGCCGTACAGTTTGCCCAGTGGGCTCAATTTCTGATCTGTACTGCATGTGCACATGTGATTTAGCTGTGTGACTAGGGTGGATTCAGGAAAACTTAGGCAACTTTTGCATGCTGTGACACCATATACAGTTATCCTGTGAAAATGAAAGCGCTGGCTAAATGTTGGTCTTAGACTAGGGTCAAATATGTATTTGTTTTGGATTCAACTATTTTTCTACACTTTACTGATCTGGTCTGGTGTATTGGAACCAAAAGAAATAGCGAAAACCTCGCCTTCTGGTCATATTGGCTGGCTCAATTACACCAGGCAAGATCAACAGAGCACAGAAAAGTATTTGAATCCAAAAAAAGAAAGTTTTTGACTTAAAACAAATACATATTTGACCCAAGTCTGCTTGGTCTTGTGTCATTTTCATTGGTGGGTCGATGTTAGATCAGCTCGTTGACATCCCAGGCGGCTCATAAGTACGGTCCAAAATTCAAGCACAAATCATCAGAGTTGTCCCTAACAATGTTCCAGAGTTGGTCTCTGATTTAGGCTGCTGAAATCATGTGTATGATACCACATTTTAGGGCTCCAAGACAAATTTGCGGCAACATTATCCTGGAACATTAGCTAATTAATGCAATAAACTGCAACCAAATGCAAACCCAAAGTTTTGTAGTGCACTTTTAACCAGGTTAATGCACAGTACTGTAGGACCTCTGCTTTATATTTGAATGCCGTCTGTTGGTTGGCAGCAGAGCTCATGCTTTTGTGACTGTTCAGATGTGCAAATATGAATAAAACCAGATAGGACTGATGTTTTTGCATTTTCAGTTTACACCTAAAGGCATTTCATGAGAACTGTACAGTTACGCAGTGTGATAGTTGTCCCTATATAACATAATCATATGTTGTCCCTATTCTCTGAACAGTCCTGCAAAGCAATTTCTGTTAAAGCTACTCCACTGTGCAGCATTACAGTCAGCAATCACCCACTACATTTCTGAACATAGCCTATAACTTCACACTCATTTTTAGAATGGACTGGACTTCAGCTTTTGGTTTTGGCTGTAATATTATATTCTTTTTGGTTGCAGCTATATTTGGGCCGCGGTGATATTTTTGGTGGCTACGGGGTTCCAGAATGAGGCTTGCGTTTAAATAGCAGCCGCATCAAAAATGTTACCATCAAAGCCGCCGAACTGCCGACACAATGGATTTGTTTGATATGTCTGATGTTTTGTGGATGTGTGTGCATGAGAGTGGCCCTCTTACAAAAGTTTCAAGAGCAGATAAGTGCAGAAAATACTTTCATGGACACCAAAATGTCATTTGATGTTGTTGCCCTGAACTACTTCTTCAGATGAAGCCTATCCCCATAACTTTTGGGTATGGCACCAAAGACAGTGGGCATTACGGCATAATGATGTACAACAAAAAGCGACTGATACGAGCGTACGAGCGAGTTGGCTGCCAGCGCAAGGTGAGAAAATGTTTTGCTGAATTTGATTAGAGGGTTAATGGAAAAACTACACATGGTTAGTGCAGCGGATCCTTTTTTTATTTGTTGGTGAATTCCTCTGTTTCCACAAAGGGGAATGGTGTGGGAATTATCGGCATTATAGAGTGCGACTTCCTCACACCAACGCACAACAAACAGGATTTTGATGACACAGAAGAGTACAGGTAACCAGCCCTGTTTTGAACCACATTTTATATGTCTTGTACAGAGTGAAATCCTCAAGCCAGAGTAACAATGTTAATTTCTCCCTGAAAATTGCCCCTTGGTCTGAAGTATCTCCCAGAAAATTCCAGACTAAGGGGATTCATACAGCGGTCTTGTCTTGCTTGTCTTTTAAAAATTTCACCCCCCACTCTTGATGACCCAATGCACCCCTTGTGCATCCCTGTTTTTCCAGTGTCCCCCTTTTTGTGTTACATATAGAAATCAGTTCTCTGGTCATTCCAGGAAAGTAAAACATAAGCTGGGGGAGAAGCTGGAGGAATATTGGAAGCAAATGCGCCATACAAAAAAGAAAAAGAATCCCAACTGCAACATGGAAATAGAGGACATGGAGTGAGTGTTCTGCATTATGTATTTGTTGGGGGCACATGATACTGAAGAAACTGACAAATATTGAACTTTACATTTCTGCAAATTTACTGAAGAGTTTCAGGGTTTTGGGTTGGGGTATTGTACCTTGTTCAGTGTTATAACAGAAATGGCCAACACAAGATTCAAACTTGCCACCAACTGATTGCACATGCCCCTTTTTATGCCCCGTAAACATGTAGGTCACATCCTGTATATAGGCAATATACTTGTTTTGTTCTAGGAAATCTCCAGATCAGAACTGGGCCCAGTGTGAGTCATGCCAGAAATGGAGGAAGCTGCCAGATGGAATAGATGCCAGCAAGCTGCCTGATAAGTGGTTCTGCTACTTGAACCCAGACCCCCAGTACAGGTGATGTCCGGTCTCCTATGATTATATGTAGTGCCTCCCCTTCTGTCCTTGTTGGGGCTGTTTAATGAAACAATACAGGTGCCTCCCTGCTAGAAATCAAACCCATATCCTTATTTTAACCACTAAGCCAGCTTGTCTTGTGTGTTTTTATTTGTTAAAGCCTTAGAAGTTAGTAATGATTGAAGACTTTGTGAAACCAAAAAACAATGTTGCCATATGCTATCAGTGAGTCATGGATTTTAACCAATTATTTATGTTATGGAAAGCAAAATGGTTTCATTGGTTCAAACAAGAGCATGATTAAGAACTCTACTCTTTTTTAGTTCTACCCTCACTCTAATTTTCCCACTACCAGAATTACTTCAGTTTTTATGGTCTTCCAGTCAGTTAATGGGTTCTTCTAAAACCTGTTGGTTTGTACATTCCTGTATTAACGTGTATGTCTATGCAGGAACTGTGAAGCAGAAGAAGAGCTGAAGGACTCTGAGGATGAGCAACCATACAAAAAGACCTATAAGCAGTGAGGATATTTCCTTGTCCTTTTACATGTTGACTCACCTCTGAGCTCACTCTTAATCCCTTTGCACAAGCCCCCTAGTGCTCTGCATGCTGGCATGCCTAGATTGCTCATCTCAAACATTTGTTGCTCCTGCAACCAAACTATGAGTTGAAAACAGAAACATGTCAAATACGGAGTTTCGAAGCACCATCATTGTCACGCTGGTCGTTCATTTAACAACCACCCCCTCCCTACAGTCTCATCTGCAACTACACCCCCCACCCATGACCCACTGGACAATAGTGGCTATCTGGGCATTCATAAAAATTTTCACCACTAAAAATTTGTATTCTGTCATAGCAAGAAGATATACCCAACAATCACCCTAGATATGCCAGTACAGCAGTGAGAACGCTGCTCACTGAATAACGAAATAACCAAGACAAATTTTTATACCGTGTCATTCTACTGTCAATATCTGGGACTAAACATGGAATAAATATACAACCTTACAACCTTGCCATTGGTGTTATGCATAAAGATATGCCTTATGAGTCTGAGTTGTCATATATTGTATTGGACAATTCGTTTGTGAAATATACACTCATTTGTGACACCTGGGTACCTTCCAAAAAGGCTGTGCGTAGTGCCGCACATGTTGTTTAAGGTGTTGTCTCCCTTTTTAGTACAATCTGGCTTGAGTGACAATAGGGCTGAAATGTCTGGTTTCGGAAGTAGAAATACCATTCATATTTGCCATAGAGAATTTGATTTGTCATACATTATATATTAACCATAAAAGGTAGGCTTACCATGAGCTAGGAGATTGTGAAACAATGTCATATGCTCCTTTAGAAGCCATAAATCGGACCAATTTCAACTTCATTTTTAAGAAATTGTGTTTTAATCACAAATTCCCTGTTAAAGTACTATGCTAACCATGACTAAAGCATAGCTTTAGTTTAAACGAAACTACAGTGTAGCTTTGCTCACAAATGATAAAAAGGTCAGGAACTACAGCATAGAACAATATAATATAAAACACTGATATAACATTACGAACAAGAAATCACTAAAGAGAAAAATGTAATTAACCATATATGTAGTTGAAACTGAAATAAAATCATAAATGTGGTTGAAACTGATTGAAAGTGAGGGGAAAAGGATACGATTACATCACTCGCAATAGTTTATGGGATGTGTAGTTCATTCCCTCTTTAAAAAATGTACACAATCTTGTACCTTTGCCTTTTGTTTTGTTTTTCGAAGATTTTTTTGGCTCTGAATCATTTTTATAATGTCATGACATGAATGTCAAAACTATATTATCTAGCGTATTTCTGAAATGTCTATGGAGACATGAATGGGAAATTTACTTCCGGAACCAGGGCCGCTGAAAACATGGGCAGTAACGTTTCAGCTCTATTAATTTATTAATTTATTAATAGCGATTTAAAAAAAATGGAAGAACCCATGTAATGCAGTACCTATGTAATGTACATCCTACATAGTGTATGGCCTACATAGCGTACACCCTACAAAGTGTGTTACCAGGGAGCACACAGGAACCTGGAATGCCGTAAGCCCTGTTCTCTCCCAGTGGGACACAGCCAATCATATCCTGCCACTGCAACTCCCAATAGAAACTGGCGAGTGACATCATAGCCCAGACTCACCCAGCACTTATTTGTTTATTTTGTCTGTATGCACCAGCCTCACTGCATGTTTAATATCTTCTGAGAGAATTTGGATGAGCTTCTGTAGTTTCAGGATTTAAAAAAAAATTCAGTATTTGAAACCTATTTCCTGTTTTTCAGGGAGGAGAAACAGCACCAGGAGAACAGACAGCAGGTGAGGTGTGCATGTATATGTGTGTGTCCACGTGCGTGTGTGTACATGTGTGTGTGTGCGTGTGCATGGATGTGAGGGAGCACAATAAATGTTATAGTTAAACATACACTCTGTCCTGCTGAGGGAACTACATGCAGATGGTGTTGCTTGGCTGAATTTGCTGTAGGAAAAGCAATCTGATATGTGCCTTAGTGGGCTGGTTCCGCCCCCTTGAGTCCGAGTTGCGAAAGTGAAGATCTTCTAGCAACAAAATTGCCATAGAAATGTGCTACACATTTGGCTAGGGTTGTAGATAGTAGAAAGTATTTATCTGTTGCTGTTGTATTCATTTCGGAAACTATGCTGAAGAAGTTTGCGAAGCTCAGAATTTTGTACACTCTGAGCTTTAAGCTCTGTGCATTTGCAGAAGCAGTGGTTGCATAAAAAACTGATTATGAGATCAGAACCTCTCCCAAACTCCCCTCAAGATCTGTGGTCCATAGTCCCCTAATCTATAAATGTTACCATAATGCCAGTATAATGCCTTTTGGACCCAACTGTTACCACAGTGTTAGCATCCCTTATTAGGAATTTTAATTTTACTGCAAATTTGGAAAAAAAAATCAGCAAATCACAAGTTGAGTAATAACACTGTCTTCGGTATGACTAACACTCCACAGAATGCAGAAGGTTCCGTACCATCACCGAGCACTTCGAGTACACATTCAACACACAGTGGTACAACCTTGGATCACAGTGGTACAACAGCAGGAGGCAATGTGACCCACTTCACCCCTCCCACCTCCACTCCTCTCAATAGTTCTGGTAAGAACAGCCACTGGATGACAAACCTATGAGCAGGGCTGGGAGCCTGAAACTCAGTTCTGAGTGCGCAGGTAGTGCTGAAGATTCTACAAGCAGTTGAGCAACAAAACACCGGAAAATGGAAGCACAACACAGTCAGATAATAGAGCAGCACAACAGTCAAAATTTAGAGCAGCACAACACAGTAGAACAGTTGAGCAGTAGAGCACAGTCGGACAGTAGAGCACCACAACAGTCAAAAGGTAGAGTAGGATATGGTCAAAACGTAGAGCAGCACAACATTGTCTTCTCTCTTCTGTTTTCAGGCCCCAGGCCCTCTGCCCAAAGCACACCTCGCAGCTCTTCCACGTGGTCCACACCCACACACCCAAGGTAGAGCTTGAACTGGGTTGCACTGTAAAATACTGTACATGCATTTTGGTAGGTTATGTAGGTTTTCATTGCGAGGAATGGTTTTTCTGCTTTGTTTCCTCAAACACGGCGGTTCAGTGAAGGAAAGATTTGGAGAATTTTCCAGAACTGTCAATTATGTGTCACCATGTGGGACTACGGGTCACATTCTATCCCAAATCATGGAATGATTCTCTTTTATTGGTGATAAACTTAAATTTTACTGCATGCCAACAGACTGATCAAAAGTATTCTGTTGAGGAAAGAATTTTGATTTGTTCTGTATATAAATCTTTTTGTGGTCTACTGTAGATGCTGGACTGACGGACATGCACAAATTCAGTTGTGTAACTGTTTTTAATGAACAGTGGAGTTGGTCCAACACACTGATCAGGCAGAAAACAGACAGATAAGGGAGTGTAACTCTAGGTCTGTCAATATTTATCCTCCCATGTTATTTCATAAGCAGGGGAACAGCAGTTCGTTTCTAGTCTACATGCATTTTCTTGCGAGCATTTTTAAATTATGGTTGTACCTGCAAAACATCAATGCGACACACTTTTCTGTAAATATAAACGCTTATGTTAATGATGTTGTATTGGACAGCTTGCTACAAAAAATATGGCATCTGATGTCTTGAGTATTGAGTGCCTTCCTTCTGCTGAATAAGTAAAGGAATTAAAGGGTGTAACGTTTTTTAGAAGCAAATGCAGCCTTTGCAAATATTGCTGGACGTATTAAATCACTTTCTCCCTTTAGGAGGCTGTCGTTGACCCCAGAGCTGGTAAAAAAAAGGGCCAGGGTGCAACTCAGTGATGAAGCCCTCGCAGAGGAGTCCATGGAAACCAACACCACAGCAACAGCCGCCTTCGCTCCATCAGCGGTGCGTCAGCAGGTGTCTGTTGAGACCCAAACTGAAGGAGTGGCCAAGGTGAAGGAGGAGGAAGAGGAGGAGAGGACATGGAGCTTGAGAGAGGATGTGCCCAAGAGTTCAGAGCAGATGCAGCTCCTGGAGAGAGAGGCCAGGGAGCTCATGGATTCCAGCGGGGGAATGCACCCCCTCCTGGATATGCAGCAGGACGGGCTGTTGGAGCAGTGGGAGATAGCCAGTAAGGAGAGAGACCAGTACAAGGAGCAGATGGTGACAGCCAATCAAGAGAGAGAACAGTACAAGGAGCAGATGGAGACAGCCAATCAGGAGAGAGACCGGTACAGGGACCAGGTGGATACTGCTAATCAAGAGAGAGACAAGTACAGGGAGCAGGTGGAGACTGCCAATCAAGGGAAAGACCAGTACATGGCACAGGTAGACGAGCTGATGCAGGAGCTGCAGAAAATGAGGACAAGCAGCGTGAAGCAGGAGCCATGTGACCAGGCCCACGGGGGAGAACATGACCTGGCCCTGCAGATAGACTCCATCCTTACAGATCTGGACTGCTGCAATGAGGAGAGGGACCAACTGAAGAGCAAGGTGAGTGTCCAGTATCCCAGTGACCACCATGGCAACGTGGTCAATTCTGTCTCTTCTGTCTGTTTTATTAGGGTTTTCTAAAATGTGATTTTTCAAGAGTAATTTTTCATGCGATGCTACAGTCAAATGGCAAAAGTATTGGGACAGTGACACAATTTTTGTTGTTTTGGCTCTGGACGGATTGTAGCTTGGACGGAGTGTAGCACAGTGGGTAAGGAACTGGGCTTGTAACCGAAAGGTCGCAGGTTCGATTCCCGGGTAAGGACACTGCCGTTGTACCCTTGAGCAAGGTACTTAACCGTAATTGCTTCAGTATATATCCAGCTGTATAAATGGATACAATGTAAAATGCTATGTAAAAAGTTGTGTAAGTCGCTCTGGATAAGAGCGTCTGCTAAATGCCTGTAATGTAAATGTAATCTATGCTCCAGCACATATATTTTGAAATAAAGCAATGTGCTGGAATATGAGGGTAAAGTGCAGACCATCAGCTTTAATTTGAGGATATTTACATCCATATCGAGGGATCCATGTAAGAGTTACAGCCCTTTTATACAGGAGAACAAATAATTGGACACTTAGCTGCTTATCTCTTTCTTGGCCAGATATGTGTTTTTGCAATATTCATGAACTAGAAAGCTGACAAAAGAGTTGCTGATCTAGAGATCTCATGATCCAACACCACCTCATATGTGAAACATGGTGCAGGTAGTGTTATGGCTTGGGGATGTATGGCTGCCACTAGAACTGGCTCACTTGTCTTCATTGATGATGTAACTGATGATGGCAACAGCAGAATGAATTCTGAAGTGTACAGAAATATGTTGTCTGCTTAGATCCAACAAATGCCTCAAAACCCTTTGGACAGCACATCACCTTACAGCAGGACAGTGACCCCAAACATACTGCTTAAGCAACCAAGGAGTTTTCAGGGACAAAAAGTGGAGTGTTCTTGACTGGCTAAGTCAGTTCTCCTGTATCCAATTGACCATGTGTTTCACATGCTGAAGAGTGAAGGCAAAACATCCCAGAAACAAACAGGAACTGAAGATAGCTGTAGTACAGGTCTGGCAGAGTATCACCAGCGAACATACCCAGTGTCTGGTGATGTCTATGGGTCACAGATTTTAGGCAGTCATTGAGAGCTAAGGATTTGCCACCAAGTACTAAATATGATGAAGATATTGGAGAGTGGTCATGCTTAATTAGTATCAATCACAAGAAGAGCTGCTGTGAGTGAAATCCAGCACCCTACACTGTGTTTATACCCTCAAATTCTGCATTCTAAACTTTTTTTTATTTGTTTACAAAACAAGGTGGTTTTCAATGTGAACCAGTCAAAAAGATAGCCCATTTCATGTGAACAATCAACAGTGAGATTGACCTTGTGTGTTCACATAATGGTACCTTGCTAGATGTGTTGAGAGAGAAAGAGCTTCATTCGTGGCAGATAAACAAACTGTTTTGGTGCTATGTAATGTGAAGAAGAAGAAAATAAAATCGGCTAAAGCTTGCTCTGAAAATAGAATAAACATCGGCGCACAATTAGGAAGGTGGTGAGTGCTTTGGGAGTGGGTGGAAGATGGAAGCAGAGCTCAGATTATTCATGCTGAACAGGTAGGTCACAATTTCAACACTAATTTACCTGGACTGTCTGCTTGCCTGCCGATTAAGTTAGTTACGTTCAATGTATTTAGCCACCGAAATGTCTGCTTGCGTTATCTGGTAGGTGAAGTTAGGTAGTTTACCTAGGCTGTCTAGGTAAGCTAACATTACCTGTTGGACCAATCACGTTAACTTGAACCGGCTAGAACCCTGCTTGCCAGCTGTAGACAGTATTAGTTGTTGTTCACACAATCAGACTCCCAAAGGGTCCTGTATCTGTGTCTGGGCTAAGGCTGCCCAACACATAACTGCAGCCACATAACTGCTTGACTTAACAGCCTATTATAAAATTACAGTAGTGTGACAGGAAGTTACTTAGAATATAAAATGCTACGACATTTGAGAAAGTTGCCTACTTCAGCGTTAAATCTTCTACACTTTAACCTCATTTTCATTGTTTTAGATGTGCTGGAGTCCTGAGCCAAAGCAACAAAAATTGTGTCACTGTCTCAATACTTCTAAATTTCACTGTATGCTGTCCTGCCAAGTCTCTTGCAAACATTTTTTAATCCCAAGAAACTTTCCCTGGTTAGATGAAAGTGGTCCAGTGTAAGTTATATAGTTCGGAAGCTGGGGTACCTGTTTTTTAATTGAATTTAAGACCCAATTTTAGGCTCCAAATACTTTTCCAATCTTGATTAGACCTCTAGGGCTATGTTTCATAGGGAGTGTGATTTGAGTGAAGATATTCATAATGTACATACAGCTGTCTTTACATATCTTCCAGGGTCAGAATCTGGCTTCAAATTTTTTGTCTCTACCTTTTTTCTTCTCTAACCCTGAACATCCTGCCTATAACCCCTCCTTCCTGACTATAAACCCATCCTCCTGACTATATCTCCTCCCTCCTGTCTATAACCCCACCCTACTGACTATAACCCCTCCCTCCTCACTATAACTCCTCCATCCTGCCTATAACCCCTCCCTCCTCACTATAACTCCTCCATCCTGCCTATAACCCCTCCCTCCTCACTATAACTCCTCCATCCTGCCTATAACCCCTCCCTCCTGCCTATAACCCTTCCCTCCTAACGATTACCCCTCCCTCCTGCCTATAACCCCTCCCTCCTAACGATTACCCCACCCTCCTATTACCCCTCCCTCCTGCCCATTGGCTGCAATTCGTTTATAAAACACTCCTGGGAAAGACACCCTGCTACCTCTCAAACCTCCTGCACATTTCCGACAGCAATTACCGCTTAAAATCCAGTGATTTCATAATGCTCATCATTCCAAAAGTCCGTACTGTCTTTGGCCGTAATTCCTTTCGTTTTGCCGCTGCAAATGATTGGAACACACTACAAAACACACTCAAACTCACAGCTCTCACATCTCTCAACATGTTCAAACAAAATCTGCAACAGGTCATAGTTGACTGCTGCACCTGCTGACCAGCCCTCTCTTCACTCTCTCTCCCGTTACAACTGTACAAAGAATATCCAGTAAATCCAGTAACACCTAGTGTTTATTTATTGGTTTATTGATTTTATTTATTGACTTTTGATTTATTTTATTTACCTATGCCGTCTTTTGCCGTTTCTTATGTACTGTCGTGTCATACTGTATGTTGTACTGTACTGTATCTGTACTGTATGCGTCGTTTTGTGCTGACTGTGTTTATTTTACCTATTTACTGTTGCTGACGCCTCTTGGACAGGTCATCATTGTAAATGAGAATTGGTTCTCAACTGATTTTACCTGGTTAAATAAAGGTAACAAAAAAATAAAATAAAATAACCCCTCCCTCCTGCCTATAACCCCACCCTCCTAACGATTACCCCTCCCTCCTGCATATAACCACACCCTCCTAACGATTACCCCACCCTCCTGCCTATAACCCCACCCTCCTAATGATTGCCCCTCCCTCCTACCTATAGCCCCACCCTCCTGACAATAAACCTTTCCTCCTCAGCTGGAGAGTTTGGAGGCAGAGAGAGGAGCTGTCTTTTCTCAGTGCGAGCAGCTGAAGAAAGAGCTGGATGATCTGAGGGAGGCTGGGAGCAGGGCCCTCAGCCCCAGCTGTGCAGAAAAGACTGGGAACAGTCCCAGCAGGCCTGGATCAACAGAGGCTGAGAGGTAAGAGACTGGCATTAATGCACACAGCACAAGAGCACAAGCTTTTTAGTTTTGTTCTTAGCTAATGCTTCTCTTGAAAGATTTTTTGAATCAGTTTTATTCATAAATGTTGATCTTTGAGAAAAGGTTCACATTTCTCAGCTGACCTGCCGTGGTCTGGGAGATAGTAATATAATCAATTAGCTTGCAAGCACAACAGTGTAAAAGCATGGCTATTAGATTTTTATGTGCAACAGGTGTTCTTCGGAACCAGCTTAGAAACAAGAGATTTTGAGCAGCTGTTTGTAAATATACTGTAGTTCTATATGCTATGGCATGCTATGGTATTCCCAGTCTGGGAAACCGAGGTTTACTTTGAGTCTGGATAGCAGGTGTATTTTCTCATACGTGTTCTTTGTCCGGTGGAAAGGCTGAAGAACCTGCGACTCAGTGTGAGCCGTCTCCTGGTGATCCTCATACCAGAGCTGGACCTGGACCAGGTAAACTACGACAGTACTGTCATCGAAGAGATCCTGGAACAGTACATAGATGGTGTCAGTTAATGTGAAGCCACATAGATGTGCCAAAGAGCCAACCCACATTTTTTGAGAAGGAGCAGGTCCCTGTCACTCCAGCTCCTTACCACCACAGGGAGCTGGCCAGGAGTGACCACCGACATCACACCTTTAAACATTTTGATTTATTTTTTAAGTGCCTTTATTTATAATGTTAAATATGTAACTTTAGTTTCATACATCCTGTGCTCTTTGTGTATTGCATTGTATTGTACTGTGCCTTTTATAATTGTGGAAGAGCATGTAATCTCGAGTTTTGTTTTTATTTGTTTTATTTTTTGTGTGGCTTTTTCAGTGTTTTATTTGGATAGAACAATGTAGAGAGACAGGAAGAATTAGGTGAGAGAGAGGGAGAGATGTGCGACAAAGGTCGGCGGTCGGATTCGAACCATTGAGCATTTGGATAGCACTCTACGGACTGCGCCACTAGAGGCCCCATAATCTACAGTTTTAACTGTTTAATTTAACAATTCTTTCTTAATTTTATCTTTTGATTGGTTTTCTTTCTATAATTTGCAAAGCACTTTGGTTAACTGAAAGCATTCCTCAGTTATGCCTCCTTTTCTTTTCTTTTTTTAAATTTGGCACCCAACGTTGGACTGAACATGTCTAATTCCCACCCTAATTTAAAATGTCCAGTTATCTGCTACCGCAGCCACGTTCATGCATGATCCCCACTGCAGATTTGGGAGAGCGTAGACACATGCATGTTCTCTGAAACACGTGGTGTCACCAGCTGCTTCTTTTCACATCACAGACTACAACTAAGTGTGCGTAGAGTGAAGTCGGAGGAAGACCTTTCATATGCGGCTTTGACGTGCAGTTCGTGGACACCTGAGCGACCAGCAGGGTTCACTAGAGAGCAATTTAGCTAAAACCCCTGACTGACTGAACTTGTCTGATCATGTCCAGTTCCCACCATGATTTGAAATGCGCTACTGTCTGCAGCCGCACTCATTCATGTTCTATCCCAACTTCCAAAACAGGAGAGTATAGACAATTGCGGTTCTACTCCAAATACATGTTGTGTCACCACTTACTTTCACACCACAGACTACAGCTAAGCTCTTTTAAAGTGGAGTCAGAGGAAGACCATTCATATGCGGCTTTAACATGCAGTCTTCAGGCGCCCAGTCAACAGTGGGGGTCACTCGGTAGCGATGAAATGTGATCCCCTAACTGACTTTACCCTCCCATCAACTGGGCATCGCCCTGTGGAGCTACTGGCCACAGTCAGCACTAGCATAGTCTAGTGCTTATTCCAGCGTTTCAGTATCTCCTGAGTCCTGAATGCTTACTGTGTGTTTGTCTTATCAAAGTCTCTGTTGCTGGATTTTTGACACATCACTGGGGTATGATGGTATCTGTTTGTTACCTGTTACAGAATTAACTTCTTTGTTTAACCACTTAAAATAAATACTTTTATTGATCTCATATCTGTGTATGGCCTATGTATGTGTGTACATTATGCAGGGAAGAGAGCTTGGAAAATACACCCACATGGAACCATGAGTATAGCCATGGGAACGAGCATGCAGTGCTCCTGGTGTTTATGTACCAAAATACTGTTCTGCCTTCTACCTTCTACCTTCAGTGTGATCGCTTTACAGTTGTATTCAGCTACCAAGTTAAAAAATATTACCTGTCCTGTTGTGTGCACCCAATACATTTACGACTGGAGTGGAGGGGTTAGTACAGGTACTGATAAGCCATTTCATTTCAGCTCAATAATATGATTTTATTACAGCATGCTCATTTCAGCTCAATCATTGTCTAAAGCTTGCTAATTTCAGTTCAATCATTTGACTATAGAAAGCTCATTTACAGGTTTAAAACTTCAGTTTTTAAACAGTGACTGGTGAATACAAAAAAAGTCACACTAGACCTGCCAAGCACTTAAATGTGTCAATAAAAAAGGTTTTGATTGGTCCTTCATCAGATTCCCAAGGGGGAATTCTTCTCCTTTCTAGGGAGTTATAAATTTGGTCCCCTGGTTGAAGCTGAATGTATTTCCCAACACTATTTGGTTCTGACTGGAGTAACTATTTTGTTTAATTTGGGAAAATTCATATAGAATACTGAGAGAATCCTTGAAATAGCTAATTGATTTCTTAAAAAAACAAGTCAGATTATTTATTTATTTTTCTTTATTCATATTCTGAGTAAGTGAGGCCATGAGGTTCAGGTGGACTGAAAGCTCATTCAGTTTGGTGAGGTAAATATTAATGCCAGTTTTATATCCACCTCTGCAGCAGCACAAGGGGGTCTTTATTAAAATAAAAACAGGAAGTAGATTTCTATTCAGTCAGATATAACAGCGGAGTGCATCTGAATCTCTGACCACTTGCTTTCACTACAATGAGAAAACATCTTAACACCTCCTAAATCTCCCCTAGTTTAAACAGGTTTCAACTGGATTTGGCTGAAATCCATCAGGCTACCAGGATGATGGAAGTCAGTGATTTATACAAAATAAAACCAAGAACCGAGGACTACATAAAGTCAAGGAGTACATAAACATCTTAAAGCCTACTCATAGCAAATCAGAGGCATTTTTAAAATGCTTGAACATTTTGGTTGAGTGATTTTGAGGATACTTTTACTTTCAATAATCACCCTCTTGTGTTTCTTTTAAAATTCTTGGAATGTTGATTAATCTTTGGAAATGTATATAGGAAAGGGCTATTTAACTGATGGGGGGGGGGGGGGGGGGGGGGGGCAGGGCATTTATGAATCCCTATGTGCAACCAGGGCTTCACTTTCCCACCATGGCACTTCCTGCGCTGTGATCCCATCTATCCCTAACCCTCTGCTCTCCACGTCTGAATAAAGAGAAAGAAATGCACAAGGAGTGCTGACTGTCCATTCCTTTTTGTTAGGAAGCTTAATGTCCATGCTACTGATTTTGGATCAGAATCCACATTCTGCTCCAAATGTCTTCTGAATCAAAATGGTTTAGAAGTAGGCTTGAAGGAGCTGATCCTGAGATGGCATTAATTTTCAGAGTCACAAAATTAAAAAAAATATTTTATTGAATCTAACACTAATGTAGAATGGGCAGTTTTTATGGGTCTTTGAATTTGTGGGAATAAGACCTTGAAAGGACTTGGAGTCCTTGAATTGGTGGGGAAGCTCATGGTGTTTTGGCCATGTGTGGCTACAACCCCAATGTGTATGCGTGTCTGTTCCAGGTCTGCTAACACCCTGCTGGCTGTCCCTTAAAGAAAGGAATAGGTGAAGAGGGGGATCTGCTCCTGTTTTTCTGTGTCATTCTCTTCCCCTCCATTATGTACATCTAGTGAGTCTACCTGTGTCTGCTATCACACTCTCAGCAGCTTCTTCAACTGCACTTATACATCACCTAGCACACTTAAATCTCCCCCCCCCCCTTGCCCCCGCCCCCCCCCAGCACCAAGTCTTCCAGCACCCCTACCCCTGGAGAGTCCTGCTCAACACCCTAATCCACTAAAAACTCTGCATGTAGCAAAAGCAAACTCCAGGGATGGTATATTTGTGTTTCCCTTTTATCCAATCTTGCGTTACATGAGAAAATAAGCCCAGAGTTTTATGTTTAACACACACAAAAAAGAGATATTGAAGCCATCTGTCACAGTTCTATTTAAAACTGCTCTTATACAACCCACACTTATAGACCCCTAGGAATCCATGCACACAAATGCAAACACACATGCTCACTTACACACAAATACACACCCGCCACAGGCACACCCACACAAAACCAAAAGTTCACTCACCAGAGCTACCACAAGAACACCCAAATCTATTCAAATTCAGTAAACAAATAATGGCTGTCAGTATTAGTGTGTCACCAGCACATTACTACAGACAGACAGCATTACTGGTACAGAGTACAAATACTTGCAAATTCTTGGATTACTTTCATAGGTAAGTGGGGGAACCTTGGGTGTAGGTTTTATGATTCTATGTGGCTAGATTTCAGGGCTATTATTGAGGTTTATGTTTTCAGAGGTGCTGCCCCTGTTGCCATCACCATTCACTTTAGGAAATATTAACTGCATGAATTCAATGTGGGTTTTTAATTGGTCACTGTATACGTGTCCACCAAAAAAAGGTTGGTTGTGTTCATCATTTTCTACATTCATTTATCAACCTGTGAATATTTCCAGACTGAAGTGGGCTCCCCTAGGACTGACCACTGATGTCTCTGGGTCTCTGCACTGCTCCCAGTCCTGGGTCATGCAACTCTGGCCCTCTGCCTTCTGGACAGCCAATGACTGCCAGTGCATGAGGGGTGTCAGACCCAGAAACAACAAATAATAAAAATAACAAATAATTGGACAGAACAGATCCTTACCCATGCACACATGGGGGGGGGGGGGGGAGGGGGGTTGGAGCATTGTGATATGGCCAGGAAATTGTTTGGGGGGGGGGGGGCGGTTAAAAATTCTGAAGCAATAATCTTCTGATCTTCTGAATGGACAATATTGTCGACCAGGGAGAGAGGGGAGTGGGGGTTATCTAATGTAGCCTGTCAGTTTTCTTTGAACTGAGAAAGTTGTTGACGTGATATGTTGCAGTCAGGAACTGCAGGACTGTGTAACTTCAGTACAGTTACCCTCTATGACTTCTCCATGTAAAAAAATAAATATAGATTGAGCTACAGTGAGCTCCATAATGTTTGGGACAAAGTCGTTTTATACAAAATCGATTTGGCTCTGTACTCAACAATTTTACGTTCGTGATCAACAACATGCAACAAGTGCACATTTTCAGCTTTTATTTCAGAGCATTTTTAACATAACATGATACAACATAACATTATGACAAGAACAAGCCATTCAGCCAAACAATGCTTGCCATTTTCCTGATAAAATTGCACCTAGTGCTCTGATTACCTACAGACTAGATAGTATCTAACACCATAACAAGCCTGGTATTAAAAATCCCCAGAGTTTCAACCTTTACTACATGACCTGGCAGGCTATTCCACATATTGATTGCTCTTTGTGTGAAATTTTTTTCCTAATGCTTGTGTGAATTTACCTTTTGCTAATGTCCATTTATACTCCTCTGGTCTACCAACAGAACTCAACCTGAATAATCTCTTGTAGTTCACTTTGTTGATCCCCTTTAGGAATGTAGAAACCTCAATCAAATCACCCCTTAGTCTCCTTTGACTAAGCTTGAAGAGATTAAGCATCCCAAGTCTTTCTTCATAGCTTTTGTGTTTCAGACCAGGAACAATTTGATTGCTCTTCTATGAACCATGTCCAGAGCCTCTATTTCTTTCTTGTAGTACGGTCACCAGAAATGCACGCAATACTCCAAGTGTGTCACGGGTCGAGGTGAGGTGGACCCAAATGCAGACTCGGACAACTGAGTGTCGAAACTCCCGAAGGAGATGTTTAATTCGAAGGTACACAATACAGCAGGCAGTCTCGTAGTCAGTTCGTGCAAAGAACCAGAAAAAACCACCGGGGCAAAAGTACAGAATCGGAAGGCAAAATCAAAGTCGGTAAACAGGCGGAGGTCAGAACATAAAATCAGCAAAACAAAGTCGGCAGGCAAAAATCGGTGGTCGGGAAAACAGGCAAGATCAAAACACGAGTCAAACTAACGAAAGGTAAACGCTGGAAAGGCGCTGTAAACAGGAGGCACAATCTGGCAAAGAATCACAGGGAAACAGAGAATATATACCAAGGAACCCAGGTGCGTGAAATGAGAGATAATGAACAGAGCATGAACATGCAAACAGGGAACAGGTGAATGAAATGACTGATTAACCAGTGTGTGAGAATGCGGCCAGAACAGGTGAGAGTGATCAGCTGGGGGGAGAGAGAGTTAGAGGAAAAACGACGCCCACACAAAAACCGAAACAAAGATCGTGCAGGAGAAAAGCAGATAGTTAACTAAAAGGTGACGAAAAAAAAACAGAAACATAAAGTGTGGTCAAACAAATGTATTGTATAAGATAAGTATAACTTCATTGGATTTACACTCAATACTTTTGGCTATATATCCCAGCATCCTGTTGGTCTTTTTACTGCTACAGCTACAGTGCCTAGAACCTGAAAGGCTTTGATCAACCATTTCTTCCAAGTCTTTTTCAAATTGAGCACATTCCAATTTTGTTCCTCCCAGTAAGTAATCCTTCATAATGTTTTTATTTCCCACATGCAGAACTTTACATTTGGCTATATTTAATTTTATTTGCCAGGTTTCCACCCGATTCTGGATTTTGTTAAAGTATACTTGAATGACTTTAGTAGATTCCAAACTATTAGCTGGACCTCCCAGTGTGGTGTCATCTGCAAATTTGACTAATGTACTTTCTATGTCCCTGTCAAGGTCATTGAGGGGGGGGTGGGTTCAGAGAACCAGACGCGACTGAACGGGGATCTGAAAGCTATCCACCCGGGGTGGAGCAACCACAAGGTCTCGAAAGACTAGAGGGAAGTGACAAAGTAAACAGACAGAAAAATAAATACTCCCAAGGGAGAATATCCCAGTCAAACAGGTCTAACAGTAGGTATGAACTCAGGAAAGGAGTAAGAAAACTAGACAGAACAGAGTAATATACTCCTCTGGGCGGTAAGCTCTGCCATTCAATACCAACAAAATTCTACCTAGAGAAAAGGGCAAAACTGAACAGAAAAATGAGTATAATAAAGCTGTGTCAAAATTTACTGAGAGTGTAAAGAAGGTGAAACCTAATAACAGCCCTAGTACTGAGGACTGATAAAGAACCACCCAAAATGTAACGCCGAGTAAAAGATTATTGTGCAGCTTTAGCAAATAATCCCTTAAATCTCAGCATTCAGTACAACAGAGATCACTTCACAAAGGAGGAAGAGAGACTGTTACAGCACTGAAAAGTTACAAAACACACTGACAGAATTACCAGCTAACATGTAACAAGAGTTGACCCAAAAGCACAGACTGCATGCCAGCAAGAGCTTAAATAGAAACTACAGCAGGTGAACCCAATTAGCCCAATCAGGGGAAAGAAGTGACAAGGATGCCCTCCAGTGGCCAAGGATAGCCACTACCACCCAGACCTGTGACACTCTCAGGCAGTATATGGCTTTATAGTAAAATGCAGAAAAATGTGTTTCATGACTAGAGTTCTGCAACTACAATACAGGCGTCAGACTCAGCACATGATAAAAACCAAACAAATATTGGCTTCTTGTCCCATATCGCATCTGATGACCAAAACCTGATATTTTAACTAAAATTGAATAAACCTTTTTTCTACCAATGCTGAATCATCTTATATTTTTTCACTACGGAACATTGTAGCAGCATCTCAACTTCACATTGTTTTAGTACTTCTGCCAGATAAGGTATAATCTATCCAGGAGACCATTGTTTACTAATCCCACCCTCCAGGTTTTCTGGGTTTCTTCTTCTGAAAAGGACTTTATGGTGCAAGTGACCTCTCAGGAATGTTTCTTGTTTTTTTCTTCTTCAAATTCAACTAATGATTAAATGCACCGATATCCTATTAGGAATGCAGCCAAAAATTGATGAAACCCTAAAATATGCTGGTCTTTGAGGCAGACCCAAATCAGGGTGAAATGCAATGTAAGCACAGGTACACTCTGAAAGCTTTCCTATGATGCAATCAGTTTGCAGCAAATAACTGAATGGGTCCTGAGCTTCAGCTAAAGGAACCAGGTCTGGCAGTTTGTTGGAAACAGTTACTAAAATTCCTGCTGTTTAACTTCTCTCACTCTGAGTTCCTTGCCAAGTGACTCATTGAGTACTGTATGTGCATGTGTGTGTGTGGGTCTGAGTGTATGAGCGTGTGTATATGCATACCAGCGGGACAGTCTGAGTCATCATGGAACCTGGCTAGGGCACAATGCCCATCCTGTTCCAAATAAACCCCAGAATCCCAAGTCCTTCTGCTGGCTCAGTCTCGCCCAGTCACTCTCTAGTCTACCATCATAGGCCCAACATCATGCAAATGCCAGAGAAGCTTGAAGCAAGCTATTCAAATGAAAGAAAAAAAAAAAAAATGTGGAAACGGCACTCATCTGGCTGCCACTATAAATGTCTTGCAAGTTCTTGTCTCCAAGAAAATTCTTCTCAGGCTGATGAATGTAATTTGTAAATGCCCTAATTCACCTGTATAATTTTCTGACTGCTCCCGGGGGTTCTGGGTTGTTCCTTTATCATCCACTTCAAGCAATTTCAAGGCCTGGCTTGCTCAATCCCCCTCCCCATAGTTGTCACAGCCTCGTGCTTGTAGCATGTGGACCAAATAGGAATGAAAAAAGTCATATATCTTCTTCTGTGGTGCTCAGAAAAAATTCAGTTCCTGGAGAGTAATTTGTTGGAATTCAATAGTACTGTCCAAAATAGTATAATTTGGCCAGGGTAAATTTGTAGTTTTGGGGAAATCAGGGAAATTAGCTTTTTGGCACCAGGGGCTTACCAACCTGTAATACCTCGGGTAACCACTGGAGTTTGCAAGCTTCACAGAGAATGCCAATCCCTGGTCCCCTGGGTCATACCCATAGCCTCTCACCACCCAGAGCCACTTCTGTGCTTCAGCAGTTAGCCAAACTAATAACAGTGATTGTGCTCAAACCTGGTACAGACTAGGACAGCGGTGACCAACCCTGTTCCTGGAGATCTTCCGTCTTGTAGGTTTTCATTCCAACCGTAACAAAGCACACCTCATTTAACAGCTAAAGATCTTGTTGAGCTGCTAATGAGTAGGGTCAGGTGTGTCAAATTAGGGTTAAAATTAAGCTTGAAATGAAAACCTACAGGGTGATATTGTAGATCTCCAAGAACAGGGTTGGTTACCGCTAAACTAGGAGGTCTTGCAAGTTTTTTTGTTGAACCAATTGAATTGGTCAGTAAATGGCCATTAGTAAACCAAAAGAAAATTCCAGAAGACAAGTCTGAGAATTTTAGTGTCCTGTTCTGTAATCCTGCTGGTGTTCTTGGATCAGTGGTCACCCAAGGTAGTGTGATATGCAAGCCCTATAATTCCTTGAAGAGCAGGCCTGTCACTCTAGCTACCTTGGGATGTTGAAAACTTGCCCATACACATGTAATATACATCTATAAACAACACTTATTATTTTAACATAATTGTGAATCATCCAGAACTCAATTCACCCAGATCAATATAAAAAAGCACATCTCATGCTATGATTAGCATGTTCACAGAGAAGTCCAGGTTCTTATGTAAGCAGTCTGTAAAGACGGAAGTGGTGTTCATGGGTGAGTGTGAGATTAACTGTGTATCTGAGCAGAGTCTGTGGGACAGACAGATAGATAGCATGAGCAAAATTATATATTTATAATTCATGTATGTGAGAAAGCAAATTCTCTGAAATGGTTTAGTTGGTATGGTTAAGGCATATTTCTGTAGATTTGTACATGATTGAAAAAGCTTACTGAAACTTATTTATATCTAGCAATTCAGAACACATCTAGCAGAACAATCACAGCTGCACTTGTTTACTCTCACACTAGAAATTATTGCCCACATTATTAAATGCATAAGTTGAGAACTTAAACCTGGTGGTGTACAAAATTCACACATGAACATCCGGCAAATTCTCACGCTTACATCTGAGGCCTAGTTTTTCAGATGCTTGGCTTTCCCTCTTACTGTCTTTCATGTTCTAGCCAGCACTAATGTAGATATAGCAATCTCTCATAGGCACGTATAATAATCCCTAGAATAATAATTATGCACATAGCATGATGTCACACACATACATTACATATGTGCATACATCTGCACACTTCTCATACACGTTTCCACTTCATGTACCTTTGGGTTAACTGAAGCAACCGACCTCACCAACAGGAAATATACTGTACATTTTTTTAATGGTAGTTATTCTGAGGTAAGAGCAGTGATTTGTGGAGTGCCTCAAGGAAGTTGTTTAGGGCCGCTTTTGTTCTCTATTTTTACAAATTATTTACCTCTAATTTTGAATTATGCCACCATTGTGATGTATGCAGATGATTCCACAATATATAAATCAGCACACACACCTGGAGAACTTGGTAGGGTTTTGAATGAAGAATTAAAGTTAATAGAAGAATGGGTAACAGCAAATAAATTGGTTCTTAATATAGAAAAGACAAAATGTATGGTATTTGGTTCAAAATATTCATTACAAGCCACACCAATTTTACACTTATCTATAGGAGACATAGATATTGAACAAGTAACAGATGCAAAGTTATTAGGGATCACTGTTGATAGTAAAATGTCTTAGAACAGCCAAATTGATCAAATGGTGTTAAAAATGAGCAGAGGCATGGCTGCTATAAAACACTGTAGAAAATCCATGCCTATTTATTTAACCAAATGATTAGTGCAAGCATTAGTGTTATCACAGTTAGATTATTGTTCAGTGATTTTCTCCAACACAACAGAAAGTAATTTTAACCGGTTACAGGTAACTCAGAACAAAGCAGCTTGCATTGCTCTTCACTGCCCATATTGAACAAGAGTAAGTACAATGAATAATCATTTGGCTTGGTTAAGTGTAAAATGCAGGTTGCATTATTCTCTAGTGTGCTTTATTAAAAATATCATCCTAACTAAAATCCCAGAAATACTTTATAGTAACCTATCATTTTTTTCAGACAGACATCATTATTCTACTGGGCAGTCATCTGAGAGTCGTTTTCTGTTGCCTCAGTTTAGAACTTGTTTAATACAGAGAACAATTAATTATCGAGCAATGGTGGCATGGAATTCATTACCAAGTTTTTTGATTTCAAAAAAAACTTGTAATACAACAAGTTTTAACAAAAAGTTAAGATTGTATTAGTTCACACAAGGAATAGTGTAGAACACTATATGATTTTTTTGTTTTTTCTGTTCTTGAAGATGTAATTGGTTGTAGAGAGCTATCCATCCCACTTTTATTTGTGATTTAATGGATGAGATGCGAAATTATTTCTTTTCTTAATTATTTAAGAGATTAAATTATTATATAGAGCTATCATATGTATTGACAGGCTTTGAGTTGCTGTTGGTTGTTGTGTGTCTTAGTGGTTGTGTTATGTATTGTGTGTTGTTTGCATTGTGTATTGTTATGTATTGTATTGTTATATTCTGAGTATGAATGTTACGGATGTGTATTGATGTATTTTTCTGTATTGAAGGATTGTTCAAAGATTTATGGGGACCCCAGGAAGAGTAGCTACTGTTACAATACAGTAGCTAATGGGGATCTAAATAAATAAACAACTAAACAAATAAACAAACCTGGACAGGCATGCAACTCTGGACCTGAGGGGGTGACAAGGTTCCTAAGGATCTATGTAGTCCTCACTCTTGTCAGTTAAATTTAGCTTTGTTTATTCTTTGCAAGAACAAATGATGAGGGAACATCCTATCGATGGAACAAGACTCCATGGTCAGTTTGGCAGGGATGCTGGGTGTCACTGGGACCTATGCAGGGTTTTGTCCCCCCTTAGGATGGAGTTTTTCCCTGTCTTGGACCTCATGTGAACCAGTAGAGATGGGCACGGGTCTGGGAGGGGCTAACGAGGGAAAATAAGATGCGTTAAGGAATATGTATGAGCAAATACTAAGGAAAAAGTAAATCTTTGGAAGGGTGTGTGTAGAGGGGGCATTATAAATATGGTGTGCTATACTGGCTTATTCAGAGCTCTTTTGCACTGCCCTCAAGCTGCTCTCCCTGTGTACAGGGTTATTTCATTGTTTGTACTGGCAGTTGCTGTTTCATCTTTCAATCTCACAGAGTGACGGGGCTCACAAAACTCAACCTCATCATTTGAACTTGGAAATAATACAGTGTGTGGGAGCACACATGGTGTAAATACTGGGTTGACTCGCCAGGGGGGTCAGCGGCTAGGGCCTGAGTATTATAGGCACAGGAATATGCACGGTGGGTTGCACATTGATGTGGTTGGTATGATTTAGCCACGGTACAGTGTGATGAGGCTGGCCGTCAAATGGACACAGTGTATCAGACCCACCACTCTGGGCCAGCTGATGCAGGTCAGTGGCTGCGCACTTATATATTGTGTGTCAGCAGAGTAATGGAGGCGTATGGCTTGCATTGACAGGTGTTAAAAGTGCTATGAGCACACATGCAACCATTGCATGGTATGGTGACATCATACAGCATCAGTTTATCTGTGTATAACTGTTTGCATAAGTTAGAAGTCTGTACTTGTATGTATAAACATATACATTGAATGAGTGTTTAATTCATATTAAATACCTGAGTAAGGTTGTTGTGGTAGTTTCTATGGCTTGTCATCAGATTCATCCCCAGAGAAGACACCTGACCACTTAATGTATATTTTTCCTGATGGTAGTATATCAAAAGAAATAAAAACACTAGGTTACCTAGGGGTGTAGAAGTCAGTGTTTAGTAGTTAAAGCTGTTTAATTAACAACACTAAATGTACACAATAGGGTACCTAACTTGCTATTAATATATATTGCTTTATTAGCAAATACTTGTTAGGCTCTCTAATTTAGGCTACGACAAATTAAAGCCTATCGAATTAAACGCGAATTGACGGTTTACATTTCAATTAAAATAAAATATTTTGTTTAGAATTTTTATGTAATGGTCTAAACCAGATGTCATGCTGATAATAATTTGAATCCAAGTACATTCGAGCCGGTACTTCTAAATAGTCGTTTTGCAACAAATAACTGGTCAGCCGACGCGCATTAAAAAGACAACGCTGATGTCAGCAACCTATCTTGACGTAGAAGAGGCAAAAAATAAACCACACAAACTGAGTGACAGTCGTAATGACCAATAACATTGTCCTGAGTTGGAAAATCTTAAAAGCGTGTACTAATAGGCATTGACGGAGGAGGGGATATCGTGGATGTCTGAATGATGTTAGGTTGTCATGTGGCAACTAAAGAAGGTTACATGCTGGTTACGAGTTAAAGAATTGGATCAGTGGATCATATGACTACGCAAAAGGAGAGACAACTGAATTGAATGCGACGGTCGTGTCAGATTTTATGTAATTGAAGCCATGCCTTAATTTACAAGATTTTCCGTTGTTCCAGGAAGGCACCTCGCGGTTTACCTCGTTTGACTCGATGCGCTGTAGCGAGCCTGTCAGCTAACTTCGCTATCTTACACTATGTAGCAAGTTCGCTAGCTAGCTAGCTGAAGAAACCTCAAGTTATTAGAGACAGACGGTGGCAGCAAGCACGTTGATTTGCGTATCCTTAGGTTCCATGATTTAGTCATTCTTATATTCAGAACTCATTATAAATAGGATTAGTGACAGTAATGCTTTTATTTTTGCAAGTTAACATATTTTTGCACTACAGCATAGTTTGTGTCTCCAGGGTAGATATTGCTTCATATAGCCTATAATATAATTTGCATCACGGTTTTCTGTATTACCTTAGAAACCACTTATAATTCGGTACGCTGAAACGCATCATAGGCTATTGCTTGAAATCTTGCTAGCTCATAAATTAACATTTTACAGCGGCACGGAAAAAATCTGTACAGTATAAAATCTAAAACAAAAATTCGTTTGATATAACGTTAAATTATAATTCTGTTACGGTTTCTAAGTATAGGCTACTGTTACAATAAATATAACGTTATTGCCGATAATGTAGCCTATCAGTTTGGAGCGAAAGCCTACAGATGATAGGTTTGGATCATGATCAAATGGCTAGTTTGCCTTCAAGATTTATCTGGCAATAACACACTTTTTTAAATTATTATCTTGCCACGAATATATGGGAAATAATTGTTATGCCTCTGTCAGCGATATATATATCACGTTTGCAACTTCTCAAATGCTGTTGCGGTATTTTAATTTACCGAGATGAAGACGCATAGCTAGTTTTGCCTACCATTGGTGGGATTTACGTAACAAACCATCTACCACTGTTGGAAAGGTCGTATCAGGTTCGAAAGCAAGATAAAACTTTCATATTTAGACTGAATCGGAAAAGTTTATGGAGGACTTCATCGGACAGCCGAGACTACGTGCGGGACAAGTCGGGAATTTTTGAGCGTGGCAACGCTCGTTTAAGAGCATCACTGATTACTTACGGATAGGCTGAAGTGAAAGGTTGTAACTACCGCATTTAGCCTACTGATCAGAGGAGCAAGGTAGACGGAAACGTGCGAGGCAAAGCCCCCGTAAACAGGAAAGTCGGCGAAATGGCCGGCGACTGCATCTACAACGCACACTACGCTAACGATGACACTTTCGGTGACAAACATTTGTTGGGCAGAAAACAGGAACTTGCCCAGGATCTCCGCGTCCTCGATGTCATGCAGGGTAGCGCGTCCACGTCAGTGGTGGCTTCTTCGCCGTATTTCGAGATAATCAACGGTGTGTTGTATCGCAAAAAGTTGGAGAAGGATAACACCAATTATAGAGAGGTGTTGGACAAGGACAGACGACTGAACGCGATTGCCACGTATCATCTGAAGGGGAAGAGGCACCACACCTTGGATGACACCTACAGATTTGTTGCAGAAAAGTACTGGTGGGAAGGTTGGTGTTAGCGATAGCCTACTCGTCTCTAATTAATCGAACTGTACAGGCCCATAGTAAGTCATTGTTACTACTGCAAGTGCATCGTTTCTTGTGTTCCCGAGTGCTGGTGAGAACTGAGTCGGTGTTGGAAGAGAATAAAGCGCGCCCTGCCCTGTGATCTGTCGAGCAATGTCAACGCGAGCTAGTCGGTCAGCTTGTTAGCTGTTCTGGCTTGCGAAATAACATTAATTAAATGGTTATTAATCTTCGGTCTTCTCTTGTCTGGTCGCAAGTTAATATTTCATTTGGATACAATGTCAGCTGTTTTCTCGTAGTATTTTGTCTTTATCTCAGCGATGATGGACATTTAACAGTAGGTTAGAGCATATACAAACAAATGTGTAACGCAGCCTCGTATCCAGTAGGCGACCTCCACGCTACACAAGTGTAACGCAACTCCGTGCCAGACCTCAGCCCTGTGTGGAATATTATAGGGAACAGGGGGTACTCCGATGTCATATACACTGCTACGTTGAAATGGCATTGAGTTGTGTACAAAAACTATAACATAATATAATATATCGATAAATTCGATGCAGAATCCGCCTGGGGAGTTGATTCCCATAAAGGATGGTGCTTGTTGCATCACAGATACCTGTCGTGCCAAAGTAGCTATTGCATTTCAAACGAGTTGCTTCTTTTTGCATGCAGGCTGTACTGAGTAATTAAATGTGAATAGCAAAGCTAAATAATTTTATTTGTATCCATTCAGCGTGCAATGCGCATTTACACAGGCTGTGTTAGCGTAGCCTATACATAGCATACGTCAAATTATGGGAACAGTTTGCTCACCCTGAAGAAGTAAAACATTGCGCTGCGAAAAATGCGCGTCTAAAACCAAGTTTGAGTACAGTTTGGTTTTAGTATCTGCTTCTGTCTGATGAAAACACCTTGATTTAGTCAATTTGATAGCATCTACTAATAATGAAGTTAACAGAAGCTACAATTCATCCGCGCCAAATCGGTGAATTACAGGCTGTGTTTTTGTGTTGGCTACTACACCTGGATTAAAGGTTTTCTATCGACGGCAAGCAAAACAAGAAAACTACTCCTCCTGGTGTTCTATTAGATGAGATGGGGGAGAACTGGGCTAACTATTCTCCTTCTGGAAAACAACAAAAAATACTCTGACTCAGAGGGAGCATGGAATGTGTTTGCAATTGAAGTGAAAATGTTATTTGTTTAGCTTCATAAATAGGATAAATTGTGTAGCAATTGTCCTCTTTCTTTGTAGTTTCGAGAGTGAGGGGCTCTGTTGTAGACCATTTAATTGAATCCATTTTAAGATTATATAGCCAATAGTCTTTACTGCATTATGCATTTGATCATGTGAGGTCTTGGTTACAGTTGAAATCAGGGATCTTCTATTTTTGTCACCGAAAACATTGGTGTACCCAGGCTAAAATCATAATTTGAGTGATTACAGCAGGGGATGTCCCTTTGGCTACACTGAATATTTATGTATTTGTTCCAGAGCCACCATATAGAAGCTGGGGGCTGTACTTTGGCCTAAGGAAAGGCCAATATTCAGGGGTATAAGTATCACTCCTATTGCACAATAATTCTTTTCCAGGTCTTTCTGAGCCCCTTAAGTAGATGCTGTCTGCTGTTAGATTCCATGGAGCGACCTCAACTGCTTCAATTAATGCCTGGAATGACTATGGAACTTCTATGGACTAAGAATATTTTTTACTTTCCTGGACTTTCCGTACACCAGCACAAATGAGATGGCTTCCCATGACACCACTGTGTTCTGTCTCTTCAGGAATGTACTTCCACATCCGAGAATATGTTCTGGGATGCCAGCAATGCCAAGCGCAGAAGGAGAGGTTCAAGGTAAGAGCTCAGCCCTGCAATTAAAAGGAGTGCAGAGCAGTGCAATATAGTGTTTGGGGAACTAGGCTTTTAACCAGAAAGGTACAGGTTCAAGTCCCTGATGTTGTACACACTTGGGACTCTGATGTACTCTTGAGCTTCAGTAAGTGTCCTGCAGGCTAAATGGGCAGGGTGCAAAATTTAGCCATAGAAATTCACCTCACACAAAAACAAAACAGTCACTGTGATCTCTGGCTTATACTTTACAAGCTTTGTTACCTTGCAGCTACAGAGGAGGGTGAGTTCTTCACCTCTGTGCAAAAGTGACTTTTTATTTTCCATTTATTTTGAGGTTAGTCAGTGAGCTGCAGTTAGCTTTTCTCAATGGTTTCATGTCTGTGTCTCCAGCAGGCCCGGCCCGAGCCCCGTGTCTCTAGGACGTTTGCGTCCCATGGCAACAGTGTGCTCCATAAGCTGAGGGGCCAGCAGGAGGTGGGGCTCTTCTGTGACATCACTCTGAAGACTGGCAGCCGCTCCTTCCCTGCCCACCGTGCAGTGCTGGCAGCCGTCAGCGAGTACTTCCAGGAAATCTTCACCGAGATGGACTCTGCCCCTGGCCTACAGGCTGACATTGACCTGACTGGTGAGATGTCTCTCATTCTGCCCTTCTCATTTCATTCTCTCACTCTCTCTGTCATTTCTCTCTCTCTGCCCTTTCCATATCTCTTTTTCTACCTTTCTGTTTCTCTCACTCTTTCTCTCCTGATAGTTTTCCTTACATTTGTTACATAAGAACTCATAATGACAGGAAATGGACATTCAGCTCATCTACACTTGCTATTCACCTACAAACTAGAGAGTGTCAAGCACTGGATCTAGAACTTAAAAGATCCATTGTAATTCACTTAATCTATTGTAGTTCGCTTGTTAATCCATTTTCTGAATTTAAAAGCCTCTGACAAATCCTCTAGCAAATCCTCCCTTAGTGTCCTATTACGAAGATTAAATAAGTTCTCATAACCTGGTAACCTCTACATTTTATACCAGAATTTAGTTTGCATTCTTTGAACTTTTCCCCCCATGCTTCTATATATTTCTTTCAGTTTGGTGCCCAAAACTGCACATAATGCTCTTACGTGTGCTCTGGCAAAAGCATTACAGTATATACCATAAATATACCTCTGATTTATACTCAATATCATTTGCTGTATATCCAAACAACCTGTTGACCTCTTTATTATTAGTATAATTACAACAAATTGCTTAATGCATTTCTAGGTTGAACACATTCTTATTTTGTTCCTTCCATATAGTAGTCCTGCCTTCATTTTTTCCCCACATGAAGAACTTTGCATGTAACTATAATGAAGTTCATTTACCAGGTTTCTGCCTACTACTGGAGAAACAGTCGATTTGGCAAGCAGAACGGGAAGCAGGCTCGCTTTGTGGTCGTCTCACGACACACATACCCACCCGCCCACCTGCCTGTTCAGCCACAATTTTCCTCTATCCTCAATTTTTGACAGCGCAGGAAAACATTTTCACAGAATTGGCCAGTGGACGTTGCGCTGTCAAACAACTAAATGATTGCTTGTTCTATTGTCACTGGACTTTTAAAAATTTAAGAAAACTCATTATGTGAGTGAGTGTGTAATTTCTGAGAGCTGTGCAACCTAGGGTTGCATGGTATGATTTTTTTCATAACCTGGTATGCTTTCTGAACAAAACCATGGTATACAGTATTACCGCCATTTTTCATAAATCATAGGTTACACATTCATGCAGAACAATTAGTTGTCTTTGTGATAATGATTTCAGTATCGTTTTCTGTCATGGCCTTCTGAGTGTGAAAAGCCCTATTGGTAACTGTGACGGTATGTAACGGCACAGGAGTTACAAACTGAAAGGGGCGTTCACCCAAGAAAGAAATTGAAGTATGTTTCCATTTATCCCGAGTAGTACTTCATCCAGGTAGTTGTGCTGAAATATTCTAGAAAGTTTTCTAGATATAAGCTGCACTCAACCAGATAAAATGGGTCTCTTTGGTCCGTCTTCATGTGGCCTGAAAGCACCAAAAGGTTTTGTTCAAAAAATTCAACAGCAACGTCTCTCGCTGTATAATTCTGCGGTTACTTATGAACATCTACCGAGCTGAATTTGTTCACAGTTTCACCTAGAACTGCTTATATCGAAGTACACCAACTGAATTTTTCTGTTCATAGCTGGCATAGTGTCATGGTCTTCTGCTGCTGTAGACCATCCGCTTCAAGGTTTGACATGCTGTGTGTTCAGAGATGCCCTTCTGCAAAAACACTGTTGTCAACAGCCTTTATTTGAGCATGTGTTCACCTTTCGGTTAGCTTGAACAAGTCTGCCCATTCTCCTCGGACCTCTTATTAACTAGGTATTTTCGGCCACTGAACTGCCCCTAACTAGATGTTTTTTGTTAATTGCTCCATTCTCTGTAAACTAGAGACTGTAGTGTGTGAAAATCCCTGGAGGGCAGCTGTTTTCAGAGCTGCTGGAACCAGCAACGCCACCAACAATCATACCACAGTCTAAGTCGCTTGGATCACGTGGCTCAACCATTCTGATGTTTGATCAAACAATGAAACGTACTTCATCATATCTGCCTGTTTTATATACTGAGTTGCAGCCGCATGATTTGCTGTTTGGAGGAGCAGACCAGGCTATTAGCCGTCACAACTAATAAAGTGGCCACCAGTCAGTGGTTTTATCGCCTAACAATTTGAGCCTAACTCTTAACCTTTCCTGAAAATATCCATCCCTTGTCTTAACATCTACTGTGACAATGAATAATGTGCTTTCAGGCATGTTACTCCTCTCATTTAAAATTCTCAACAAAGTAACTGTTTAGTGTATCAGTGATGTCCTTTTTTCTAAATCAGTACTCTTTCCTTCTTTTTAATGCTCATAACCTCTTCCTCAACTTTCTGTTTCCGCTCGCAGTATTGGGTAAAAATACTTTGTATTTCTGCATCTTGGGCAATTTTTCTTTCGAAGAGCTCTTTAGCTACAGTCCCCCCCCCCCACCCTAAACCTTAGCATCCATATTACAGTATTCTGTGTCGTTTCTCTTGGAACTGTCCTGTTCATGAATGTTAAAAAGTTATGCTTCAAATTCTCTCAGAGATTTATTCAGCTGGCTTGCATAGGTAAGCCTGTAATCTGACTGTATTCAGCTAAAGGGATGTAAGAATGAAAACTAGTTTAGTGGCGTGAGCTTACAGACTCTTGTCCCCTTGCCTCTTCCGCAGGTTTCAGTGAGGAGCTCTTCGTGCCGCTGTTGGAGTTCTCCTACAGCTCCACGCTGTCGGTGCGGGCGGAGTCGCTGGGGGAGGTCTCCGCCCTGGCTCGGCACTTCGGTATGTGGGGTGCCGTGGAGGCCTGCAGTGCCCTCCAGAGAGAGCACAACGCTGGGCGTGGCAGGGCCAGAGCTGCTGCCACCTACCTGCGTCCACGTGCCACCTCCTTGGAGCTCACCAATGGGCTGCAGGAACGCTGCTCTGGGGGAGCTGGTTCACACAAGAAGAGGAAATGGGGGAGGAGTTTTGTGCAGGCAGAGGAGACTTCTCAGAAACGCCCCCTACCCCAAGACCATGTCCTGACTGCAAGTGATAATCCCCCTGAGAGTTTGAGCCCAGGGGGGCCATTCACCCGCTCTCGACTGGGGTTGAACGGATTGAGCCCTGCCCACATCCATCACGGCCCCGCCCATCGGCTCAAGCTGATGGACTTCAAATCCCCGTCCAGCAAGCCCAAAGGGTCTCCCGCCTTCCGGGCTCAGTCCTCCTCGCCTGCAGTGGGAGCTCTCCGGCAGCCCGCTCGTGTCCTGCGCTCCAACACCGGCCCCCAGGAACTGCTTCCCCGAGGGGTGGGCTCTTTAAGTAACCCTGCCCCTTCCTCCAGTAAACAGAGGCTGAGCATGGCAGAGGCTGGGCTGGGGCTGGGGCTGGGGCTGGGGCGGGGTCTGGGGTCAGGAGTGAGCGTGGTGAAGGAGGAGCAGGTGGAGGAGGAGGTGGCGAGCCCCAGCGTACAGGAGAAGTACAGGTTGCTGAGCGTACTGGGTCTGCAGAGGAAGTCCCTGCTACCGGACCCGGTGCAGCCTGCGGGCTGGCAGCGGAAACAACGCCTGCGCAAGCTAAAGGTCCTCAGCTATGCTCTGACCGCTCCCCGTCCTTCACGCCCCGCCCCACCAACCCATTTCCCTGGCGACAGCAGGAATACCTCCGTCCTCCTGGCAATAAAGGCGGAGCCCCCGGAGCCTGTTGCGGTGGAGGAGGCAGGGCTCAGGAGAAGAGAGGGGTGTGGCAAGAGCCTGACCAATCGGGCGCTGCCCCCCCAGCGCAGGGAACTGAGGCGCTCAGTCAGGATCAGGGATGCCCCTCTGCAGGGCTTGCCCCGCCTTCGCACCAGGAAGGTAGAGCCCGCGTCCCGTGAACTGCGCAGGAAACCTGTCCGAGTGAAGAGGGAACCAACTGTTTCCGTCATTTCACCTCACGCCCTCACCACATGTAGTACACCGGGCTGCCCCCGGGAGCACTCCCTCTCCCACAGAGCCAGATGCCCGCTGGACCCATTGTTGCTTGGAGTTGGCAGGAGAGCTGCCAGCGGTGCCCGGTTGGTCAGTCAGACAGTGCGTGACTGCACTAGCCAGGCAAGGGTGGATGGCTGCGCCCCCTGGTGGCAAGAGGCCATAAAGGACGAGCCACTGGACCCAGTCCCTGTGACCACCCCTGTCGCCGGGACGACAGAGCTGGGCAAGCGTCGGAGCAAGCCCCCCATGAAGTTGCTGGACCCCGGCTTCCTGTTTGAGTTCTGCCGGCCCCCGAGATTGAAGAGGGAGGCAGAGAGCGTGGCCATTTGCCTGACCCGTTCCGTCAATCAGCTGCAGCCCAGGGGCGGGGCCTCTGGACCTCGGCGAAAGGAAAGAGGCATGGCCTATGTGGGCACCTCACACAGACCAAATCCTGCCGGTTCAGGGACGGCGAAGGACAGAGGGAATCTACCAAAGGTACAGTAGCATCAGTGTGACAGTTATTACAGACACACATACAGATACGCAATGTATGGGGTAAACGGTAAACACGTACAAAAATATCACTACCAACATGGATAGCAAGTCGCATTCTGAAGAGGTGTTGATAGGCCGGTAAGGGACACTGTTCCTTCTGGAACAAATAAAGCCCAGAGATCCAAAACATTAATATGTGCACTGTGCTGTAGATGGTTCAAAGTAAGGCACCTATGCCATCCTTTCCATGAGATGTGAAACCTAGATCCTGAGTCACTGTGGTTGTTACAGGTCCTATGTTGAATGTGTGAGAGTGTAGACAACAGTTTCCTGGTTAAAGTCTACTCTACTCCACATCAAATCGGCTACACAGTCCCTTGCATTTCCTACCCATTTTGATTCCTGAGATTTACATTGTCATTGATAAAGATAGTGGACTTCTCAGTTGACCAACCTGATTAAGAAAAGGTGAAGT
This sequence comes from Anguilla anguilla, assembly GCF_013347855.1. NCBI lineage: Eukaryota > Metazoa > Chordata > Actinopteri > Anguilliformes > Anguillidae > Anguilla > Anguilla anguilla. The sequence continues at coordinate 41,963,485 of NC_049203.1, read as the reverse complement.
AAATAAAAACTGTATCATAAGTTGTTTCAGCACATGGTAGAGAAATAACGCAGGAAGATTTTCATTTTAAGACACATTTTAGTAATTTGAATGTCATTAGTTTTAGTCGATGAAAGAACTACCCATTTTAGTCAAATTCTAATTTTTTCTAGTTTTTCTCACTGGAATGTTCTTAGAAATGATTACTGACTTACCTTCATACGCAGATACTACAATCGTTATAATTTCTTTTAAGAATTTTCAAGAATAGTTTTTGTAATTGTCACAGAGGCTGGGTGTTTGTCATGGAAGTCGCGGGTGTCGTGGATTCCATAGTTTCCATCTTTGTGACTTTCCCCATTTGTTTTGCCATTTCCAAGATTTTCTCTGTTTTTTAGTGCTTTCTCTTATTTTCATTCATTAATTTATTCATTTTTGGTAGTCCTTGCTACCTCAGCATAGCTTACATTTTTATTTGTATATGCATGCCCATTTTAACAATGCTGGGAGAAACCAAGTGAGATGATGTATATACAGATTCTGGAATGCATTTGGTTCCAGATTCCCATCCTTGTCAGCTGTTGCAGTCAGAAGTTTTACGGGGCCTATCAACAATGTTAATGCCCAGCGCTCCTGCCCTTGTCATGGTAACATTCAGTGAAAACCTAGCGATGTACATGTTGTACCAAAACAAACTTAAATAAAAAAGAACTCACGGTAACCATGTTTTATTTTAGTAATGAAATTTGAGCACACACTATTTATAACAACGTTCTGATAAATGAAAGGCAAAACAGCATCTCTCTGGTGAGTGCAAGGTGTGCAAGGTGTTGTGTGAGACCTGGATTGTGGAGTTTGCTTGGGCTCTGATCCCTGCAGGTGCATGCATGGTTACCTACCTGTGTGTAGGCGGTCATCTCTTTTTAAAAGAGCGAGTTTTAAAGTTTTTATTATGAAGGAGTGACCCCCCCTTAAATTTGGCTTGATGGTTTGGTGACCAGGACAATCTGGCTGAGACTTTCACTGCTCACCATGAGTGATTTAATCTTTTCATTATTGTTTTCCAGCCTGTTTTTAGTCAATGTTTTTTTCCCATTCAGTTCAGAATGAGTTCATCCAATCACAGTCCTCCCTCAACTGTAGAATAGTGCAGACTAACCCTCTCCATCTTCTCATTTTGTTGTGTTATTTCCATTTAGGCCATTTGTGTTCTTCACTCTGGTACTGCGTAAAGTGAGACAGTGTTTGAGTGGTATACTGAAGTTGTATTTCTCTGTTTAGAAACGGTGCAAGCGGCTCCCGCGGCTGGAGTCTACTCGCAGGGCACGCTGGAAGGCCCGTGTTCCGGTGACATCACACACCTGTGTCCAGTGCAGGGCCAAGTACCGGAACTGCGACTCCCTAATAATGCACCAAATCCGCCACATTGAGGGAAAGCACTGGCCCTGCCCAGTATGTGAATCTCTCCCTCTAACCTCTCCCTCTCTCTCCCTCCCTCCCGCCCCCCCTCTCTGGCTGTCCCTCCCCCACTCTTTCTCTCCTATGTCCGATGTTTGTTCTTACTTGGGGAGTAGCACCTCTGCACATGGCTGTGATGGCATCACTAAAGATGGCAGAGATGGCTCAGGACAGGGCTGCTCAACCCTGTTCCTGTTGGTTGTCAGTCCAACCCTGAGAAAGCGCAATTCTAATTAGTAGAATCAGGTGTGCCAAATTGGGGTTCTACTGAAAACCTGCAAAATGGTAGATCTTCAGGAACAGGATTGGGAAGCCCTGGCGGAGTTTTGCTGTTTTTATTTTTATCACAACTAGCTAACATGTGACAGTCTGTTAGCACTGAAGAAAATACACTGGTACACTCAAATTTGCTCAAGTTTGATTAAGAGGTAAAGAAATATGTATCATGTAGGGAGGTCATATTCCTCTGACTTGGGCTTCATTTTTAGTCATGTGATGTCAGCACAGATGTCCTTCCATTTTTGTCCATCATAGACATTAAATGGTAATTCCATTTTTTTTTTCAACCTGGGTCTTATTTTCGTAGTATTTTCCATCATTCCTATATGTTCTGATAGTATTGTACACACCTGCTTCATTGTCAAAGTTCTTTTATTTTTGTATTAATTTTTAGATTTTTTCTCCATGTCAGTAGCTTCTCAACCCCGTCTATGGGACATATCGAGATGCATGTTCAATTTACATCAAACAAGTCCAGTTTGTCTGAACCTCTTATTTGGAAGTGAAACCAATTGTGCAAGCTGAAATTTATTCACCAAAATTAAAAGTAAAAATAATTCTGTTTTAAATTGACCTACCGCACTTGCCTATTCTGCACGCACGGAAATGTATCGTTACTAAACCTGTTAGGATGTTGTTGAGTCTCTTCACATTGAATGGCCACCCATATTTATTTGAACCAGAATTCACAGGTGTAAGTAATGTGAAAATATGTAGACAAGTCCAATTCTGGATTTATTTTATCTGTTTATTTATTTTAAACGTATATTAGGCAAGTGCACTGATCTTTCACATGGATGGGCCTGCCCATTTCAAAGACAGCCGTATCATGGGATCCTTATGTTATAGAAATCTGCACAGGCAGTGATTGTGATATAACCTTGGAAATGTGTCCCCCTTTTTCTCCTTAGCTGTGCAGCAAGACCTTCTTCAGGCAGAGAAACGTTCAGAGCCACATCCGAACCCACGACCAAAAACTCTACAAATGCCGTGTCTGCATCTCTGCCGCCTGAGGTGTGCGTCGGTCACCTGACCCGAGTGCTGCGCGGAGAGCTGAGGGAGCCTCCCAATAAACCCACGCGCTGTCAATCATTCAGTCATAAGCACCAATTACGACAGTCTCCTTAGCAAAATGAGCCATCCATCCTCTTCCACCTCTCCGTTAGGCCCTTCTTTCAGTTTCATGGCTTGTTTTTCTGTCGTACCTGGAGAGGCAGAAAGTGTGTTGTTTATGTACAGATCATTGTGTGAAATCACAAGTCATTCAGAATCAATGTTTTAGCACAAAATGTCTTGCCTGATAATATTAGCAGCACCTGATTTCAGGTTAAGTGCCTGTACTTGAAAAAACAGTTTTGTTTTGGCTGTATTGATAGGATTTGCGGTGTAATGAACTTACGTCTAATTTTGTTATATTTAAATTTAAGTTTAATGGTTAGAATGTGTGTCAGTTTGACTGATTTGTAAATACAGGGATAATTTTCAGTTAATTTTAATAACCTGTTAATTTAATTACGGTGATTATTGTTGTTCTGTCATGATTATTATTTAAATTAACAATGTCAAGATGCTATCCCCTACTGTTTTTGCATTTGCATAGCTGCAGAGGATAAATTTGAACCTTTTGTGTTGTCATGGTGACAGGGAAAGGACCTGGATGTTACAGTAAATGTAAATGAGAAACCTTGTAATGCTGGTACCAATGGTTTATTATTATTATTATTATTATTATTATTAATATTAAGAAATTGTATTTTTAAATGAATGCACTGAAATATTAGCATTGTTTTTAACCGAAGAAATCTTTGTTAAACCAGATGATGACTTGGTCTTATACTGACCTGGGAATACTTGAAGGATGGAGGGAAGAAGAAATTATGAATACATATTCTTATTAAGCCTTTATGTATGAGCATAATTGTGTGACCTTGCATGGTTAACTGCAGTGTATATAACGGTTAACATTGCTGCCTATTTAAATGGGAAAACTACGGTGGAAGTGCGACTTTAAATGTGTAATTGACATAATGATAAATATAGCAGTTTTCTTGGTCTTATAGTGGGAGTCTGAAATTAGCCTTTTTGTATTTAAAAATGTCTGACATTTATCAATATGAAGAGTATTTGTGCAAAAACTTTTAAAGAATTTGCTTTTCAATTCTAGAATTGTTGGGGGGGGAAAACATCAATTTTAGATCTACTGAAACTCCAAATAGTTTTAATAAATTCATTTTTCACTGCTATAGATGTCTGTTTTCATTTACTGCAACAGAGTGAAGAATTGAATATAATTGTCATTAACCTTGTTTGTCATTTCTTTTTCCCCAATCTAGAAACCCCTTGCCCCCCCACCCCCAAAAAGATTTCTCTTTAGAGGGGATCTATTACGAGGGTGACTGAACAAAATGGTCTGATTTTTAATATGCCTAAACACTTAGCTAGTGATATGTTGGGATGGAATATTCAGCATGTTATAAATTCATATTATCAGTTTTTGGTGTCAACGTTCCACACCAATCTCGACACAACCATTTTGACATGGACCTTGCTGTATCCCCAGGGGCATGATCATGCCTAAACAGGGAAGGGCCTTTCCCAAAATGTTGAATCGTCTAGAATGTAATTGCATTAAGATTTCCCTTCTCTGGGACTAAGGGGCCTAGCCCAAACCATGAAGAACTGCCCCAGGTCAAGGGGTGTTACTTGTGATGATATAGTGTAATATAAAATAGTCACTGGCTGTACTGTAGTACTGTGTGACCTACATGGTGTAAAAGAGGTAACTGGTTCTTTCCTGTAAGACTATTGCCTGTAGGGTGTAAACTAACCTTTAGCTTGCAGGTGAGTGCATCGGCGTAGTGGCATTGCTTCAGGTGCACTGCTCCCGTGTGCGGCTGTAGGTGGCATAGGGGTGAATTTAGCAGTGCATTTAGCGTTACCAGACCCGAGAGAAGAAGTATGCATTAGACGTGCTACATATTGGATACTGAATGCAATAAATTCAGATGCAGAGGATGATTTTGGCCGTTTTACTACACCGATGCACAGCAGGATTTGGGCACTGGGCAGTACATGTTCCAACACTTGAAAATACAACCCGTATTCTGAACTTGCATGTAAATGTGAGTCCAGTTCGGAACTTATGCTTGAAATGCTCTGTCCAAACAGAATAAGTAAAGACAACTGGGATATTTGGTCTTGATATCACTTGAGGAACCAGACTCCAGACTGAAAAAGCTGCTGTAGGTGGCAGTGTTTCCAGTTTCAGCTTTTTTTTTTTCTTTTTTTTTCAAAATTTATCACATTTAACAAAAAATGCGCAGCGTGGTGGTGCAGTGGGTAGCACTGTTGCCTTGATTCGAATCTCAGCGGGGCCTTTCTGGTTTCATCCCAAATTCCATGCAGGTTAAGTTAATTGGAAAGTGTAAATTGCCCCTCTGAGTGCGTGAGTGAATGGTGTGTGTGCCCTGCGATTGACTGGTGAACAGTCCAGTGTGTTCAAAGGATCTGGCTTCTCAAGGGATCAACCTATCACCTAATGTTATGGTCTGACTTTTTGAACACGTCTTAGAACCTTGACATCATTCCAAAGGTCACAGTTGTCACATGGTTTTTTTTTAAGGACAGACTCAATGCAGCAATCAGGTAGCTTTATTTCACCAGCCTTGGCACAGATGTGGAGGAACAAACAGAGTGAGGTGGGATGCCAGCACCAAGCCCTTTGTGTGCATGTGTGTGCGTGTGTGTGTGTTTGTGTGGGTTATATAACGACTCCCTTCACCACCTCTTTCAGTTGCGGTGCTCTTAGTTCAGCAGTGGAAACTCTCTTTGCTGTACGGAAAACTGCCGTTATTGTGGTGGAAGATGATGGGTATCCTACAGTTTTTTTGTATGCTCCTCTTTTTCTCGCTCGTGGCTGCCGCTCCTCCAGGTCCTGTGGTGGACGTGGACTCAAATGACCCTGAAGTGCAGGCCTGTGCCTCCTTTGCACTGGAAGCCTTCAATCATTTCAACCAGGACCCCCACCTCTACGCCATCACCAAGTTCACCTCCGTCAAGAGGGCCGTGAGTTCACGCGTACATCTCTCACTGTGCTTGGAACTTAATGAAACCAGTCTATGCACAGCACATTCTACTACAGAAGTCCACTAAAGGGAGTGATATTCAATGAAGAGGGGGGAGGGGTGACAAAGTTAACATTCTGTGAGGAACCAGAAAAAATAATCCACCCATACTGGAATAGGAAAATGATTAAAATATGGCATGGTTGTTTTGTGAGTTGAATGTTTTGGGGGTATAATCATACAGTGGTCTCCAAATGTTTGTGCGCCCCTGGTCAAATTGCATGTTTTGTTGAATCTTTAAGGGAAAAGAAGCTACCACAACCTCTGCATGGTAAAAACATAGACATGACATATTTATGAAAATTGTTATGCACAATTACTATTTATTTGCTGATTTTAACAGTGCATGAAACAGTAAAGGTAGCAGGTGCAAAACTTTAGGCACCCTTTCAGTTTATACATTCTTTTTTTTTAGTTCTCAAAATCAGACTTGTTAGGCCTTAAATTAAGCCAGGTGCAAGCAATTCCAGGGCTTAATAAACACTCTGACCCTTCAAACCTCTCAGGGTGTTGTGTTACAACCATGGGTTTCTTTAAGCAGCCAATGAAAGCCTTGAAAACAAAGTTAATTGACTTTTACAAAGCAGAGGGGGGCTTATAACATATCTAAATGCTTCCAGCTTGGAATTTACGCCGTCAGAAACATCATTATGTAATGGAAGTTAAGGAGAACTGCCAAAGTCAAGGTAAGATCTGGAAGACTAGATCTGGAAAATTTTCAAAAAAATCTGGTCAGATATGCAAAGCAAATCCCACATATCAACGTAAAGTAAATTTGCCACACCTGCAGAAAGGTTTACCTGACAACAGTGAAGTGGTGCACCGTTCCACTGTGCAGTGTTGCTTACACAAAATTACCTGCTTGGAAGAGTTGCCAGAAGGAAACCTTCTCTGCAATCGCATCATGAAAGCCACCGTCTGAAGTATGCAACACAACAGTTAGATAAGCCAGAGACCTTTTGGAACAAAGTGCTGTAGACTGATGAAACAAAAATTGAAGTACCCACAACCACAAAAGATACATCTGGGAAGAACATTTGAAGAAAATATCACTTTTGAGAATAATTAAGTCAAGTGTTCTACTATATTATGCTTTGGGGTTGTGTGGCAGCCAGTGGCACAGGAAATATTGTGTGGGTGCAAAGAAGAATGGATTCAAACAAATATCAACGAATCCCAAAAGCTAATATCCCAGAATCAGTGAAGAAATTGAAGCTGCAAAAAGGTTGGATATTTCAAGAAGACAGTGGTCCAAAACATACCTTAAAATCAAACACGAGCTACTTAAAGGAATGAAAGATTAAGGTTTTGGAACAAACTTGACAGATCCCCACCTTAAGTATTATTGAAAATCTGTGTGGCGAACACAAACATGCAATGCATGCAAGAAGAACAAATACTTTTCCTGAAGTAAAAGGGTTCTGCAAGGTAGAGTGGGGAAAAATGTGTAAAGCACAAATAGAAAGACTGTTAGCTGCCTACAAGAAATGTTTGGAAGTTGAAAATTCTACCAAAGGACGTGTTACTTAGTAGTGATTCACAGGGTGTCAGTTGTGCATAAAAATTTACTGAAATATGTCATGTTTCAGTTTGCTCCCTTGATAGTTTGTGTTAAATTATTTTCAGTCAGAAAATCAACAAAACATGCAATTTCATCCAAACTTTTGGATACCACTGTTGAGACTTCAAAGTACAGCCTAAGAGCAAACAACAGCGAGATAAGGAAAGGTTACTTATTTCACTGCTGTGTACAAGTAAAAGTTACTCTTACTGACAGATTATCACCAACATTGGTCTATCTGAGATTTCATTTATTTTCAACAAACTGTTTCATAATAACAAAAGGTTGTGTGCAAGTGGTATAAAACATTATATTATTTATATTTTCCAGAACATTGGTGGGGGTATGTATGACATAGAGGTAGAGGTGGGGAAGACTAAGTGTCTGAAGGAAAGCAATGCAGATCCCAGCTCTTCCTGTGCCGTGATCAATCCTGAAGCCAAGGTACTTTTCCATGTTTCACAGATCTTCCCTGGAGCTTAGGTTATTAATTCAGTGAAAACTATCAGGCCCTCACCTTGAGTGTAGGCTGGGCCATATAGAGTGGCTCAGTCAGTAAGGGCCCTCACCTTGAGTGTAGGCTGGGCCATATAGAGTGGCTCAGTCAGTAAGGGCTGTCACCTTGAGTGTAGGCTGGGCCATATAGAGTGGCTCAGTCAGTAAGAGCCGTCACCTTGAGTGCAGGCTGGGCCATATAGAGTGGCTCAGTCAGTAAGAGCCGTCACCTTGAGTGCAGGCTGGGCCCTATAGAGTGGCTCAGTCAGTAAGGGCACTCACCTTGAGTGCAGGCTGGGCCCTATAGAGTGGCTCAGTCAGTAAAGGCACTCACCTTGAGTGTAGGCTGGGCCATATAGAGTGGTTCAGTCAGTAAGGACTCTCATCCCGAGTTCAGGCTGGGCCCTATAGAGTGGCTCAGTCAGTAAGGGCACTCACCTTGAGTGCAGGGTGGGCCCTATAGAGTGGCTCAGTCAGTAAAGGCACTCACCTTGAGTGCAGGCTGGGCCCTATAGAGTGGCTCAGTCAGTAAAGGCACTCACCTTGAGTGCAGGCTGGGCCCTATAGAGTGGCTCAGTCAGTAAGGGCCCTCACCTTGAGTGTAGGCTGGGCCCTATAGAGTGGCTCAGTCAGTAAGGGCCGTCACCTTGAGTGCAGGCTGGGCCCTATAGAGTGGCTCAGTCAGTAAGGGCCCTCACCTTGAGTGCAGGCTGGGCCCTATAGAGTGGCTCAGTCAGTAAGGGCCCTCACCTTGAGTGTAGGCTGGGCCCTATAGAGTGGCTCAGTCAGTAAGGGCACTCATTTTGAGTGCAGGCTGGGCCCTATGGAGTGGCTCAGTCAGTAAAGGCACTCACCTTGAGTGCAGGCTGGGTCCTATAGAGTGGCTAAGTCAGTAAGGGCACTCACCTTGAGTGTAGGCTGGGCCCTATAGAGTGGCTCAGTCAGTAAAGGCACTCACCTTGAGTGCAGGCTGGGCCCTATCGAGTGGCTCAGTCACTAAGGGCACTCACCTTGAGTGCAGGCTGGGCCCTATAGGGTGGCTCACTCAGAGGGGATATACTCATTGACCCAGATTCTCCATTACAACTTCTGCATGAAAATGAGTAAAAAAAACATTGACAACACAGTTACAGTGTTATTCAGCACTAAAGCATAGTAAGGATAAAGGTATTAGGTCATAGGTTTTCCTATCTGCAGTTGAGCTTGCCTAAAGGATGTTGTGTTTGCACATACGGAGCATACATCCCCCCCCTCAGCTCAGTGTCCTTTTTGTGCTCCTTATTACTGCTCTTGTCACACAAAATGTGGCTATTTCTTATGGTGTATAAGAAATAAATACTTTAGGTTTATAAATAAGGTTTTGTCAAGCAAATGTGCACTTTGAGTCCCTAGTCCCATAAATTTTCAACTTCAAATTAAATTTCACATCATCCTCATGTCCTATAAGAATCTCTGATGCTACTACCCAAATAGGTTTCATCCTGCTATCCAACAGAAGTCCTCATCACACCTTCTCTCTCTCTCGCTCTGTCCACCCCCCCCCCCCCCCTCTCAGGTGCAACATTGCCACTTTATTGTCCTGAGTGCTCCATGGAAACATCAGAGGACCCTAATCCAGAGTTCCTGTGTGGCTCCATGATCCAGACTAGACCCAAGCCCAATCACTACACCCAAAATGTCTCAAGCTCTTACAATTCTGCTTTTCCTTTTCTGTGCTCCTCTGACCACACACTGTTGGTTGTATGGAACAGAACCCCCCCCCCCCCACCTCGCCCAGTAATCACCCCATTTCACCAAAAAGCTGAAGGATGGCCACATTAACATGTATCCTGTTTTTTTTTGGTGGTTTTTATCTTTTCTTCATGGAAAGAGTGGTTTCCTGATTCTGTTATAAACTGATTCTTGAGAATGCAAGGTCTGGTGTCTGCATGTCTTTTATTTTGGGATCTGTTATCAAAGTGTACAGTCTGCTGCGCTGCTCTTCCATGGTAAAGGACCAGGCCACATAGCGCTTCTGCTGAAGCGCAACAGGACACCAGGCCACAGTGGACTCACTGTGTGTCATTCACATAAAATTTATTACATCAGAGCCCCTTTTACCAAGGAAAAACCAAGTTACAGCCCTTGGTGTCGGTCTAACATGTAGCCTTGTAACAGTCCGGTTACACTGTGGAAGCATTGCGGCAGAAAAATGTAACCTCTGCTACAGTGGTGTAGCCAGAAATTAAATTGCAGCTGGGACTAAATGCTTTCACTAGGCTAAGTAGGGGGAGGGGTATCTTATCAGCATGGAAAAGTAAGGACGGTTACAAGTCCGCGTGTCTTTTTTTTTTTTGTTGCTGTTATCGCTAAAAGACGAGATGTGAGTTGTACCCTAGGATGGGCCTAGGCCCAGTCAGGCCCACCCATAGCCATGCCCCTGCTCTGCTATTTCAAGTCACATGTTTTGTTTTCACATGTGAAAGTTGTAGTTCACATTTGAAATATTAATTTCATTCAGACCTGTTTTCATGTGACCTATTTGCTTTTCACATGGAAATTTTCATTCACACGTCAAGCCAGTCACATGTGAGAATGTTCAGGTCACGTGATATTTTCTTCTCGAATATGAATATGTTAATTTTTGATTTTCACATGTCAAAAGGCAAATTTCACGTGATTTTTTCTGCAAAGGACAGTGTCACAGTGATGATTTGCCATGGCTTCTTCCTGCTATTCCTAACACCAAGAAAGCTGAGGGCCAAGGAACAGTTCAATTCCTAAGGAGTGACATCACTTTCACCAGAGGCTGTCTTTCTAGATGCATAACTGCCAGGAAACTTCTAACTGAAAGAGGTGGCGGAGGTTGGGGACATGAGAAGCAAACTATATTTGGGGAGGATGGTGAGGTGAAGTAGAGCCAGTGTGTGTAAATTTAGAAAAATTAAAAGGTGGTCCTCAACTAGCACCTACTTCTAATTATCAAATAAATCTCAACCTTTTTGTGTCAGAGACATTCCCAAGGTCAAAAAACAAACAACTTTAAAAGAATAAGGAATTCAGTTGGGGGTGAGATTAAAAGTAAATAAATAAATAAATAAATAAATAAAAATATGAAAAAATGATTATCATTTTAATAAAATGTGTAAATACTTTTGGGGCTGCGAGGATTGAGTAAAATATGTTCATGTTCTGAATCCAGCGGTTTTAGCAGCTAACCCTCGTTTAACGCTCAGCACTCTGAATACTGAACACAAGTGCCTCAACAGTTAAAACTTTTCACTTGTCCAACATATATATATATAATTTGGTAATTATTATCAAAGATATTGATTATCAATTGAACTCCTAAATGGTTGATCGGCAGAGCAACCTTTATCAAAATGTACAACCAGATTAAGAAATTTTATTAAACTACAGCAAAATACAGTGTCTAATCTAAAGACGAAGGTCAACTATTTTAAAAACAAGGTATGTTACAGGTTACAGACACAAAATAAATCAATGGAAAAAAATACCAAACTATACCTTGTTTCTCCAAAGTTAGTCCCAAAATCAAAGTTAAAAAACCAAAAGACAACCGACTATTCCAAAAAGCCAGGGATGAAAATGTAAAAAGGCAAGATTAGCTGTAAGACCAAGGATGTCAGACCCTGTACACACCAAAAACCAGGAAACACCAAGCCAAGTTTCATATTCCCCAGATGTCAACAGCAGAAGTCAACTCTGATGTTCTCTACAACAGATATTAACTGGCTGATTTTAAGCTGATGGTGACTGACTCCTAAAGTAAAGAATGACCCATTGACCAGGGAAACACCCCCTCTTCTCCTGGTCAATGAATACTTAATAAATGATCAGGAGAGACTGGTTGCACTGATTTATGAGATGTGGAAGGGTCAGACAAGGACATATATAAAAGCTGCCAAAGTTACTTATTAAAGTTTCCTTATGTTGTTGGAAACAGTGCTAAGTACTACGATATAATCAAAAGATTCATGGGTTTAGCCTCTTTATAAACAAGACCAGACATACATATATTAGAAGGTAGTCCGGCTCAGCTATTGAATATCTCCACAAAAATGGAAGTTTGTTTTTGCTTCTAACAACAAAGCTGATATTTGTAGACAAATAATTATTAAATCCAGCCAGCAGTACTCTCCACCTTTGGGGAAAAATATTTTCCATGTAATAAAAGTTTGAAACTGGTTTGAACTGCTTCTTTAAAAAAAGTTCATTCTACCTGGCAGATCTCAACAATCATTATGTATATTTGGTCACAGACTGGCATTCAAACGTAAAACCAGACAGGAAACTGAGGTCCTTGTGATACTCCGTGGCTCTGGTCCCATTAATACCTTTGTGTTCTATGTCTCATCAGGAGTAGTTAGATGCTCAGAGAAAGGAGACACCATGATGCCTTTTTATTCCTGTTGAGGGGAGAAGGAGAAGGAAAAAAACAGACCCTCAGCGTGACTCTAACTGCACCAAGGACATTTATTTTGATGTTTGTGGAGGGGTGAACAAGGATAGAGAAGACAAATAGAGAGCAGACAATATTCCTATGGTTTGCCATATTATACTTTCCCTCTCTCAAAGGTGATCATCTAAAAACTAGATATCCATCAATCATTTTATTAAACTTACAGGGCTTTATAAAAATGGTATACAGACATGGTCATAAGAGGCAATGCAAACAGGAAAACATGAAAGAAAAAACAAAGGAAAGGAATAAAGCAGACACTCAAAAAGAAGAACAATTATTAAAAGGAGAAGAACAATTTACTTTTGACATGAATGACAAAGGTTTAAAAGCATGACTAAAATGTTGGAGATTTTTACAGACTTGAACCAATTAAGAGAACTAATAACATTTATTTGATGGATATAACAACAAATGTACCCATTATTTGATTTTTGAAAAGTAAACTGAAAAAATATACTTGACTAGAGCATTTACGTCCTTCAGCACACGTAGATATTAAGAGGGTCACCACAGGCCCAGATATCCCCTCACAGACAGATGGTAATGGCAGTTTCACTACTGTGTGTACAGTGATGGCCATTGTTTAACCCCTTCTGTATGCCCCCCCCCCCTTTTAAACACAAGCCTGAAAATGGCATACCCAAAATAAAATGGTTACTTACTTGAAACGTTATTCCTTGTCTTTGGAGGTTGTCTGTATGTATATAACCTGATTATATTTAATCTAATTTTGGTTGGAACTATGTCCTATGACACATGCGACATGAGACCTCTGCACTCAATGAAAGAAGTGGAATGACTTCTTATATCAACAGTACTACATGTGAACAGAAGAAAATTGCTGCAAAAGTGAGAAGACCTCAAAGCAACAACAAATTGTCAGCACTGAAAATGGTTCCACAATATGGGGACAAATATGCACAATTCCACAATATGGGGGAAAATCACACACACACACACACACACACACACACACACACACACACACACACAAGTGTAGTACAAAGAGCAACCACAAGATGGCAAAATGTACAAAAAAATTGAAGCCACAGTGCCAAATTGTGCTCATTCAAGGATGCCAAAAGAACATTTAGGTTACATTCATATTACGGCAAATGGGTTGTCTATGAAAAACTGGGAGCACTGTGCTTTACCCTGAAAAGTATCACCTGTATGGAACAAATGTGAAATATATTGTTAAAATGCAATATAAATACATAAAGCTGCAAGCACACATGATGAAACCAAGGGCCAGCAGTATTACATAACTCAGTTTAACAGATCCTTACATAGCTTACTTGTTTATAGAAATGTTTTACATAAAATAAATTCATTTACCACGACATTTAACATTTACCCTCCATTGTATCATGGAGTTCAAACATTGAGATTCTGCTATGTACATTTTTACCAGTTAAATATGTATGAGATATTTCTGATTGGGTTTTCTGGTTCTTTTGTACCTTTTGTTGACATATGTATGTTCATGAGTTGGCTTCCTTTCCGATTTCATGCTGTGGTGCATGGGAAACCATGGAGCAAATGACCAGATTTGTTGTTTTTTTTTTTTTTTGTAACTAAAAGTACTAAATATCCCTTCATATTAGTATAACTGAAGATATAATTCAAAAGAAATTCTATTATTGCAAAAGTCCCATTGTATTTAAATTTTTTTAAACAAAGTGTGAAAATCAAAACATCTTCTGCTCTAGTCTAGTCCATTCTTATCTATTTGAAATTTCCCAGCATAGTTTAACTCTTATAATCCCTCATTTTGAAATTGGTGGTGGCTGAAGAGTTTCCCTCTCATCACTTTAAAGAGTGTGAAAGTGAGAAAAGCGCCATTTAAATGCATGCCATAATAATAATAATAATAATAATAATAATAATAATAATAATTATTATTATTATTATTATTATTATTATTAATAATAATAATAATAATAATAATAATAATAATAATAATAATAATAATAAGACAAAACCTTGTAATCTATGCAACTTCTATTGTGTCATACATTAGCACCATAGGAACAAGAACAATCTGATGCACACTCACCAGCCTATGAAAGCCTTAATGCCGAGCTGGGGTTTTTATTTATGCTTTCATTTTTAAATATGCTTGCCTGTACAGTACGCATACGTAAGTTCATGTGCTTTGTTCTGTTCAGTAGGTAGCTGGAGGTGGGACGCAAATGGATTTGCTCAAAGGGGAAAGATGGAAAAGGGCCCCGTGGGGAAATGGGCTGGGTCAGATCCACCCAACCAACGTGCTCGGGTTCTCTCCTGCCGTTAACTTACTGCAAAAGAAAAGCCCGGGAGTTACACAGCCAGATTAACTTTCTAAATATTTACTGCAGATGTCATCAACTCACAGAGCCTGAGTCTTGCCCCCATAGCACCCCTCCCACAACCCCCACCCCCACTCCCCCAGTCAGCCTTGACATTATCAACTCAACAGCAGTAAAGAAAAGTATATATCAACTAGTTCTGCAAAATGGTCCCCATAGTGTGTGTGGGTGTGTGATTGTGTGACTGTGTGTGTGGGCTTTAATGTGTATGAGTGTGGCTGTCTGAGTAGGTTTGGGTGTGGTGTATGTGCTGATGTGGGTGTGGGTATGTGCGTGGGTGTGCACACCTGTCTGTCACTACACAATCTTCACAAATACTTAACAAAAACTAAACAGGCATTATTCGCGAGATTTTTACAGACGTGTATTAAGATACACTACATTCGTAGAGCATCAAATGATGAATTCTAAATTAGATTTGCAGTAATATCACTATTAGCTCTAACATCTCAGCATGACTGGTGGCGAGGTCACTTTAAATATTTAGCGCAGAACGGTAATGACTAATCCGGAGAGAGGCTCCGCTTTTTTCATTCTGATACACTGCACTCACCATTTCTACATGAGCCCGTTTTACTCACCGTGACAATATGAGCTCACCGTTTGGCTACGTGCTCATTCATGTTCACGCTTTTTAAACTATTATCCAATTATCAGGGACGAAAAAACATCCGTCATACCATAACATCATAACTTAACACATCTTTTCATCCAATTTTGAAATGAGGGTTTTGCAGTTACAACAAACACTGTTTTTAGCTTTTAAATTAAAGACCTGACAGTATAGCCTACACGTTGAAGTATCAGGGCAGCGAGCGAGAGACGGAAAGGGGTGAGCTAAACGGTTTAGCGCTGGTCTCCCCTGGTCTACGACGTTGAATAGTTTAGCTCAATCTCGGGCAGAGCAATAGCATCCTATTCTCAATGGAAACCCGCAGTTTTACCCCGCCCCCACACACCCACCGACCTCCGTCTTTTGAACAGTTAGTTGCTAGGATTTTTTTAACCCTTGCTCGCTACACGGATACAAAACACGCCGTATTTTTCGTTTGTAAACGCCGCCCCAGCTGGTCAGTCGTCAACCAGACTGGTAGTGTGGCTGCTCAGCCGATGTCTTGTGGCTGTATGTGTAGCCTCATAAGCATAGACAGGATTTATTTATTTTGAGATTTTTATTCTCTCCCGAGACGCGAAAGGGTATTGACGATTCGCTTCCTCGCTATGCCAGAATGCAGATCAGGGTTCGAAACAGGAACAGGAGTCTTCAGTCTTCCCCGGCAAAGTGAATACGACGTCCTTTCCATGAAACGCTGACGAGTTTTCTAAGGGTATTTTCACATATACTTCTTTCAAATCGAACCAATCCCAGTTCTTTTATAGTGAACCAAAAATTGAACCATTGGAAAATGAACTCTTAAGTCTTTTTTGTGTTCACACAACTAGTCTTTTAGAACCCGACTCCCACTGCTGTAACACTGGATTATGGGCCAGGGTTGACATATAAGTGGTAAGCGAGTATCTACACATTCACATCAAAGAGATTTAAATGCATGGAAATTGTATGTCCTAACCAAATTTGGTGGCCATTTGCACCGTTATGACATAAAATTGCTGTGCATTTTCATCTTTTTTTGTTAATGTGTACTGGTGTAACACTGATGTCAACACTGGATTATGGGTATTTTTCTTTAGAACGGACTACAGATTTGTTTATCATTGGGTTGTGCTAAATTTTGAAGAAGGTGGAGGACAGGTTCCTTCTGACCACACAATGCCTCATACACCACCAGCAGCCATTCTGCTGTTTCTTTTTAGCCGAGTACTCTCAGTTATGACTGCAGCTGAGTAGAATCAATGTATTTGACAAGTCTTGAGGTATTAAAGTGTGCAGGAAAAAGAAATGCGGACTGGAGCCGTTTTCTCTTCACAATGCACAAATTAAGTGAACCACAAACAAACCGTGTTGAGACCACCTCCTGACCGCCACCTTGATTTGTTTCAGAGGCGTCTGAGTTTGTTTGGCATGTTCAAATATGCACAAGAAATTCTGAGGCATCGGTCCGAGTCCACTTGAGAGGCTGAAACGAACCAAGTGTGAACGTGCCCTCAAGGTCAGTAACCTATTTCCATGTCAGCATCAGGCGCTTTTATGAAAAAAAATGCTGTCTATTTCAGTGAGCACCCAAAGGAGACTCAGTAAGGTCAGTGTTCAGCTTGTCTCAGTGGCAGTCTGCAAAGTTGATGTAACAACAGTGAGATGGAGTGACTGTATGGGCTTGATCAGTGCGAGTCTGTGTGTGTATAGCTGTCCCTCACCATATCTGCAGGTTCCAGGTGATTATCCACAGTCTTTTTTTGCCCATTTTGACCTGAACTCCAGAAGTCAGAGAAGGCGTTTCTGAGGAGGCTGGGGCTGCAAGGCACTATGCCCATCAGTGTGCAGGTACTGTCAGTGTTCTGTGTGTGTTTGTGGTATTTATGAACTACTTGTATGCCTTTTAGCCGCATGGACACGGGAAAACCTTTTCTTTCTGAAAGGTTACTGCTTTTGACCTCCCTCATAACATGTTGGCTCATTCTACTCTGGTTGTGGTATGAGAGCCTATATAAAAGCAACCTGTTGGGGGGAAAACACTATGGTCACATAAATGAAAAACAACAAACCACAAGACACGTTGCTCAGCAGACACGTAGAAGAATCAGAAATCATCTGGGACCCCTTTTTGTGGTGGGGCACTGGGAGGTCAAGATAAGGTCCAGGCAGTTTCCTTGAACTGGACATGTACAGTAATGCCGTGCGACATCACGTCCCACAGCTTTGGGCCTGGCTGTGGATAATGCTGAACAAAAGTGGCCAACCCTCTACCAGGGTCAGTCAAACTCCAGCTCCAGCCATTACTGACGCTCAACTTTTTTGCTATGTGTCTTTTGGCCTAATTTAGTGGCCGTGTTGACACCTCAGCTCCTCTCCTTCAGCCGGCCATCCACACAGAGAACCGTGAGCTCATCAAAAAAGGAGAGCAAACCCTCTGTTCTGAAAGTGATGCTTACATTAATTGACTATGAGCCATTTCATCCAGAGGCTTCATCAGCCTGAACAAGGTCCACATTTCTGTGCTTTACTGAAACAGGTATGCACATTCACCCCTCATTGAAGAGTGGAGTTACGGTCATTATTGAGAAAATGGAGCACTGATTGCAAAGTGCAGAGTGCAGTTACAGTAGCACCTGGCTGTCTATGCCATTTCTCTATGTTGCTTCTCTCCTGTGGAATTTGTCCCTCTGCTGTCTTATATGGAACAGGAGGTTAAATTTTGATCTTGTTGGATTCTGCAATTTTTTTTGAAAGATTTTTATTTTTTTACTTGGTGTTCATTATTCAGGGATGTCATTAAAGACCTGCTGATCTTTGAAAATTAATTTCTGATGGAAAACACACACACACACACACATATACATACAGTCACTCACATGCACACTCTTGGATTGTAGGGTGGTGGCGGGAGGTGTTGTATTTAGTCCCCCACCCCAACAAAATCGTCACACCATCAATAATTATTTCACAATGCAATTGCATTCTTCTCCTCAAGCCACCAACACCAATATGCACACTCTTTCTGTCACACACTCTCACACGCACACACACACACACACACACACACTAGGGATGGTACTGAATACAAATACCATATTCGGCAACACTCAAATAATACATTCTTTCCTAACGTTTCCTCCTCCTGAATTTGGCCAGTATTATTCGGATTCGGATCCCACCTCTTTGATATGATTAGCTCAGGAGTCAGCACCAAGTTTCTCAATTACACACAAACCTGAAGAGAGACAGTGAGTGAGTTTCCCTTAACACAAGATAGGCCTATGCGACATACACCATCAGGCTAGAGAGACTTTAAAATACAAGTTACTCCACTACTGTAAATGCTATATCCTCATCCTTCCACCACTTTCCTAAATACTTGGGCTTTAAATAACTACGTTTTTAAAATAAATTAAAAATCCGTGAAGAGGTACAGGCAGTTTGTGTCATTTTATTCACAAAATCCCCTGCCAGACAATAGACGACAATAGGTGCTATTCAACAATTGAATGCTTTGATACAGATTTTCCAATAAATCGCCATCAAAACTAATTTTGCAGTTATAATAACAAGAAAGTCACTCACTGCAATTGTGATGAAGTTGTGAAGTTGATGAAGCCTTTAAGATGGGGTGAATGATTGTGCACGCTGTAGTTATAGAAATGATAGGCTTGAGCAAACTGAATAGAATAGCTAGAAGACAACTGCGTGAAATATAACCAACTTGTGTTTGTGCGGTCGCAGCAAACCACCAAAGCTGCGCGTTCTCTGTGGAAATGATTAGATGAGAGCGACGGTGCATATGTAAAAGCGCACTTCAAGGAGAAGGGAGGGAGAAATGTGCTGAATGACCGAAGAAATAACTTTAAAAAAATATTGAACTTTGTATTTCTTTAACCACTTTATGTGCCCCGATACATTTTCCCTTAGTCTATATAAAAACCACTATAATGTATAAATTCAAATGTTGAAATTGAATCAGTTGTGTCCTTTATTTCAATAAAATAGTTTTGCAATATATGATTTCATTATCTTTATGAAATAGGTCACTGCTTGTGCAGAAGTTGATGCTATAATGCTGGATATGTCTGATGTATTGATGTCATTGGTGTCATACAGTTTCTGTGTTAAGCTCCACCCGTTTCCGGTTTACCCTACGCCCCCTTTCGATTTTTGTCCGAATACACATACTAATAAATAAAGGCCACACACACACACACAAAGGCATTTCAGCTTAGAAACCTCTGCATCTTTGGCTTTATTGTTTCAACCCTCTATCTGTGTCTCTTTTTCTCTGTCTCTCGCTTGCTCTGCACACTCTGAACAGGCTGGAGATGCAGTTCCTCCCTACTTCCCCCACCGCTATCCTTCTTTTCCCATTCTGTAGAGGTATTATGAGTTTGGGTACTTCTTGCCCCTTTTTTTCAAGCTTTATTTTTCCTTTTGTGAGACTCTGGCTCCCCCCAGCTTAGGGATGGTGATTTTCAGTTATTTCACAGATCGAGCGATCGTATAATGTGCTCGATTCCAAATCAATTTCTAGCATGGGGAAGCATCTATTTTTAGAACACAACTTGGCTGGGCACCACTCATTACACAGAAAATGCGCACATGCATGACAGCACACATCAATACCAAAGTTCTTTCATCATAATAAAGTCTTAATGCTTAGCCTATTGTGTCAATAAACGCAGTCAGTGTCAGATATGATACAAATAATTTTATATTCAACCCAAAAATGGCGTGCGCCCATAAAACCAATATACAGCGGCTTGGCTGATTACTCAATTCTGATTGGCTGGGATGTATGTATTATTTTTCCATATACACCTGGCCATGAAGTAGACCAGCACCTGCAAAAGTTCAATCACTGATCTAAATTAATATGTGTATATATTATAAGAGTAAGCAAGCCAACGATTACAATATCATACTTGCAACAGTGTCAGCTTGATGTGAATGGATGATTATATAGAGCCCTGTTTCTCAAATCACAGCCCTCAAAGTCAAAGGACTGCTGGTTTTCCACCCGTCCTTTACCTGGGTATGAATACAGTCTGGCCAATAAATAGCACTAATTGTTCAGTTAATTGCCCGGGGATAACAAAACCAGGGCCAGATTTGGATTTGAGGTCCAGATTTGCGTATTCATGGAATAGTGAGTAGGTAGTCTAGTATAGCTTGACTACGTTTATAGTTTTGCCTCCATTTTGAATATAATTCAGTATCTGGTTAATTAGCTATCCAAGTTCATAAACAAGCTTTAAGACCATTTTGACTTAAACCCAAACAGAATTTTAATGTTAAGTAACCCAGTTGAGGTATTCCAAATATAAGAAGACACATTCATTGCTAAGTGGTATAGGGTTTGGGATATTTGGAATACTTAAGTAATGTTTCCATTGCAATGGACTTGCATATTTTGAAAAGCGTGTTTTCATTACAGTTGGTGGATGTAGTAAATTTGCCTCAGTCAATTTCCCTCAGTGCAGGGCATTGAAACTGCATAATGCTCAGCCCTTCGGACATTATCTCACTTATACAATGGCTCACCAACAAAAAGCATAAATGTAAACGGAACATGTGTATCAAAATATATATTTGCTTTATTCTATTGATACTGGATGAAGAAATATCTTCTATTTTAATGCGTTTCTTCTTTTTTACATATGATTATTTAAGAAATGGAGCAAAGTGCCAACACATAATTGTACATGCATAGCCTTTATGAGAAAATAAAAAAAGATCGAGTAGTCACGTATCTGACGAGTAATTGTTCAGTCCATTACTTGTACCCATCCCTACCCCAGCTTCTCTATCCCCTCTCTTTCAGTGCATTTTGGCTGAATGAGCCGGCTGCTTGCCCAGTTTGAGCAGCAGTGGTGAATCCACAGCGTCTTCTGTGAGCTGCTGCTATTTGTGCTTGCATGTCAGAGCTAGGGTGTCATTCTGGGGGGAAGAGAGAGGAAAGGGGGGAGTGTAAGGGGGCGGGTTGCTGGGAGTGTTGGGGAGGGAAGAGAGAAAGGACCAGGGCAGAGAGAGATAGGGAGAGGGAGAGCAAGAGAGAGAGAGAGAGAGAGAGAGAGAGAGAGAGGGGGCTGTCTTGTTTGTGGCTTGTCAGCAATTGCTTGAGACAAGCTTCCCCCCCCATGTGTGAAAGCTACTTGGGTGAATGCCTGGGCCGTACCAAGTGCGGGTGATCCTGGAGGGGGGAGCCATAAGAAAAACAGATCAGACTGAAGCAGACAATAGGCCCCTCAAGTGTTCCCCCCAAGTTGCTTTGATGTTGTCCTAGTGTCCCGATGCTGAAGGGGACCAGGGATTGCAGGGGAAAGGGCTTTGTGTGGATGTGTGCACTTTTCTCCAGCCCAACAAAAGGGAAAAGGGGGAGAAAAAGGAAAAAGTAAAAAAGAGATAGAAACACAGAGAACAAATGCTGAGAAATGAATTGCGCCCATAGACGTTTTTGTGCCTCTGTGTGATAGAGAGAAAGAGAAAGAGAGAAAGCTTGTGAGGGACAGCAGCTGTAACAGAAGCTGAGAAGGTAAGAAATCCATGTCTGATTATTCACTGCTGGATATATTGATGGGGGGTGGTTGGAAGGTGGTTGGCGGGGGGTGGTTGGAGGCTGAACTTGGGTGGTTTTAATGGCTGCAGATGAGGGGGCTGGGGTTATCCTGTTCTCCAGAGAGTCCTCATCTCACCTAAAATCACTTGCTGTATGCACTGTGGGAGGACAGGCAGTGATTTGCAGTGTTTTTTTTTGTTTGTTTTTTTTTTAGCATTTTTAGTGCCTGTGTATGGTGGTGTTGCAGTGGAAGAGGTTTGTGTTGTGGTGGTGTTGGGATGTATGGAGGGTGGATGGGGGGTGGGGTTGTGTGAAAGGATGGGGATTGTGGTTCACTGTGTGTCATTAGAAAGTGAGGTTTGCCATCTGAGAATAGGGTGTCCCTTCTTCTCGGAGAGAGAAAGCCAGGAGAGGGGCACTGTGGTTGCTAAATAATGTGTTCCTATTTCAGTATGAGATAGTGGGGACATTTTGTGTGTGTGTGTGTGTGTATGTATGTTTGTATGTAAATCTTGTTTTGTGCATTTGGGTGTCTGGAGGTGTGCATGCGTTTGTGTGTGTGTCTGTGTGTGTGTGTGTGCACGCGCGCCTGTGTGCTTATGTGTGAGGGCTTGTGCTTATATATTAGTGTGTGTGTGTGTGTGTGTGTGTGTGTTTGTCTGTGATTTGGGGGGCAGGATTAATTTTGCCTGAGGGGAATTGGGTTGGGGGGTTGGGGGTTTGCGTTGGGGGTTTGCATAGGCTGTTGTCTGTAGCTCAGCTTGCCTGGGTTTCGATGAAGAACAGAAGTGTCACACAAACAGGTAAAATAACTGCAGTAGTAACCGGTCCTCACGTCTCCTTGTTCTTCACCTCTGTTTTCCCCTTTATCTCTCTTTTTCCCCTCCATCACTGTGGGGTTGTGGTCTGACTCTGTTTAGTCACTGTGTGAATCATTAAAACAAGCTGCTTCTCTTGGTAATTTGTTGAGCTGGTTTTGTAGCAGTCAGTTTGATTGCTTTGGTTTGCATGGAAGGCACTGCTTATTGGTTATTATATGTACACAAACCCAGATGAAAACATGTATTTATTTGTGGAATGCTCTTCTGAGTTTTCTAAAGTGCATGCAAGTTGTTTTCATTGTAAGGTTTCGGTCCTGTTTTAAGTCAGTTTCTTGAATTTTCATTGTATTATTTATTACTCAAGTGGTAACAATGAAGAACACATTTATACTTTGGATTTTTGTTTGGTTAACTGAAAAGTCTTTTTCTTTTTTTCAATTTTCTGTTTGCTACATGTATCTATGTGCATCCTAGAGAACAAAACATTTGTGGAAACCTTGCTGTGGTCATTTATGTTTTTGGGCTTAATGCTGGTCCATTCTTGATTGTTGGTGTCAATTGAGGATGAACCCTGTGCAAGTTCAGCATTTCACCAAGGTATCTGAGTGAGCTCAGCAGTCCTCCAGTCCCCGGCACTTTCTCACCTGCTGATATCTCCAAAAACATGGCCGATGTTCATCAGTAGCCCTGACACTTTTGGCTGTGATAGGAAATGTGAGTGCTTCCTCCTGGCATTCTACCAGCGCCAACTTCACAATTTTACCCAGTTTTGATGAGATGAACATTTTCTGCTTTGATTTGCTTTTTGGCTCTGTGTCTACCAGAGGGAGAAGCTGCTCTACACCCTCTTGGAATTCTGGCAGGCAGACCAGGGAGGATATTTTTTTTTTGGGGGGGGGGGGGCAGTGAGGTTATGCAGGGATGTTTACCTGTAGTTGAGCAGCAGCTGAAGTTTGGGTGGCTGGGACACTGACATATGGATATGTGTATGTATACTCTATATGACCGAAAACTGTATCTGGACACCCCTTGGCCTGGGGCTGTTTTTTAGGGTTTGGGCTAGGCCCCTTAGTCCCAGTGAAGTTTCAGCCAATCTTAATGCGACAGCATTCAATCACATTCTAGACGATTCTGTGCTTCCCCAACAGTTTTCTGTTTCAGCATGAAAATGCCCCCGGGCACACAGTGAGATCCATATCGAAATGGTTTTGTGAAGAACGATGTGGAAGAGCTTGACTGGCCTGCACAGAGCCCTGACCTCAACCCTGTCACCTTTGGGACTGGAAAGCGAACTGTGAGCCAGGCCGAATCACCAAATCAGTGCCTGACCTCACTAATGCTCTTCTGGGTGAATGGAAGCAAATCCCTGTAGCAACATTCAGACATCTAATATTTGGAGGTTGTTGGTTGTTATAGCAGCCAAGGGTGGACCAACTCCATACTAATGCCCATAATTTTGGATGAGATGTTGGATGTCAAGTGTCAAGACTGCTTTTCCTACCATCAAGTCAAGTCCAGTTCGATATTTTGTAATTAGTTATTTTCTCTGCATGCAGGATGGCCATAGATACCTTCCAGGTTTCATTGCCATGGGGATGTGTTTCCTTGATGCAATATGAAAGGAAAAGGTTAATACTTTGCCAATGGGATGTCCAAACAATTACTGCTTTCCCTGTTGTGGTGAAAAGTTAAAGTTTAGGGCCTTGTTGCTGTTGATCATGATGATTTATTTGTGACTCCCCAATATAATATTTCACATTCTTCCATCACACATTCCATAATCATTGTAATTGTCTCATAGCGCACAGTTAAAAACCTTTTTGCCAAACACACACACACACATGCACAAACACACACAGGAATAGATGTGATGGCATTAGAAGTGGAGTGTTAATTAATTAACTAATAAACCGGCCTATTACATCAATTCAATTAAATCAACCACATAAAAACTACAAAATTGCCAGCAGGTTTTTAATTTCTTTTCTATTTTGCCTGGATCCAGCTCTGGGATTTGTGGATGCTATCAATAAAACAGGAGGAACATGAAAATTAAACTGTGCAGGGCCAGGACGGTGCCATTTTCTCATTTCACATTCAGCACTGTAGAAAATAAAGAGGCTGTAGTGGATATATTCATGGGCTTTACTGGATGTATTAGCTCTGTTATTTGGATTAAAGGGGCTGTGCTGGATATGTTTGGGGGATGTAGTGGGTGTATTAGTGGCTGTAGTGCAGATATTTGGGGCTCTAGTAGGTGTATTAGAGGTTGCAGTGGGTGTATTATGGGCTATAGTGGGTGTATCAGGGACTGTCGTGAGATATTTGGGGCTCTTGTGGGTGTATTATGGGTTGTAGTGGGTGTATAAGGGGTTGTAGAGCAGATATTTGGGGCTCTTGTGGAGATATTGGGGCCTGTAGTGGGTGTATTATGGGCTATATTGGGTGTATGAGGGGTTGTAGAGCAGATATTTGGGGCTCTAGTGGGTGTATTAGGGGTTGTAGTGGGTGTATTATGGGCTATAATGGGTGTATCAGGGACTGTAGTGGGTGTATTATGGGCTATAGTGGGTGTATCAGGGACTGTAGTGCAGATATTTGGGGCTCTAGTTGGTGTATTGGAGTTGTAGTTGTATGCATTGGGGGCTGAGGCAGATGTATCATGGGCTGTAGTGGAGATATTCAGGACTGTAGTGTATGCATTCATGAATTCACTCAAGCAGTGGAGGAAAGAGGCACTATTATTGTTATTATTATTATTATTATTATTATTATTATTATTAACTCTGGGTCCATAAATATTTTACAAGTGCCTCTTTCCTCCACTGCTTGAGTGAATTCATGAATGCATACATGTACAGTCCTAAATATCTCCACTACAGCCCATGATTGTTGTTAATAATAATAATAATAATAATAATAATAATAATAATAATAGTAATAATAATAATAATAATAATAATAATAATGAGAAGAAGAGGAGCAACAAAAATAGCAATATAAAGTTCTCCAGCTTGAAAACACAATAATAAATGCTATTTTCTATGACACATACACATAATTGCCCAAGCACACATCTTGAGTTCACATTAGCATTTGAATTGTATTACTTTCAGGGGCAAAAGACTTTGAGTGGT
Organism: Anguilla anguilla; assembly: GCF_013347855.1. NCBI lineage: Eukaryota > Metazoa > Chordata > Actinopteri > Anguilliformes > Anguillidae > Anguilla > Anguilla anguilla. Next base: position 41,937,652 of record NC_049203.1, on the reverse strand, counting down.
TATTGTGGAGACAGGGGTTTAAGATGTAGGAAATACAAAACTGTGTGCTAATAATTAGCAATTATAAGTAAACAGTAGAAGGAATAAAAATCAATAGTTATTGAGTTTGAGAAGTAGGGTTCTTTGCATTGGGAGTAGTGGCTCACTGGAGAGTGTTCAAAGAGAATAAATGGGATTATTCTTCACAGTTGTCAAATATCTAATGCATAAATTACGGCTGTATTACACTCGCAGTAAACCCTCTACTGCAAACATCAAAAGCACTTGACAATACATTTAGTTAAATGACAGTTTAGTTAATGTGAGGTTATGAAAATGCCTGGTCGTAATTGTTTCATTATATTCCTGTTACCAAGTGAAATTTTGTCATGCAAAATGAACAGGGAGATTAAACCAATGCAGTGTCTTTCATCGAATGATTGTTTCTGCCCTTAATGATAGTTTCTCTTTCTTGTTGTCTCTTGACTAATAACTTTTTAAACAGTTGTGGATGTGGACGTCATGCTTTGCCTGGCTAATGTCTCCTGTGAAGCAATCGGAAATTCATTTTGAGTCGGATATAACAGACTTACTAGCTCTGGAGTGAGGCAAGGCTAGGGAAAGGGAAGGAGGGGGAAGTCAGGAAGGGGAGGGGGGGCGGGGGGGGCTGGTCCTCCCGGGTTTAAAAAGCGCATTTGTATTCATGACAGAGAGAAGTGAGAGACCACAGACACAGAGAAACAGGCAGAAGCCGAACGGCGCACGTCTGACTAGAACAGATACGTGACACCGGCGCAGAGCACACACAGCAACGCTAACGCGCATGACTAAGGTGAACCGAAACCCTGAAACTGAGTTTCATATGCTGCCGTTATCGGCGTGTCATGAATGGAATTGCAGTCTTTTTCTGGGAAATGGTGGTCTCAATGGACTACTCAATGGGTGCAATATACAAAACAAAAAAAACATCTGAATAGATTTCCATTGATGTCCCGCCACATCCGGTGCTCGCTAAAATCAATGTTTGCGATGACGTGTGTTTTATGGGAACGAGCTTGAGGTACCGGTTTGCAGAACGAATGCAGAGATGTTCCATCATTGGCAGACAGGAAGTTGAATGGAATAGTAGAATAGCTGTATGTGTTAATAATAGTGGAATAATTGTACAATTGTGTTTTACAGACATCTGTTTCGCTCCAGATGTGAAACAGATGCTTAGAAAACCTTTGGTTTGTCAAACTGGTGCGTAAGTGTTGTGAGTTCCCCATCGTAACATGTTGATAATTTTAACATTTTGAAGATTATTTTTTTAAAAGAATGCATTTTTCCTCCATTGCATTTTTCAGTGCTCTGCCTCTGCTGTCGATTAATGTGAGATGTCATCCCGCATTATCACACCGCTGACGTGACTTGGAGCAAGACACTTCATGTACACCTTAACAGGTGGACTTGTGGGCACCCAGTCGACCAGTGGAGGACGCTGGTGTCTGGTGAGGTGCAGCCATCCTAGTCATTTGTCCCAGCGGTCAAAGTGTGGTCACACTGTGGTTATACAGCCTTGTGACTGTCACTCTGGGTGTCCTTCACAGCAACAGACAGAACTATAAATAATGAGGAGGCAAGGGGTGAAATACTCACAGGTTATTACACATGCTGATGGAGTTTAGGTACAGTCATCATGTCTGGGGAGGCAACACGAGTGGCTGAACCTGTAAAGTTAAGCTAATTGCACGTGAGCATGCCTACAGTTCACACCAAGTGCTTGTCTTCTGTGCTCATACGCATCAAACGCCAAACCATGGTTCAACTCAGCAAAATGTTTGGTATTAAATCAACACTTGGAGAACACAAATGGTCTGTGTTGGAGTCATGTGCTCTGTTAGAGTTGAATTAGCAGTAGACATTTATCTGCGAATTGGGGCAGAAATGTGGATGGCCAATCTTATTTAAACAATGGTCTTCCATGCAGATTATGGGCAGGACTGCCTCTGTGGTGTGGATACTGTGGAGTATCCCTCTGTATCAGAGTGCAGAGAGGTCAGTGAGCACGTGAACATCTGATACCCAGTGTGACATCACCCTCCGGAGCCGCAATGAGGGTGTGATTAGTTCCCTTGGCTGGCGACCTTGGTCTTTAGTTCAGTGGACTAATGGCATCTCTTGCTGTGCGGAGCGGCTGGCGAGGGCTTTGGTACGAAACACACGGCAGCCCTACCCCCCATAGCCGCGTGCTCGTTAGAGGTGAGCTGTGTGGAGCCTGCAGCCTGTGTTACAACAATGCACTAATACATACATCTGTGTGTCTGTTATCTGAGCCTATTTAGCAGGATTTACTATCTTGCCAAAAACAGTCACAATTCATTTATTTGGTAGGATTATTGATCTCTGGCTGGAGAGGGTCCTTCGCTTACTTTTGCATGATAATGATGTGTTAAGGAAACAGTCCATGTGTCATGCTGACTGCATTTAAATGCAGAACTCTAGATAAGAACTCTTCTGCACTTGCCAACAGTGTGAGGAGAGATTTATGAACTTGCTGCTGGGTTTCGGAGCCTAATATTCTTATGTCGAGGGCACGTCACCATCTAAACTGCGTGTGCCCCTTTGGCTGCTCTCTGGGGGTCCCGGTGTGTCCTGCTGGGTGTTGGCACTGCATGCCTGCCCTGGGGTGCTGCCCTCTGAGTTGTGTGGCCACGAGGAAGCCGATGCCAGGCCATGGGGGATGGGGCAGGGCACGCTTTGGGCTGCACATGATACATGGGGGGGGGGGGGGGGGAGTGGTTGGTGTGAGCAGGAGCAGGAGAAATGCAAAGCTCCCTACCATGTGATGGGGGGATATTTTCAGCTGTGGAACATCAAAACAGTCACACAGATGAACAAAAACTGGGAGAGCCTTTCTCTTTCATCTTGTTTCTCTCTCACACTTCTGTGCTGTTTTCCTTTCTCTGTCTAATTCACTCACATGCATCCTCTCTCTATTTCAATCTCAATCTCAGTTTTAAATACTTTATTTGCATGACATTTTATTTGACAAATATTGTTAATAGCACAATAGTAGAACAATTAAAAGCTTTCACTGCTAAACTGCAGTTACTGTAGATACAGGGGAAATTACTGAAAGTATAAGGGCAGTGACTACCGATTCCATGGCTATGGAGTAGTTTCTGTGCATATACTGTATAATGGGGGCACTGTGTGTGTGTGTGTGTGTGTGCGTGTGCGTGTGCGTGTGTGTAGGTGTTAGTGTGTGTGTGTGTGTGCGTGCGTGTGTGCATGTCTGTATGTGCGCATGTCAATGAGAGATGATTTTTGTTTACTGGACCACTGATTTTCTACTCTGCCAAACTCCCTAGGGTTTAATCAAGCTCCAAACAGTTTTGCTAAAGGAAGAAAAAAACACATAAAAACAAAACTAAAAATTTGGCTGAGCTACAGATTTCTGCCTTCAGATGATTCCAACCTCATCTTCAGCTGCAGACCTGCAGTCCAACAGCAAAAATCTACTCCAGCTGCATACAATTGGTGTTGATGGTCCTGGGTTGGCAGTTGCATAATCAAGACATGCCCACTGTCCTGTTGATTGACAGATGAGATTGTACTGGAATTGACTCTTTTTCTGACCCTGGTTAATGCCAAATTGGTGAAAATTTTCCCTAGCTAAGCAGAAAGGGGTGTTTGGAGCCAGGCAATAAAAACAAAAATGAAAATTGAAATGCATCCATACGCGTGCACTCATATTCAGAAACAAAAGAATCATGTGATGATACAGCTATCCCACGCCACACCTCTCACAGACTGCAAAAGTGTTTTTATTGGATTTTTTTACCCATAATTCCATGCAATGGTTGGAGCCCGAGGATGGATCTGCTGCCCTAAATCCCAGAGTAGTCCCCACACTGCAGCTCCGTAGAGACACGGAGTTCCTGAAAATCACACCACAACTGCCCTGGAAATGTCTCTCTACTTCAGCACTGGGCCAGCTGCTGAGAGAGAGGGAGGGAGGGAGGGAGGGAGGGAGGGAGGAGTGAGGTATGGAGAGGGATAGAGAAACAGAGGAAGGTAGAGAGAGAAAGTGAGAGGGAGACAGAGAAAGAGGAGTCAAGTAGAGAGTGAAACAGTGACAGAGGGAGAGAGCAAGACGGTGACAGAAGCAGAGAGCAGAAGAGGGAGAAAAGGCAGGAGAAGGAGGAAGAGAAAGTTGGAGAAAGGAAAATGGGAGATATACTGGATACTGAGAGTGTGGAGTAAACCCATTTATTCTATAGTGATCTAATTTCCCCTCCCCCATGTGAAATAAATTGGTCATACAAGGCAGTCTTTAAAAAATGAAGTGGAGGGAATGTTTGGAAGCTCACAGTAAATTTAATGAAGAAATCTAATTAGCAGATGTTGTCATGTGGTTTCGCTGTCGGGGTATTGCCATTCCAACAGGCGCTGGTATTGGCAGTGCATGAGCAATTTGAATTCACTGTCATTTCAGGCAATACACTGGCTCTTGGAATGGTGGGGCCAACCTATCCTTCACAGGTGATTAGGGATGTATAGGGATGTATGTACCACTGTGACCCACTTCCAGCTGCTCTGATTGCTCTTTGTAAACCGCCATCATAGCTTTGGCTGCGGTGACAGGCGTGCGTAACAGCATCACAATGTGTAAAAACGATACGTGCCGAAGTGATCTCTCACCTGCTGCGTGGATAAACTGTTTGAGAAGGGTGAGAAAAGGGCTGTTTTCTTTTTTGGAGAGGGGGGGGGTGTAATGGTTGCTATGGAAATGCTATCTGCTTGCCTTTGTTAAAGATGTCACTCAGATGAAAAATGGAATTGATGCAGAGGTGCTGTGTCCTGTACCAGAGCTTGTGGGCATGTAAGAGAGAGGGAGCGCTTGTGTGCAGTTTGACGGTTCGTGCTCTGAATGCCGGCGGCCATGTTCTCCCCGTTTGCAGATGGGTGTGGTCTTGGTGTTTTGGCAGCGTTAGTTCTGCTGCTGCAAGGGGCTGGTCTGTAATAGCACACGTTGTTACAGTTACTCCTTGGGTCAGACCCATGGATGATTACACTTTCGCAGATACATTGTGAAGCCATTTCTGAATTGTCTGTTCCTGTCAGGCTGACACTATGGGCAGGAGGTGGCATCAAGAGCCCATCAGAAATTTGGATTTGAATTTGAATCTGAGAGCACTGTCATTTAAAGGAATAGATTATATTCAGTGGTATCCGTGTGTTCCCTCGTGCTGGATAGCATAGAGATCACCCAACCCTGGAGCCTAGAACTAGGTCACCTGATCTAGCCAAAGAAGCCTTTGGTCTTTGTAGTCCTTTTATGAACTGCCTTGTGTGGATGTTCTTGGAAATCTCCTCCTCCTTCTCATTCTCCTGATCTTGCTTTCTTTCTCTTTTCTTAGACTGTAGTGTGTGGTGATAGGTTGTAGTATACAGTGTTAAACTGTAGTGTATATTGTTCAGCTGTAGTGTATAGTATTAGACTTTTGTGTGCAGTGTTAAGCTGTAGTGTATAATGTTAGGCTGTAGTGTATAGTATTAGATTGTAGTGTGCAGTGTTAGGCTGCAATGTATAGTGTTAGATTCACAAACTGCATTATGGATGGATTCAAACTGTAGAATGGGTTGAGTCAACACATGTTTTTCAATGACTCATCTGTTTCTGCCAATCGTAGTGATTTGTTTTGTAGACCAAATCCAATCGATTGGTTTGTGGAAGCCTCTGATTGGTAGCTCCACCCTGAATGGCGTTCAGTAAGCCTCATTCTCCCATCGTTAAACCAGCAGCTTCAAATCCTGTGGGGCTTAACCAGTGTATCCCTGAGCAAGCTTGAATGGCTGAGAAAATATTGAGCTGTATGGATGAATAGTACATTATGGATGAATGTACATTGCACTCTTATGAAGAACAAATAAGCTTTGCACTTTGACATGTATAAAGTGGTATGCAGACCGATATTATTTTGCACTGCGTAGGATGTTGTGCATGTCCACTTGGGAGAGGGTTAAATGAAATTGATCCGGCACAAAGACATTCTTCCTCAGACAGGGCCTCTGGAGGTGGTGAGGCCGAGGTTGTTTGGCTCAGCTGTTTTCAGAATGTTACTCCCGTCAACCAGCCGCACCATTCCGGAACATTCCCTTTGGACTACGAAAGAGGTGGAGGTTCCGCTTTCATTGTCTGTAGAAAGAGTGAGCTTTACTCTCCCCTGTGTTCCTTAGCCTTTCTGCAGTCAGACTTCAGACTGGGGGCTGAATTAACAGACAGTCTCTCTCTCTCTCTCTCTCTCTCTCTCTCTCTCTCTCTCTCTCACCCGCTCTTGTGGAGTGGAAGCTCTGGAGAAATGCCACATTTTCAGCCTCAGCAGGACAGTGAGAAAGTAAGGGAAGACTGAATATGTAGGCTTGCCCTCTGAAAGTTCAGAGAGGGATGACTGAACTCTCTCACACAGAAATCTCCGCCAACACATGGCAGCAAGACCAGAGGAGGAGTGAATGAGAACAAGTGAATGGAGCACTTTCATTGCTCTACCTGCTAATGCGGTTTTTGAATTTCTGTGCTGGTAGTGGGATTTGAGACCCAATAAAGTACTAATTCAGTGCAGGTCTTTGTGACTTCATGTATTTCAGTTTATTCAGATATATTTTTTGCTGAATTTTTACATAGTGAGACAGCTCCATGTGGGTCAGAACCCGATGGTCTGTCTACAACAGTCGTACTGTGGAAGGTTTGGGTCAGAAACAGACAGACTCCTTTAAAGAGTACTCTGTGGATTATGTTGATAAGATTGTAGGTCTCAATTCTGTGGAGTGTTTTGTGTCAGAATATGGCAGATTGTATGAGCAGTACCGTGAAAGATGTCGCTTGCTTGTCTGGTGAGTTCAAGAGGGGATTTCTTTCTCCTCAATGTAAAATAAAAAACTCAGCTTTGCAGCATTCTTGAGTCACAAAATTCCACTTTAACAAGTCTCTTGGGTTCTAAAGCTTTCCAAAGATTCTTTGTAATGTGCATATGAATGATGTACCTCCTGTTGAATGGCCTGTAAGCCACTAAAGAGAATACTAACCTGTGTATTGGCTCTGCTACAGATGAGCAAACACTGTACCAGTTACTAGCTTAGATAATCAGACCTCTCTCAGACCCAGATATATGGTTCAGAACCTGGCAGACAGTTTCCAAGAGCAGCTCTAACCTTTGATCTAGTTTTTCAATTGCAAGTGAATTGCAAATGGGTGAAGGACTTACGTTTACACCAGTGGTATTCGCTCTTGCCATTAGAGAGTTGCAGGTCGTGTAGGTTTTTGTTGTTACTAAGCACTTATTCCATCCATTAAAGTGACCGATTACATATTTAACTTACCTTACCTTATTTATTCAGTCTGAATTGTTTTCTGATTCGATGGTGAAAAGAAAAACTAGTGTGCTCTGTGGCGTCCCTTCGAGGGCCAGTGTGAATAAACTGATAACATCCCTAAAGGGCCTTCACAGTAAAGACCTCTCCTAAAGTCATGTTTTTGTTTATTCTTTCGTATTTACGAAGGTGATTTTATGAGAAGGGCTGAAAGACGAAGTTGTCGCGTTCAGATGCAGTCAGCCTCCGTAGGGTGACTCTTCAAATCCAAATTTCCAGGCTTGTTAATTGTGGCAGAACAATCAAAAGCTGGTTAAGGGTGATGATGGAATCAAAGCAATCCGGCAGTCCCTCCCTGTACAGCTATCATAGAGGGGAAATATCATCTCTCTTGTTCCTGTTGCACGTCAGGTCTCTCAACATGCAAAGAAAACAGTGATTGTGTGAAACCATAGTGGATCCCGCGTTGTTGCTCAGTTGGTTCCTCTCACCAGACATTGGCATTTTCTGCATGTTTAAGGTCAGCACAGTGTGTGCGCGACGGTGACACGTGTAAACTCTGTCTCAGACCAGGACTGTATAGTTTAATACCGGGAGAGACGGTATGGCTGCTATTGTCAGTATTTATTGTTTTTTTAAACAAAAAACAAAACAAGAGAAATACAGTACATTGTGATGCACATTGCTGTTTAGTCTCAAAAGGGAACTACATTTCCCAATGTCCTTGCTGTTTTTTCTGCTGATTCAGTATGCTTGCTGCAGTGTGTTAACTAGCTCAATGGCAGATACAAATACTGAGGGATGTGCTACAGATTTGTTTCAAATCAGACACAACCAGTTTGATATTATCTCTCTTTCTACCATCAGTACCCCAGTCACAGCACAGTGTATTTTCATAGTTATAGAGACACTAGATGTCGTTGATGTACATTTAGATTTGTAGAGCTAGTTGCCTATAGTATCTTTAGTCTTTCAAGGGCTAATAGATAAAATAAGGTAATTTGGAAAACAGCTCTAACCTAACAAGGGTATTTCTTATGTGCCTGCTGATTTCTGGCGCTGGACAATTTGTTTTGGTCCTTGGTGCCAGCACACCCTGGTCAGCATGCGCAGTGACACAGATTCACACGTTTTCCTGACAGAGATGCTCTCAGCATGGGTGAGGAATCCTCTACATACAGTGAGTCAAACTGGAATTGTGTATGACCCTTCTTGTGGAATTTTGCGGAATTATTGACTTAAAACAACCTTTTTAAATGTATATAACTTATGTTTTCAAGTATGTGTGTGTGTGTGAGTGTGTGGCACAAGAGTGCACTAGAAAAAAATAATACATAAAAATAAGAAATCATTGTTGTGATGGACACAAGTGAAGATTTGTATTGCATCTCAAAGTGCATAAAATGTCCCAAGCCTGTGTTGTTTTCGCAGAGAGCTTTTGCTGTGTTCCATTACTCAATTTCAGAGGAAGATGTGAATCACCCAAAGAGAAAGCCCCAGAAAACACAAGCCTGCTGAAATTTGGGCAGTGCACTGCTGGGGGGAATTCACAGCCTGTATTTTCTGTTGGTGTTGCACAAAGAAATATGGTTGTGCATTTATATTCTTGCTTTTCAAAATTTTATTTATTCACATAGGACCCCAAATGTCCATTGCAGCCTGTCTCTCATTTTACTTTCTGCTTTTTTAGTATGGACCTATTCCACAAATTGAATATGGTTCTGATTTTAGAAATACGAGCAGGGAGTGAGAGTGAGAGAGAGAGAGAGAGAGAGAGAGAGAGAGAGAGTGAGGGAGGGAGAGAGAGAGAGAGAGAAATGCATGAGAGTGATAATTTCTTACATGTGCCTGCTGTCTTTTTTTAAAAATTCCTGCCTAGTTGTGAATTTGGTGCGGGAAGTGAAAGGACACACAGGGACATGTTAGGATTTTATAGTGTGTGAGTGTGTGTGCGTGTGTGTCCACATGTATGTGTGTGTGCGCACATTCTTGTGCATGTTAGTCTGTGAGTGTCTCTGTACATGTGTGTGTGCTTGTATGTGCGCCTCTGTGTGTATGTATCTGAGTATATTTGTGTGTGTGCATGTTTGCATGCACATGAGTGTGTGTGTGTGTGTGTGTGTGTGTGCTTGTGCGCATGTGGGTGGGTCTGTGTTTGAGTATGTATGTGTGCGCGCATCCATACACATGAGTGTGTGTGTGCCTGTGTTTGTATGTGTGTGTCTCTATGTGTGGATGTGTCTGTACGTATGCTTGGGCAGTGTGAGTCTGTGTGTGTGCATGAGTATGTATATATGTGTGTGTTTACATATGTGTGGGTGCAAATGGGCGTGAGCGTGTGTATGTGTGTGTGTGTGTGTGTGTGTGCATGTATGCATGTGAGTGTGTGTGTGTCTGTGTGTGCGTGTGCATGAGTGTGAGTGTGTGTGTGTGCACGCATGCACCTGAGTGTGTATGTGTCTGTGTGACCATGTGTGTGTGTGTGTGTTCACTTGTGTGTGTGTGTATATGTGTGTGTGGGCAGTGTTTCTGTGGCACTGGGGAGGTGAGTCATCAGCAGTCCCATTGGCCTGATATAAGATGTGTTATAAAAGCAGATGGGGGTTGGGGGGGTGATGAATTCAGAATCATCCAACTTGACTGGTGCTTATTGGTCCATGGAGGCTCCTGGAAGGATGGTGATAATTCCGCTTCTTCTATATATAGGCGGGGCTATCAGCACGTCTGTGCTGCACAGATAACCACTGGGGTGCATTTATTCTGGCTTCACCCTCTCCCCTTCCTCTGCACATACTTTATCTGTGGACCCTATGCCATATACTCCCACCAGGCTGCCTGCTGCACTGGTTTGGTAATGCTGTTACCAGTAGGGGAGCTTATTAATGTGTAGGAATGCTGAGGGAATTGAAGGCAAAGCCTGTTTGTTTCAGACTGGGGTTCTCTGAGGCCTGGGGGCCCCACACACTGGGCCAGATAGGGCCCAATACTGATGTAATATGAGCTGTCACTGCGGCAGCCTCCCGCAGCACAGCTCAAGAGTTAATGTTATTCTTGATGAAGGTGCTGACACTGTGGGCTGTGATTGGAGTTTCCAAGGAGACACTGCATCTCTGAAAAAGAAAAAAATGGAACCCAAAATTCTGACATGACATTTTGCTCATTGGACATAAACATACTGAAACACATGCTGAATTTTTCCCCATAGGCAGCTTTTGGTGTTTATGCTTCGGTTCACCTTGTTTCACATCAGTTTATTTCACATTTTTGACTTTTTTTACAGGTAAAGATGAAACTTCCTGATTAAGAAAGGCTAATTAATTGCTCCCTTCTACCAAAGGGGAGGGGATATTTTAAGGTTATTTTAGACTCTGTTCCCATGGGTGAATACTCATGCTGTGGTTGTTGATTGCATCACTCTCAAAGGGAATGGTCATGATTGTGGTTGTGAATTATATTTGTCCCTGAGAGAGCTGAGTACATTGCAAACATCAGACATGGTCTTCTCCAGGAAGACAACGAATCGTTAGATGAGCCGTGTCATGTTTGAGCTGCTCGACGAACACTGAGTGGTCTCTGGGGCCCGTCCTCATGTGTGAAAACCAGGAATGACAACAGCGTGTTAGTCCATATCACAGTAGCTGGAAGCCTGGACCACATTTTATTTCATGGTGCATTAATAACAAAGAAATTGTGCTGCAACTAATTTATAAAATATCATTGTAGCGGAGATACAGCTTTATTTCAGGGTAATTGTTTGTGTGGTAGGAGCCAAGCACTCTATGGGGATTGTCTCAAAACTACAACATTGTCATGTTACCACATTTTCACCTTAGTCTTATTGGTTCTTGGCCTGTGCGGTAAAGACAATAACCTGTAGAAACAGTTAAGATTGACAGTGTACCATAAGTGCATGTCATTAGTGTGTTATTAATTCATTATTAACATGTTGTAAATGAACCTTCTTTGTGCTACCTAGATGATTATTTAATGATATTTATTAGCTTATTATGAGCTGACCTAATACGTTACAGTGATATGTAATGGACTATCCAGTTTTACATTTATATGTTAATTTAAGCCAGTCAGTTTGAATAGTTTGCTCAAAGGACGAATGCTAATGAATCTTATCTGGGATTTGAACATAAAACTCCTTGGTTACAAACCCTGGGTTGTTGACTGCTGCATTGCTGATGTTGTAATGAAGTCTGCTTTGGTTTTGCATGTTGCTGTCGATGCGTTACATCACAAGTTGAAGTTGCAGTGGGAGGGTGAGATTTGTATGTTGGTGGCTAGAGGTGATGACTGCCTTAATAATTAAAGCTGTGAAAGATAAACTTGTGTTATGGATATTCTCTGTAATAAAGTCGCAGTGTTACTGATATGAACTGTAATTAACAGTGTTACTGATGTGAGCTGTAAAAAAACTAACAGTGTTACTGATATGAGCCATAATGAACTAAAAGCGTTACAGATATTAGCCTTAATAAACTCATTGCTATTGATATAAACTGTAATAAACTCTGTGTTACTGATGCGAGTGGTGCCAGATTCACGGAGTTGCTAATGTGATGGGACAGCCTGCAGGTTTATCTCAGGCAGGGGTGGAAAGTCCAGGGGTCAGAAAGTAAAAGTCCTGCCATGTGTTTCTTCCATCCATGAACTCAGCCAGCTAATTTCAGTCATTATTTCCACTTCCTTGGCGACAGAATTGTGCTAATTAGCAGATACTGGTGATTAGAATGAAATACTGGGGAAGACTTTTACTTTCTGAACCTGGATTTTCCACTTCTGGTCCCAAGTGGCTCAGTCCAGGTGCTAGAGTGTGTGTGAGCAGGCGGTGAAAGGGGTGGAGCCTCAGTGCGTAGTATGGGCCAGTGCAGTCGAACAGAGCATTAGGAATCATTCATTATTCACCGCAGTACTTATCATTTATGTGCAGGGCCAATAAATTCACATGCTTTCATCTCTTGAGAGGGTCAGTGAAGAAAGCGTTAATTTGATGACTACAGGTAGCCGGCAGTCTGTCCTGACAATTTAGGCAATTGGTCCTTTGGTCCAGACAGGGCACACACGTCTAACCTTGTTCTAAAAGCTGAAACGCCAAACTCTGGAGTAATCATACCATTTGGTGTGTTTCTTACTTGTCTTCTTTACACAGAAGGAGCTGAAGTTTTTTTTTTTTTTTTAAATGAAAAAGCTACACTCATAAATCATTCTGGTTCTGTGTGCAGTGAAACTGCAACCACTCAGGCTCCAAAACATTAAGTCCTTGCTGCTGTTCTCCTGTTGAAGAGGGGCACAAGCTGCTCACCCAGAGGCATTTAAAAAACCCACAGAATGGTAGAGAGGAGAGAGAGGGCGAGAGAGAGAGAGAGAGAGAGAGAGGGAGGGAGGGAGGGAGAGGGAAAGAGACACCACACCCTTGGAAGAAGGCAAGACAAAAAAAAAAACTTGTTACTAAAAAAAGAAGACGATAAATGTTGCCCAGTAATACAGGAGGGGAGCAAACTGAGACACACTTCCCCCTTTGCTGAATGAAACATTTGAAGAACGAGAAAAACGCATTTTGGTAAATTTTCTCTAAATGTAAAGAATTTATTTTCCCTGACAAAGGATGAAATGGAGAAGGACCAGCAGCTGATAATGCAGCACAATCTCAATTTCAGCTTGGAATAACCAGAGAGCCAATGAGTAACCACCCACTCACGGAACATATACCATTTCCTGGAATTTTTCACATTCCAGAAATGTTAATTTATGCATTGATTTATTACTGTGTATTAGCTTATAGAGATATCTACAACTGCATGTCCTGCTAAATGTGAACTTGAGATGGGGGGATAAGCTATGGGAGGGAAAGCCTTGTGTCAAGAAAAAATGACGTTATGCTGTGAAGACGAGGGCAGGCGTGGGCCGGGTTGGGGGGGGGGGGGAGGGGCGTGTTATGAGCACTGCTGAAATTTGGGAAGCTGGAAAGCAGTGGCATCCACTGTTCTAGGAGGGGCTTCTGTTAGTGTTGGCCATCCACACTGTACGAGGGTAGGGTCTGGAGGCCGGGGACAGAGAGTGAAATCACAGTCCCAGATAGAGGAGTGCTGCTAAATGTTGCAGAGGACTGTGTACACAGATGTTGGCTGAGTTTTTGAGGGCGCATTGAAAATGGTGAGTGAAGAGGACGACACCAGCGGGGGAGTGCACCTGCATGATGTGCAGCAGCCATCACCTCATTCGGGGGCTTCAGTGTGACTCATCCTCCGATACTCTCAGCCTATGTGTGTGTATTTTTGTGTGTGTGTATTTGTGTGTCTGTGTGTGCGTGCGTGTGTGCGCTCGTGTGTGTTTACATATATTCATGTGTGTGCGTGTGTGCATTTCTGTACATTTATGTGTATGTGTGTGTGTGTGTGCGTGTGTATATTTGTGTATATTTATGTGCATATTGATGTGTGTTCATGCGCGCATGTGTGTGTGTATGTATTTGTGTGTGTGTGTGTGTGTGTGCATTTGTGTGTATATGTGTGTGTGTGTTTGTGTGTGTGTCTGTGTGTGTGCGGGTCTGCATCTGTGCGTATGTGTGTGCAGCTGTGCATGTGCACTCCTGTTATGCCTGGTCAGACCGGTGTTCATTCTAGCAGATGAAGCTGCAGCTGCGGAGCTGTGCTGGTGTCGGTCCCTTAGAGGACGCACACGCAGCTGCGTAGCGCACTCCCTCTGCTGCACTGGCTGCACAAGCCTGTGACCCCGGTCTGACCTCCATGTGTGACTGCAGGTGCTGCGCATCCCCACGAGGAGCGTGCAGTTTGTGTCTTTCTGCTTAATTGGGTAGAGCAGGGGGTTGGTCTATGGTAGAAGAATGGCAGCTGTCTGGGCCTTTGGCTGTGCTGTGTCTGCTACTCGCTGTGGACAGACGCAGAAGTGATTGGGTACCAGGCTTATTTTTGTGGTGGGGGTCCAAGGCATCACTAACGCAGAAATGAATGGAGCCATCATATCCAGTCAGTGGCTCAGTGAATTGAACAAAATACCATTTTTGTTGTGGATAGCACTCTTTTGATTGGCTCAAACATTTCACTGATTGACAACCCCTATGTGGGCAGTGCCACTCACAAACGTGTTCATCAACAGCTCATACACCATCCGGACCCTTCAAGACCCCACCCCGGTCCCCGACTGGCTTCCGAGGTCAGTGCTACCCAGTTAAAAGGATGCTTGCTCTACTGCTGGGAAGGTAATGGCTTCACAGTGTCCTGGACAAAAACACAGATGTAAAAGGTGCTGAAAGGCTTTTTGTTCACAAGAATACAGCTCACTGCCTCCATTTTATTGGGTAAAATCCAACCTTGCTATTCAGAGCCTGTGCCATCCTGATATGAAAGAAAACGGGTGGGGGCTGTGGAGTTTTCTTTGTTTGTCCATTCTTCCGTTTGTTTGTTCGACCGGCGGGGCTAATGGAAGAGGGAAGCGACAATGGCTTCGTGGGAGCTCGGAGACCCTGTGCCGAATCTCGAGCGTGTAGAAAGGGGGCGCGTGGGCGGTGAACTCTCGAGCTGGCAGCCAGGCACCACGGTGACGCGTTAGCAAAATGTCAAACGACGAACGGGTCTCTATTAAGGGAGAGAAACTGCTGCCTCTTTCTAAACTGCGGTAATCGCTTGTGATAGGCCACCCTACTGCTGCCCTACATGGAAAAGTTGAAGGGCCCATGAGGGGGTGTGGAGTGTGTTTTAGTACTGCCTCAAATAGTGCTGTATCACTGTGTAGTGGGGTGTGTTTTAGTACTGTGTCAAACAGTGCTGTATCACTGCGTCAAACTATTAGGGAGTAATTCCATGGAGTTATCCACACGCATGATGTGAAGGAATACAGCTCTTCAATTTTGTCCACAATCATTTCTTCTTCTGATTTGGAATGTCTTAGTGGTCTTGGGATGGCACTATCTGGGCATTGGGGGACAATTTTGGCATGGGTGTTGGAGGAGTGGCAGGTAACCTTGGTTGTTGGTAGGTGTGCTTGCAATGTGTGGTGTAAGTCTTCATCAGGGCCTGATTGTAGGATGAAGGAGCTCTGCACCGATGACCTGATAAGCGCAAAGCATTGCTGTTGCCATGTCCATAAATGGCCTCGCCACGCCCACTTTCTACAACAAATATGAATAAATAAACTGCACGCTCAGTAATAGCACACTCATGTTCTCAGCTTGCAAACTAGCCACGGGGTAGCGATGTTACAGCCAGAATGATCTGCCAGAATACTTTACCTCACACAATACAGGACACATAGACAAGCTAGCAGCCAATCCAGGGCCCCATGCTGGGGTGCTGAAATAGGAAGCTAAACACGCACCACAAACCGTTAGCGTATGGTTACTGCACACCAGGCTTGTGAGGTGGCAATGGACATGGCCCAAACTTGCTGGGGGAATTCAGTCTGATTATCAGCCAGTTGTAATTTCTAATATAGTTTTTTTTTTTTTTTAGGTCTAAACTGGTTGCTAAATTTAAAAAGAAAACAATGCCCAGCAAAGCCAATGGCTCTACAGGGCTGGGGTGTAAGGACTCCTGGCCTGTAGACCATTGACTACAGACCTAGAAAAGTATTATGTTAAAGCTGCAATGCAAACTGCCGTCCCTAAGGGTCCAGACGCATGGCAGACAACTCGACCTCCCGGGCACAACCAATGAGCTGCCGCCACAGATGGTAGCTGCTGCTGGTGCTGGGATCTTGGGTGTGGAAAACAGAGCAAGAGCCAGTCTATTTATAGAGAAGGTTTCAGTTTGATGTGCCGAAATTTTTAGTACAGGCCACAGGCCCACCGACGTCAGAGCAGGGCGCGGCGTGCCTGCCGTGGGTTACCGTGGTGACCTGCGGGTTTTGGAGCAGTGTTGTGCAGAGGCCGGGCTGGGGGCTGTTAGGGGAAGCTGCAGGCCACTCTTTTGCCACAGAGGGGTAGCTGCGGGCAGAATCCAGAATCTGAGGGTGGGATTTCTGTTCATAACAAGACAACCAACTACCCCACTCTGACACACATGTACTTGTTGTAAATCGTCTGAAAATGAAACAGTAAAGAAATTTAAAATTAGCTAAAATCTTTAAAGGGATTGTTTGCTTTCTCTTTATATAAAAAATGTAATTTCAGTTTCAGTGTATGTTTCAGACCCATTCAGTTTTTGTGCATGGATATTTACAGTAGTTTCTGACGATGTACTGGCTATACAAGGGCTGGTATAGGGGTAATCATGAGGTTTAAAGCAAGAAAAAGTACTTAATCTAACTACAAAACAGCTTGCAAAGCAACATATGGCATGCACTCTGTCTTGGCCAACTGAACATGTACACTAAAACTGAAAAAAGAATGAAGAGTGGGTACAAACGGTGAAAGCCAAGTGAAAGTCATTATTGTGTGTAAAATGAAAATTGTCACCTGGAACACCTCCGATGGGAAACAGGGCTGTCTAACGTAATGATGTGTGTGGGTTACAGTTGGTTGCTGAGGTAAAGTGTGGGGAGTGTGGTCTGTTGCCATCATGAAATGTCTGTCATCACAGCTGGAAGGTAGCTTCTGTTTATAGGGTGAGGTGAGAGGGACAGCGTTGCTGTGGCAGTATCAGGAGTACTGTCTGTTTCTTTGGACAGGGTGGAGTTTGTTGCTATGGTAAAGATCGTTGAGAAAGCACCTGTGATGTGATGGCATTCTGCACATTTTCGGGACATCAGTCCGACACCTGAGAAGGACACAGAGATCGGGTTTTGGCTCGTACGCGCCAGGAATTTCCGTCTGTTGCCTCCTCCACCGTTATGCGTCCGTCGCAGTTGGCATGTGTCTGGTCCCTGTTACCAAGGCGATATTCGTCAGTACATTGCAGAAACCATTAGAACACTTCTGCCCTTAGAGAATAAGCGTCTCCGGACTGTTACTAAGCTGTCCTTGCACTGCATGGCAGTGCTATTGTTATGTGGTAGTAGCGCAGAGAAAGCTTCTTGTTCCTGCTCTGGGGGATTGTTAAGGTGGGCAAATACAGTTCAGTGATGTTACACATCCACCTTTCTGCTAATCTTGGATAATTTGCTTCTTCCTCTCTTTAGCTTGGTGCATACACACAAAACATACATGCTCATGCACTCACTAAAGAGATACACATTCACACACACAGAGACACGCACACGCATGCTCACACATTCACGCACACTCTCACATTCACACACACACACACACACACACACACAAATACTCACAGTCACAGACACATGCGCATTAACACTCATACAGTATACTCCCCCCTACACACTGCACTCTTGGCCCCAGCAGACTTTGCAGCCACATTAAATAAAGCGAGATGAAGCATTTTTAAAACGCTCAGATGCAGGGTGGCAGTGCAATCAATAGCATTTCCAGCGCAGGTGAAACCCTCTGGATCTGCAGTATTGGACTGTCAGCACAAGCCATTACAAAGAACTGGATCTGTGCACATTTCTCTTTCTCACTCTGCTTTTCCCACTCTCTTTTTCTCTCCCTCTCTGAAAAGCATCAACCGCCAGCGATAAATCATTACACTTGGAAGTTATTCAAATTCCTCTGCTTTCAGAAACTCCTGTGTGTTCCCGAGTCTTTTAAATGTAGAACTTCGGTGTGTTCTTGTGTGTGTGAGAGAGAGTGTGAAAGTGTGTGTGTGTGTGTGGGTCCATTTGTGCACATGTGTGCTTGCATGTGTGTGCGCGCACTTCTGTGTCTGAGTGAATGTGTGTATACATTTCTCAGATGTGTTGCACCTGGGAACAGTGATTTCATCATTAACACCTGGCACAGTTTGACTACTTAGCTGTGGCAGCCTGGGCAACCTGCAGTCATTACATCATTACTCTGTGACACATCTGGAGCCTTCCCAGAGTAATGAGGCCCAGCACCTTGCTTAAGGACACCACTGTTGCAGTCACATATGAGATTTAAACCTGCAGCCATAAGGCCTACAAATAATACTGCACACTGATAATAATAATAATAATAATAATAATAATAATAATAATAATAATAATAATAATAATGGAATATGTAACAGGAAACTGATAGCATGATGCATATCTGTACCTAGAGTTGGGAAAAATGATTGAAAATTGATTTAATCTGTGAACTGCACTGGGTTGACTAAACAGGAAGCTTTGAGCTGGTATATTTATCTATGGTTTCTATAAAGGAATATATGCATCTCTGAGTCCGTGTGTGATGGTGGAACTGTGCCGGGCCTATTCTCTGCACATCAGTCAGTGTAGCGGAGGCTGATAATGATGATGCTTTTCAATTAAACCCTAATTATACAGATAGTGACGACTTCAATCATTTATATTAATGGGCTCGCCTTTCCAACAGACATCAATCCTGGTTGATTAATTTCAGTGGTTTTGCACAAGTCTGTTTCTGTACTGATATGGAGGGTGTCTGGGTAAAACAGGTAAAACTACCCCTACACCCTCCCAAATGAAGAAATTGAATAATTTGTGTGCAAATAATAAAACAGATTCAAATCACATTTGCTAACATTAGACAGAGCAAGTATTGATACTACTTTAAAGGTACCTCCGTAATGTAGGTATTGCATTCGGTATGAAAAAATTCATTTTGATAGTTGGAGTTATACAAAATTATATATAGACAAAGGTGCAATAGTTTTGAATGGGAGGCAGGAAGGCAGTGTCCTCCATATATGTCAGACACACCCTAATGCTGAGATCCTGAAATCCCACAAATAATAATCATATCCAGCCCAGTATATAATTCACAGCATGTATTGAGAGATGTATTTCATAACCAGTGGCTAAACCAGTATATATTCGCGTCTTGTTTTGTGGTTTCTATTTGCTGTTCAGCTTTATTTGCTTTGTCTTTTTGTTGTGTGGTTTCTTTGTATATTTGATGAAGATGAAAAATAATTGAGAATGTCAGTTCAAAACAATAAATATAAATGATTTATCGCATGAAAATAGATTCATTTTAATTTTTCACAGATAAATATAATTTATTATAGTGAATATTTATCACACAAAATTGACACTTTCATTGTCAAACGTGATCTAGCGATTATGTACAATATTATTTATATTGTTTGGAATTGAGATAAAGGTAATACATTTTTGACCCTTGCTAACAGTTTCCCAGGTGCTAATATGTAAACAGAACATAAGGGTTAAAGTGAATCAGTTGCTAATTGTTTTTTTAATAATAAACACATAATGAAGCAGGAGGGGGTGTTGGTGGCACTGAGATTTGGGCTCTCAGGCCCCACTGCAGTGGTGGAGCAGAGGTCCCTTCAGCCCTAGCTCTTAATTGTTTAATTGAATTCTCCATTTATACTGTATATGAGGCTGGCTCACAGGAGTCCTGGATTGGAGGGGGAGGGGGGTGTTGTAGTTAATTGAGACGAGGCTCCGTAGGCTGCAGGGAGTATTTCCGTGGCAACGGGTGCATGCAACCATCCCCTAGATGAGACAGGTCCCAGCTGAGGGGCGTTGGGCTGTTGCTGTCTTCTTTCTCTTCACTCTCTGTCAACATGGGGGGTGGGAGGTGTATGTGGGAACTCAGTGACAGTGTGCTCTCTGGCCCCACCTTTCCGCTGTTACATCATTGTACATTGTTTGTATCACTGCTGACATTGCCATTCCCAAGAACGGTTTGCCCTGAATCTTTCAGTTGTTTTGTACAGCTGAGCAGTCTCTGGTCTGTGATAGCATCCTTCCTCCAAATGGTATGGCGGGACAGCAGTTTTGTTTGGTTGTTATGTAAGTTGGAGGGTGGGATAAGGGTTGTGATTGGTAGGCATTTCAGCTGGACGTGGGGGTGAGGGTTGTGGTTGGTAGGCATTTCAGCTGGACGTGGGGGTGAGGGTTGTGATTGGTAGGCATTTCAGTTGGAGTTGGAGGTAAGGGTTCTGATCGGTAGGCATTTCAGCTGGACTTGGGGGTCAGGGTTGTGATTGGTAGGCATTTCAGCTGGACTTGGGGGTCAGGGTTGTGATTGATAGGCATTTAAGTTGGAGTTGGAGGTGAGAGTTCTGATCGGTAGGCATTTCAGCTGGACTTGTGGGTCAGGGTTGTGATTGGTAGGCATTTCAGCTGGAGTTGGAGGTGAGAGTTCTGATTGGTAGGCATTTCAGTTGGAGTTGGAGGTAAGGGTTCTGATCGGTAGGCATTTCAGCTGGACTTGGGGGTCAGGGTTGTGATTGGTAGGCATTTCAGTTGGAGTTGGAGGTGAGAGTTCTGATCGGTAGGCATTTCAGCTGGACATGTGGGTCAGGGTTGTGATTGGTAGGCATTTCAGCTGGAGTTGGAGGTGAGAGTTCTGATTGGTAGGCATTTCAGCTGGACTTGGGGGTCAGGGTTGCAACTGGTAGGCATTTCAGTTAGAGTTGGAGGTGAGAGTTCTGATTGGTAGGCATTTTGGTTGGAGGTTGTGCTAAGGATTGTTATTGGTTGGCATTTCGGTTGGAGGTTTGGGCAGGGGCTGTGACTGATAGGTATATGAGTTGGAGATATGGACGAGGGCTGTGGTTGGTAGGTGTGCGAATTGAAGGTGGGCCTAATCCTCCACAGTTATGTTTCTATCACAATCTGGCCATCTGCATGTTATTTACTGTGGGGCGCATGCAGCAGAGTCTTCCTTATGCTCATTAAGGGCGAGACAGACAGCAGGCTTTGGGGGTGGGGGACGCTGGGGCTCTCTAAGGGGGGGTATTGGTGCTGCTGGGACACTTTCTTTTCACGCATATATAAATATACATATAATCTCCACAGCGGGGTTCCCCAGACAGCTGCAGGACCCTAATACACCATGTGGGCCCCCCTCCCCAGTCCTACCAGCCAGTAAATTAACCCTGCACCAATGGGTTTATAACACACATGCACAAACACACACACATGCGCATGCATACACACGCACACACACATGCACATTACACATACATACACACACACACACACACACTGCTTTCTGCTTCAGGACAGGTTCTGACAGCACATATTTAGCTGCCTATAGACTTGTCATTTATCATAAGTTATTGCTAAGCTAGACAAAGCTTCTACTGCCATAAGGCCCACAAACACTCATCTGTACTGTTATAGTGGTGATTCTACACATGTACATGCATGTAGACGCACACACACACACACGCACACACTTGTATGAGAACAAGGACACATTCAGGCAGACACACGTACTTGCATGCTCTGATGCACTCACACACATACACGCTCACTAACACAAACACACACACACACACACACACACGCACACGCACACACCATCTGGCCCTGAAAAAAAATCTTGTTTGCTCACTCAGGTGTGGCAACAATGCCCAATTGAATAAACAGTGTGACTGTTGATTTTGAGCAACTGGAAGGAGCAAATCAGGTGAATATGCCTCTGTCTGCAGCCTGGCTGTCCCTCTCTCTGCTTTTCTTGCTCTCTCTCTCCTCCCCTCTCTTGCTCCCTATCTCTAGCACTCTCCTACCTCTCTCTTTTTCTTTCTCTTCCCTTCTCTGTCTCTCTCTCTCTCTCTTCCCCTCCCTCTCTCTCCCTCTCTCTCTCTCTCTCTCTCTCCCCCTCCCTCTCTCTCTCTCGCTCTCTCTCTCTCTCTTGCTCTGCTGCATGCTAAGTCGCTCAGGTGCTTGGTTAGTATTCTTCGCCGCTGTCGGTTGAGAGAGGGCTCTGCCAGTCTCCATATCCACCCCCTTCCCTCCTCCGAAAATGAGTTAGAGAAATAAAGCCCTCCCGCCCGTCTGAGAGGCTCATCCCGCACGCAGGGAACGCGGCGTGCCTTGGACAGCGAGCGCCGCGTTGGAGGATGGTCACGCGCCACCAGGGAAGGGTGGAGAGAAACAGGGGAAAGAGAGGGATGAAACAAAAACCTGCACAAAGATGGAGATCATTTCATCAGATTAGCCGAGCTATAATTAAATGCAATTATCTCAACATGACAGCTATAAGGGCACAGAACCTCGCCTGTCTATATTTAGAGTGGCCAGTTCCACTTCTCTTGGGGTTTTTTCTTTCAGATAAGAGCAAAGGAAGGGGAGGGGGAGGGACAGAGATGTGTTCAAATTGTGTAATTATTAAACTGAACGAATCTTTAAATTGATTTCTGTTGGCTTTCAAAGTATTTACAAATGAATTTCTGCCAATAAAGCTACCTGAATGTGAATTTGAGAAAGACTTGGGGTGTTTGGGGTTATGAGCCGACAGTGTTAAGCCATTTCTATAGGCTGTGGCCAGACAGCAGCAGAGAGCCTCCATTAGATGTGCCCAGCAGAGAAAATCTGATTATATATGTATATAATGCGCAGATATTATTATGGGCAGAGGGACACATTCCTGTCTGCTTAGCTGAGGGGGAGGGATGGGCTTTGGCGGGGGGGGGGGGGGGGGGGGGTTGTTGAGATAAACAGCAAAGGGGGGCGGGCAGACAGCGATTTGGGGGAGGGGGGGAGACAGGCAGTGATGTCGGGGGAGGGAGGACAGGCAGCAATGTGGGGAGCAGACAGCAATGTGTGGGGGACAGGTAGTGATGTGGTGGGGGGCAGGCAGCAATTTGGGGAGCAGACAGCGATGTGGGTGGGACAGACAGTGATGTGGGGGGACAGACAGCGATGTGGGGGGACAGACAGCGATGTGGGGGGACAGACAGCGATGTGCGGAGAAGTCAGCGATATGGGGTGGGACAGACAGTGATGTGGGGGGGGTGTGGGGGGGGTCAACAAGGTGGGAGGCAGAAAGCAGCATTCTCAAAGTGAGGCCTCCCTAAGGGAATTCATTGAGTTTTCCTCATCTCAGCGTAATCCTGGGAGATTGTTCCAATCGTGGAACGTTTCCCCATCTTTTATCCGAGGGTGTTTTTTACCAGCCCACTTGCCTGCTGGTTTTCAGTGCACCTCAGGAAAGGCCATAACAGTTTTAGCTTAGTTATAATCACATTGCAATGCTGCGGTGGCTTCATGCATAAAATCCTTTCTGAAGCTGTTTGCTAAGAAAAGTGCCGAGATAGTCCTGCATGGCAGTGGTCCAGTACCATCTGAGCCCCTCTGTGTGTGACTGTTACTGTTGAGCAGTGGAACTGAAGCAGTGAACATTTACGCTGTGTGAAGAATCAAACCAAGAAAAGCCTGCACACAAACAACCTCACTGCTGAGGCCTCAACGGAGTGTAGGTCATGACCTCTGACCCCTTGGTAGTAAATAGTCACCCATCCCCCTACCAGCCCTTACATACACACACACATATACACACATACGACATGCACACATGTAAGCATATATTTCTGGCTCTCTTTATTGTGGCTATTCTACATTGGCTAAAACCTAATTTAATTTCCAGAAAGACAGCTTTATATATACAGTCTGTCTGGTCCCTCCTGGTATTACTATGAGAGTTGGGCCACTTGGCGCCTCCTGGGCAGGGCTGTGGCGGAGATTAGCAGTGAAATCAGACCCAAGACTCTGTTCACGTCACCTTAGAACCCATTGGACCTTTTCTGCATATCGGCATGCATGGCTGGTGAGTGGAGTGTGTGGATTGCACATCTGGAAGAGGAAACGGATGCTAAAACTGGCTGAGCTGTGTTTCAAAATGCCATCTCCATGCACTGTGTGATCTGTCCACAGTGTCCATTCACAGTGTAGATCTGAATGTCATTTCCATGCAGTGTGATTTGAGCAGTGTTCATGTACTCCTCAGAATGCAAGTGCAAATGTGTACATGTATATGGGTGCATGGTGGAACATGTTCATACGTGTGTGCGTGTGCATGCAAGTATGTTTCAGCGACAGACAGCGTGTGTGTGTGTGTTTGACTCTGCCATGCATGAATTTGAATTTACACCCAAGGTTTGAAGGAACCTGAAGGAAGACAAACGTCTCTTGTGGTTTCCATGGCAACAGGAGGAGTGTGGCAGGCAGGCAGGCAGCGATACTGTGGATCCATGAGTCTACAGCCAGAGAGAGCGACAGAGAGACAACAGAGAGAGAGAGAGAGTGAGAAAGAGAGCATTAGTGTGAGAGAAGGACAGTGTCATGTAAGAGAACGATGGTTGTGATTTTGTGTGAGTTTATGTGCGTGAGTATGTGTGTGTGTGTGTGTGTGTGCACGTGTGTGTGTGTGTGTGTGACTGTGCGGTGTGGGTGCCTGCATGTGTACATATGTGTGTGTGTGTGTGTGTGTGTGTGTGTCTGACATATGTGCATGCTTGTGTGTTTTGTGGAGAAATAAATATCTTCATACTTGCCCATATGAAGTTATCTGAAGCTGGTGTTTCCCATCTTTAAACTGCTATTGGAAGCCAAGTGGAAAAGATGGCTGTGTTGTGTTCCTCCGTTAAGGGAACCTGATAAAGAAATACAGCCATGAGGATTAAAGGCACTGGACAGCACTGAACATCATGTACACCCACACTCTCCACTACAGTATACTGAACACTATACACCCACACACTACACTACTGTATACTGAACACCGTATACAACCACACGCTATACTACAATACACTGAGCAACATTTACAACTGCACACAACACTACAGTACACTGAACACCATTTACAACAACATACTGCACTATAGTATAATGAAAACCAGATACAACCACACACTACAGTATGGGAAACTGTCTTAAAGCACAAGGACCATACACCCAAGACCTGAAGAAAAATGTACCTGGAGTGGATTTGGAATTTGCCCTCCAGAAGAACTGTAAGATGGTTAAGGTTTGTAAAGGAAAAAATCTCCTGTTTAGTGAAGCACATGGGTTGATATACAGCTGTCTGTTTGGGCTTCATATTCTCATGGTCGCATGCTTTCCCTGCACCTAGAGAACAGAGGACGCACATCATGGGATGGGCCATTTTCATCCAACCACATCCAGGAAATTATTCTGCCCTGTGGGTCACCTGTGCGGATAAGTATCTTCCATAGCAACAGATAATATGAAAGATATAATACATTTCCCTCTTTGCTCAAGGGACGCGGTTATTCAAATACATGAAAATCAGGTGTGTTATTTTGGGAGATCTGTCACTTATTGTTAGGGTGTTGACAGCAACTTGGATTCAGCCATTCTGTGCCTCAGCATGGCAGTTTTGTTTCCTTTTAAATACATTTACTCCAGGTATGCCTCGAGCGTGATCTCAGGCATGATATCTCTCTCCACTCACTGCCAGGCAAGGTCCCTGATGGGCTGGGGGAAAGTAGTTGTGGCCAAAGTGAGGTTGCTTATGCTCGCTTGTTTGCACAATGCAGAAGTGAAAGGCCTTGATGCCTTATAACAGAATGTTTCTTGCTTAGCAACTGCAGGACGGCAGGGGATGAAACTGAACGAGCATACAATGCCAAAAAGACATCTCCAACCTGGTGATCCAGCTGCTCTGATATCTTAACCAATCATGTTTCAGAATGTTGTCTGATTATTACCCAATATACCAACCCCTGGACCCTCAATGACGGTGTGGTTAGTTCCCCTGGCTGGGAACCTTGGTCTATAGCTCAGGGGGTGAATTGTACCCATTGTTCCAGCAGTATGGTGGGCACAGACTGTGGTAGGTGCATTCTTTACGCATGTATGCAGAAAAGGTATGGAATCTACACCATAGATTTTTTGGCTAAGCAGCTGAAACAGGATAACATATGGTATATGGTGTGGCTGCACAGATGAGGCAGAAGGGCAGTCTGTGCAGACTGGTGTCCCTGCCTTCATGGGTATTTTAGGCCCCAGCATCTGCCTTTCTGGGGGGAGGAGCCCTGTCACACACTGAAGTCATGTGACCTGTCAGAACTGTTTAACATGACTGTGGCCAGGACCCTCTAACACAGGGGCTAAATAACTCAAACCAGGTAACTGAGTGGCAGCAAACAGAACAAGATTAGAGAATACAGCCAAAAGGCATGAATGCATGCACTCACACACACAAACACACACACACACACACACACACACACGCACACACACACACACACACACACACACACGCACACACGCACACAAACACACACACACACACACACACACACATCTATACACTCACACATGCACACCTTATCCCTTTGTTTTACTCTACTCATCTTTCTTTTCTTCTCTTTATGTACCCCCCCCCTTCCCCTTTCCTCCAACTAAATCTGACACTGCTCTGTTTCACCCAGCTGTATGCTGGCAGTTACTCGATCCCGCCCGAGCCGTATCGACACATAATCGGGTATAAAAAAAGAGGCACGGCTATTTTAAGGTCTGGAAATGGAGGGGAAACCCTGATCAGGGCCCCTCTGCTGGGGTAAGTAGAGCAGGCTGGGATGGAGCAGGAAAAGCAGCTGCATGGAGGGGCCATACAGGCACACACACACACCAAATCACATACACACACATGCATGCACACGCACGCACACAAGTGCTCATACAAACACACACACACAAGTACACATACAAACACATAGGTACACACAAACACACAGACACACATAAACCTACACATATGCACACTCATTTATAAGTAATTTAGAATATTCTAATTTGCAGCAAAAAACAAACAAAAAAACCCCACTACTTCTGTTTACTCTCTCAATGTGATTACCGACCCTAACTGTCCTCCCTCAAAACAATTACTAGTGTCCCCAACCCCTTCACCATCTACTCCACTGCATCCCACTAGTTTCCCACCTGTATGTGTTGGCACAAGAAGACATTTCGTTTCATACCGTATGTTGGCATGTTTCCCTTGCCTCTGGTTCTGATTGGCTGCCATTGTTGCCAATTTCACAGTAATGTGTGTGACAGTGGTAAAGGTGCCTTTGCTCTAGGTCTGCACCACTGCACTGTTATCGCTTGAATTACGCCTGACGTTAAGGAGAAGGGAGGAAAGGATGGAACGAAACCAAGCTCACACTCTCATCTTTCAAGGCCATCCGGAACCTTCAGTTTTGACTTTCTTCAATCTCAGCCCTAGACAATTTATCTGTTGGACGTATGGAAAAGGAAGTTACGGTTTGATTAGTTCTAGTTTTAGACAGTGCTATGACCTAGTTTCCAGCAATTTGATTGTTTCTAGCCAGTTTTAGCAGCATCACATTATAGGTCATGGGTTGAGTTGGCTTCACTCGCTGCCCCAGCTACAGACAATCCTAATTCCTCTGAAGAAGTAACTGTTTTTGCTTTATTAACACAGCACGTTTGAGTAAATTTGGTGGATTTATTTCGCATCTGTGTCAACCTGAACAGGCTGATAATACCATAAGGTTACAACCTGACCAGGCTGAAAGGTTACAAGGTTACAACCTGGCCAGGCTGATAGTACCATAAGGTTACCACCTGACCAGGCTGATAGTACCATAAGGTTACCACCTGACCAGGCTGATAGTACCATAAGGTTACAACCTGGCCAGGCTGATAGTACCATAAGGTTACCACCTGACCAGGCTGATAGTACCATAAGGTTACAACCTGGCCAGGCTGATAGTACCATAAGGTTACAACCTGGCCAGGCTGATAGTACCATGAGATTTTAAACCGGCAAGCGAGCCTATTTTTTTCTTAGGCTTGCGCTGGGCTAGGAGAATACCGCAAAGTAGCAGTGGGAAACAGAGGGCCTGTTGTGCGCAGATGGAGTTCTTAAAGGTGAGAGGGTCTGAGCTCAGTTCATTTCTGCTACATGCTGCTGCAATTTTATAAACCAGATAAGTCCATTTCAGACAGTGAACAATCCAGAGAATTTCATACAGAGCCAGAAGACTTTAAAAATAATATTATATTAGATTTCTGGAAAAAAAACACATCCAGTGTTAAGCTAATGAGTATAGACATGTTTTTTCTTTGTTTGTTTTTGCTGTTTCCAGTATTTCATCTCGTTCATTTTTGTAAACCTCCATTATTTTAGCAACAATTTACTTTGGAGAGGACGAGGTCAGCCTGTCCGATACCTTTTTTTTAGGTTCTTATTAATAATGAATCATTTAAGTTATTGATTGCTTATTACATAGCTGTTATATAATTATACAAATTATTTTTTCATTAGCATTCATGGTTGTTTATGGAAACTTACAACGGCTTCTTCTTACTGTTACAACATGATGTGTCTGTAAGCTTAAGAATATAGGGGCGTAATAATATGTACTTAACAAAAAATATAACTGCAAATGTAAAGTTTTGTCCCATGTTTCATGAGCTGAAATAAAAAATCCCAGAATGTGCACAAAAAGCTTATTTCTCTTAAATTTTGTACACAAATTTATTTAAATTCCAGTTAGTTAGCGTTTCTCCTTTGCCATTATAATCCATCCACCTGACAGCTGCGGCACACTACAATGCCACAGATGTGTCAAGCTTTGAGGGAGCATGCAATTGGCTGACTGCAGGAATGTCCACCAGAGCTGTTGCCAAAGAATTGAATGATCATTACTCAACCATAAGCCGCCTCCAACGTTGCTTCTGAGATTTTGGCAGTACGCCCAACTGATCGTACAACCACAGACCATAATGTAACCACATCAGCCCAGGACATCCACATTTGGCTTTTTCACCTGCGGAATCCTCTGAGACCAGCCACTCAAACAGCTGACAAAACTTGGTTTGCACAACCAAAGAATAGCTGCACAAACTGTCAGAAACTAAATTGGGTGAAGCACATTTGTATGCTTCTAGTCCTCAGCACGGTCTTGACCTGACTGCAGTTTGTTGTCGTAACCAGCATGAGTTGGTAAATGCATACCTTCAATGGCCATTGGCACACTGGAGAAGTGCCCTCTTCACAGATGAATCCAGGTTCTCATCAAAACCAAATCAACAACTCCGTAAGTTATAATATAACCACAAACTCTCGCTGATCCTCCACCATGCTTGACTGATGGTTGTAGACATGGTTCTGAGAGTCTTTTATTGCTTCCTTCTCTTTTTTCTTCGAATGTAGACTAATTTATTCAGAAAACCTTACTTCACATTTCAGGTGTCCAATTTTGGCGTACTCTGTTGTTTATTTCCTTTTCTCAGTAGAGTTCTCTTTTTGAAAGCTACACATCGTTTCAGACCCATAGCATTGTGTCGTCTTGTCACGGTGGAAGGATTGACAGAAACACCTATGGATTTCTTCAGATCTGAAACGAGAGTGAAGCTTTATTTTTTCCTAACTCTGAAAAATAAAGGCT
This sequence comes from Anguilla anguilla, assembly GCF_013347855.1. Classification (NCBI taxonomy): domain Eukaryota; kingdom Metazoa; phylum Chordata; class Actinopteri; order Anguilliformes; family Anguillidae; genus Anguilla; species Anguilla anguilla. Next base: position 41,908,163 of record NC_049203.1, on the reverse strand, counting down.
TTAAGTACTGTCTGTGATGGTGACAGTTACGATGGTCTACCAGTTCGTGCACGGTTGTTAAGAGTACCATTTTCTCTGTATCTAGCAATAATCTTTTGAACTCCAGTTTTGAAAGCTCTGTTTTTTTCACTTATTTTCCTTTGACTTTCATCTTGCAGTTGAATTATCTTATATTTAAACTCATCAGAAATATCTCCTTTAGCCATTTTGGATGACAAAGAAATCCACAAGGCAGCTAAGGTGTGTTTGGGTAGTTGTTCGTTTGAATATTAGGGTCACTTTTGAGCAAAGGGCTCTAACATAATGTAAATTACATTTTTGGTAAAAAAAAAAAAAAAAAAAGAAACCTTTTGTTGGGAGGGCACAGCTGTAACTTGATGGTTGATTCGACGGATTGAAGACTTAAAGTCATAGCAGTATATGCATATACACTGCATTGCCAAAAGTGTGTGGACATACTGACATCAAGCATCTCATCCAAAATTATTGGCATTAATATGCCATCCACATTTTGCTGCTATAACCTCCACACTTCTGGATAGACTTTATACTAGATGTTGGAGCATTGCTGCAGGGATTTGCTTCCATTCAGCCAGAAGAGCGTTAGTGAGATCAGGCACTGTTTGGGTGTCTAGGCCTGGCTCGCAGTTGGCTTTCCAGCTGATCCTGAAGGTGTTAGATGGTGTTGAAGTCAGTGTTCTGTGCAGGCCAGTCAAGTTCTTCCACACTGTTCTCGACAAAACCATTTCTATGTGGACCAAGCTATGTGCCCAGGGGAATTGTTATGCTGAAACAGGAATAGGCCTTCCCCAAACATGGTATTGTTTAGAATGTCACCTGTAATTTCTACATGGCGAAACCAAAATGTAGAAAAATACCCTTTAATTAAAGCTGAGAATCACATCATTGTAACCACATGTGAATTGTTTGATTACAAATCTAAAATTGTGGCGTACAGAGCCAAATTAGGAAAAAATATGTGTTATGTTTTATCAGCAAAATGAAATTTTACATATTCAAATTATCCAAAATTCACTGTCAGGAAAACTTAGTTGGCATACACACATACACTTATATGGACACATATGAAACATATACCCTCAGACACACAAACATAAAAAGTAAAAGATTCACACACATACACCAAATAGTGGCAAAGTCAACATGCATGCATGCAGCACAAGGCATCGTTATGCAGAGGCACGCACACACACACACACACACACACACACACAAACACATTTACACAAGCATATGGCAATATATTGGTCAGTCATATGACACTCTTAAACACAGACACTCTGCCGGCTGCCTCCAACAGTCCAGCGCCTCAGGCTAGGGGGGAGGAGCTAAGGCTACAGAGGCTGATCACAGGCTTAGGGGAGGGGCCAGGGTGGGGAGGCCGATCACAGGCCACACCCACTGTTCAGTAGTTTGCATTTCTGAAACCAAATTCCATGTAGTGCCGTAATTTCCAGAGGAACTTAAAGAGAAAAAAAACACACACACTACACAAAGAAAAAGAAGGAATAGTGGAAAAGAGGGGGAGGGAGGAAGTCAGAGAGAGTGAAGGAGAGAGAAACAGTCCTCTGTTCCTCTGCGGTTGAGGGGGAGGCAAGGCGGTAGCTGGTAATTAAGAGAGACCCGGTGCGTGGATACCCAGGGACCCCAACACAGCATCATACAATTTTTACTGATTAGTGCTCTCCCTCTCTTTCTGTCTCTCTCTGCCTCTCTCTCTATTTCTCGCTATTTCCCTCTCCCCCTTATTTTCTCTCTTTCTGTGAAGGGCACTGGTGCTTCAGACTAACTGCAATGAATGTAAATTCATCCCACTGTGCACCGAATGCTAAGAATCAGGGAAAACACCATCCAATTCTGTCTTTCCACATGCGTCTGTTCGTCCATTCTGTTGCCACAACAGAATAGTGAGTTTTTGTCGCCCAGTACATTGAAAGTGTCTTTTAATATCCAACATCGTATAGTCTGTAAAACACAATAAAATGATGGGACCAGGCAAGTTTACAGTTTTCTATTCATTAACACTTTAGTCTCGCATGAAACCATTTCAGGGTCACTGTCGTTCCTACTCATAGCTCTTCATTATGAGATGATGAAGGAGCACGTTGGTATGCTGGAAACAAAGAGCAACGCAGCCACCCGCAAATAAATATGGTGCCCACTATTACAGTAAATGACAGATGATGCCAATAGCAACCCGATACAATGGAACGCAGTGGAATCACAGCCGTCGAGCTGTCATGCAGAACGCAGCGAAGGGAGACCGGACAGGGACGGATGTCCCGCGGCTGGTCGCCGCCAGGTTCCCCTGGGAAGCGGAGCCTGTGACGTCTCTACGCGGGGTCAGAAGGGAGCAGGGGGTACGCCAGAGACTGCGGTCCTCTGGAACCCTGACAGCATTCTGAAAATGTCATGCGCATTCCACATCCTGCGAAGGAACTGTATGTTCCACACATTCGCTCATTTCTCTGGAGCTCCGTCTCCCTCTTTCTCTCTGTCTCACACTGGTCTGCTCAGAAATGAATTACTGGTCAGAATTTATGATAGAAAATCACAATTAGGAGTGTGCGGAATAGGCAGTGGCCAGCTTGAGAATATACAAGCGTAAACAAACAGTCACTCAGTCTGGGGATCTTTACTTAATCTCTCTAACCTAATAAATAATTCAGTGCATCTCCAAATGCACATGTTGTTACCACCCCTACCGTTAAATTGTTGTGCTGTATGAGGCGCCCAATCTAACAAAAAAATTCATGCGGCATTCTTGCTCGGTATAAATCTTACGGGGAGAAAACCTCCTAATATAAATCGGAGAACTCCTGCTGCCCAACAGCACACTTTTCCCTCCAGGTTTTTTATCCTCTATCCTCCCTTTCTCCTTTTCTCTCCTCTCCTAGCGCTGCTGGCTGGGGAGTAATCTGCGCTGTGTGCATTCAGATCGGGGAGAGTTTGCCCTCAAATCACTGTCTGATTTTCTTTTTTTTCTTTTTTTTAGGTGTGTGTGTGTGTGTGTGTGTGTGTGTGTGTGTGCAGGGACGGGTGGGAGGGAGGAGCCGGGGGAGGGAGGGGTGGAGAGAGGGAGGAGGAAAAGGAGTAGGAGGTGGGGAGGGAGGCAATGATGGGGGGAGCACGAAAGTCTCGGCACCAGGACAAAGGCCTTCTCTGCGCCCCATTATCTGGGCCAAAGGGCAACGCAGCAGGAGAGGAGCAGGCAAGCCCGAGACCTGCGCTGTAAATACACACAGCTACCGCTCTGTTCAGCTGCAAATCAATACCTCTGCTGGCCCGCTTCTGGAGACAGTGAGACACAGAGAGAGAGAGAGGGACTGAAAGAGAGAGCAGGGGACTGAGAGAGAGAGAGAGAGAGAGAGAGAACGGAAATAGAGGGAGAGCAAGAGAGACTGAGAGCATGCAAGCAAGAGTGTGACAGAGAGAAAGAGGGAGATAGAGAGAAAGGGGAAGAGAATGAGAGAGAAAGAGAGCAGGCAGGGAAAGAATGCAGGGAGGCTGGTGGAGGAATGTGGAATGGGTCTCAGGGGGAGGGGGGCCAAACTCTGGAAGTAAACACTGCAGCAGCCCCCCCCTCCCTCTCTCTTCCTCTCTCTATGTCTCTCACTCTCCCTCCCTCTCTCTTCCTCTCTCTATGTCTCTCACTCTCCCTCTTTCTTCCTCTCTCTATGCCTCTCCCTCTCTCTTCCACCCTCTATGTCTCTCACTGTCCGTCTCCCTCTGTTTTTTCTTCTTCTCTCTCTGACTCTCTACCTGTCTCTGTCTCTCTCTTTCTCTCTCACTCTATCTGTCTTCCCCCACACACTTTTGCATACATTTTATTGGTATATGAGTGTGGGTGTGTGATTATTTGCATGTCTGTATATATAAATGTTGGTTCTGGGTATGTGTATGTCTATGTGCATACACTGTATATATATATATATATATATATATATATATATATATACACACGTGTGCGTGTGTGTGTGTGTGTTTACGGACAGTGACATCAAGGTAGAGGTGGGGTGGGGGTAGGAATAGGGTTGAAGTAGGCACTGAGTGGAGGTGAGGGCAGGTACAGCCAACTGTTAGTTTTGGAAAGGCACTGGGAGAGGTGCTAAGAGCAGCTAGCCCTGTGCTGTGGAGGTCCCTGCCCTTTGAGACTGTCACATAGTTTAATCTGTCACACAGTCACTGATACCCATAGGCTTGACACTTGATTTAGTCTGCTTTCTCTCTTAATAGTAGCCAGCTTACTGGATTTTGGCATTGTTGTTCCTGATTTGGTCATTATACATGATTGCAATTTTGTAGGTGAGGGTGTGGTGTTCAGAACCTGTTATTCTTCAATCCGAGTGACTGAAGAAAGAAACTGGCAGTCCAGTGTGTTAACCGTCTGAAAGCTTTTCACACTTCGAGAAATTTTGTTTCTTGAAAATGCATTTTTCGTCTTCTCCTCTGGTTTCGATAAAAAATTCAAATGTAGACTGGGGAAAGGCCCTGTGAGAAAGAGAATGGATTGGCTGCTCTGGCTGGGAACCAAAACTCCTTATTGACCCGATGCAATGAACTCTGCATACAGGCAGCAGGGGAGGCACCATTAGCTTTGTCATGCCTGTCTATGGCACACAGTAGCCAATCCCAATGAGAACACCATGTTCCATGAGATAGGACCCTCCTCTGATCTCCATCAGGGGTTTGATGAGCCTCCGTCTGGCCGCTGAGTTTTCAGGAGTTTTCAGCAACGATTAAAACTACATTCCAGCAAATACATTGCTTTCATTTTTGATGTCCCTTCTCAACAATCTCATGAAGATATGTGATGGTCAGGATGTAAATCAAAATCTTTAGACTGCATTTTAATGAGAGTCAAGAGCAGGGACACACAATAATGCTGGGGTTGTTTAACCAATAACTTAAAATGAACTTACTGTTATTGGACTGATGCTGAGACCATGACAGATGTGCTGGACTAATATGAAGATGCAACATACATGAGCCAGAGAGGCGACGCTTCTGATTTCCCACTGACAGTGTGAATGCAGAGAAAATGTCGGCTGTACAGGAGCATTCCAATGTGAGCAAAACTGTTCAACCAATGTCCAATGTGGAGAACATAAACAGTGTCTATTTACATTTGTTCTCTAAAAATAACATACAACGCCTGGTTTTGTGCTCGCGACTCATGCGCAATAATAAAGAAAAACCTTTGAAACTTCTCATCTACTTCTTCCATGCAGTTTGGTTGCCGTTTGCATTTGTGCTAAAGGTTCATAGATAAAGTATAAGCCACCACCGGTACTGGCATTGGCCAACATGGCCAGTCAATTATCATTTATTGATATTTATTGATACCTGTGCATCCATAGTCACATTATAAGAGGAGGAAACAGTGCAACTCCTGCCCTCAGTAAAAAATAGTTCAATTTTACTTAATCCATTTATATGAAAACCATTGATGGTTTAGCCATAGCGTCAGGCCTTCATCAGATTCACAAGAAATGCATTTGCTCATTAAGTTATTTGTGAAAAGTTTGGACAGCCCTTCGCAAACTATGACCAGGAGTTTGCACCAGGGAGGTGCAGTTGGCAGGATCCCGTTTGGGTGTTGGGTGGGCTCAAGTTGGTCCCGATGTCTCGGGTTGTCAGGTTACACCTACAGTACCGATTGCCAGTTGTTGTCAGTAAGACAAGGCACTGGGTTTCCTATCCTACGCTGTGTGCCTTGTAATGTGGAAAATAGTCACTGCAGTTACACAGTGAGTGGGTCCTTTTTCTACATTAAATTTAACACTTTCCTTCTCAGCTGGAGGTGTAGCTGAAGCATGTGACTGCTCAATAGCACAAGAGCATCCCGCACCTCAGGGCCTGCATATCAGGACCCTTACCTATCAGCGATGGTGTTCTACCAAAAATCTATCCTCTCTGGACTTTGTGGAATAGGTAGAGGAAGAAAGAAGGAAAGGAAGAAGAAGGCAGACGGAAGGTGAAATGAGAAGAGAAAGTGGACTTGGAGGGAAACAAAGTAAAGGTTTGTGGGATTATTGGACTGAACTGGTTTAGCAGGATTTAGTTATTGTGTGAGGAGTTGTAAAAAAATATCTCCCAAAACCTTTGTCATTATTAGGTGTCAGAATGTAATGGTCAGAATTACTTGGCCGGCTTAAGGCTAAAAGGTAGAATTAACCTTCAGTGTTGACAGGTGATGGTTAATTACAGGGACTGGTTAAACCTCCCCAGCAGAGGGAAGGACTGTGACCTAATTAGCTGTTCTGCATTCGCTGGCCACCCACAAAGACAATAAACAAGTTCAGACCCCCAACACCTTCCCGCCCTGTAAAGATTTACGATGGGTCACACGCAGACGGTCTAGTGACCCGAGGTCTCCCCTGCAAGGTGTGTTCAGGAGAGGGTCTCTGCAGCACAGGGCTGCCTGGAGCCCCAGGGGTAGATAAGGCCCCACAGTTCTCAGGTGTTTTTAGGAAAGTGCACCTGTGCCAAGGAGGTGTATCATGGCAGCAGCTCTTGGGGGTACACTGCCTGCAGCGCCTCTTCCAGCACGCAGCTGGAACACAGTTATACAGAGACGCTGTGATTCTGACCTTAAACCCCACACCTGGCAGTGTCTGTCCATCTGTGTGTGTGTGTATGAGTCTGTGAGTATGTGCATACATGTATGTGCACGCATGTATGTGTGTGTGTATTTGTTCTGTATATGAATTTGTGTGTTTGTGTGTGTGTGTTTGTTTGTTTGTTTGTGTGTGTGTGTGTGTGTGAAATTGTGTTTGCATGCATGCATATGTGTGTTCTCTTTTGTACATTCGGAGAGGGTCTTAGGAGTGGCATGAGAGAGTGGGATTTAGACTCCCTCAGATCAAGGGACCCTGCCCTACCAAGGTAGTATTGATTTTCTAATTTTGCCTCCCAAAACCTAGAAAACCCATCTTTCAACTGCATCTTTTAATAAAAGAAGAAATACTGGGGAGGTAAATCTCAAAAATAAACTATTAGAGGCCTTTATTTAATATGGCAACTATGCCAGACTGGGCTAGATTAGTACTGAAGCAAAAAGCAGATCTGGGCTAGATTAGCACTGAAGCAGAAAGCAGGACTGGGCCTGATTAGTACTGAAGAAGAAAGCAGGTCTGGACTAGATTAGTACTGAAGCAGAACGCAGGACTGGGCTTGATTAGTACTGAAGCAGAAAGCAGGTCTGGACTTGGGTAGTACTGAAGCAGAACGCAGGACTGGGCTTGATTAGTACTGAAGCAGAAATCAGGTCTGGACTTGGGTAGTACTGAAGCAGAAAGCAAATCTGGACTTGGGTAGTACTGACGCAGAAAGCAGAACTAGGCCTGATTAGTACTGAAGCAGAAAGCAGGTCTGGGCTAGATTAGTGAGCAGTATGGAAGTCAGGCAGGACTGGGCTTTGTTAGTTCTTTAATCAGAACTGTCCTAGGAAGACATATGTGACTAGAAATGGTGTTGGAGGGCCAGTAGGGGGCAATCATCCCTCTAGACCAAGGGAAAAAACTGAGGCCCGGACTCACTGGTCTCCTAATCTAGTATCTAATCATTCCCCAGTTTGTCTCTCTAACTCATTTGGCGCATGGTGTACAGTGTGGGCCAAAATACCACTGTCATTAAATTTACTAGTCTCTATGAAATGCTTTAACGTCCATTAAAGGCGCTATATAAATTAAATCTATTATTGTAACAGGAGTTAACCAATTGAGGCCCAAAGGGATGCTCTTACAGCACAGAATCCAAGCCAATTAACCATCCCTTCAATTATTAAACATTGTGTTCATGAATTATATATCGATATCTTTATCGTGAACGTGGTTAATGCCCTCACTTAGTCCAATTCTAATTACCAACTTAATAAGTGGGCTTCCTGAATGGACACTTAACATTCAGAACTGGGCCCATCCCCTGCTGCTGGACTCCTGAGGCAAGCGTTGACTTTCATGGCATCCTGCCCACCTACCAAATATCAAACCGTCTTTCTGGAAAAAACCCCAAACAGATTCCTGTAACTATATCACAAGAAACAGAAATGAGAAAAATAGTTAGAATCGTAAAAAAGTTTTATGTTCACCATGCGAGGTTCCATTTGCAGTTTTGAGGCCTCTGCCTTGCTCCGTTCTGGACGAAGACCTATTCAGATCAGTTATATAAATTATGTAAATAAATATTTTACAAAACATTACAATCTTCAGTGCTGTGCAGATCTCTGGAAAATGCTAAAGATGTTTCTGGATTCAAACTTGCTGGCACACAGCAGTCCCAGGCAATGGCTCTGTGATTTACAGGGGCTGCGTAATAAAAAAAATACTCTAAAAATTAAATAAGATGGCTACTCCCACTGAAAAAGCAGGTTCCTCATAAAGCTCCCGTTGTGCACAGTGACCTGAGCAGAGGCCACATCCTAAGAAAAAGAGAGTGCACTTTTTCCTCCTGAGACCTGGCTAAAAACAAATTTAAGCAGTTTTTGACATATCATTATCATTTCTTTTCATTGAATGTCCCTTGTCGTGTAGGTTTCAGCACTGAAGAGTAGCAGAGGTTATAATGTCCAGGGGTCAGAATGTAAAAGTCCTGCCATGCATTTCTTCCACACAGCCAGCTGATTTCACTAATTGGCTCTACCACCTAGCTGAAGAATTGTGCTACTGAGCAAACATAGGTGATTGGAACAAAATACTGGGGATGACTTTTTACTTTCTGAACATGAATTTTCTACTTCTGAAGAATAGATGGCTCTTGAGCTTAACACCAGAGACTCATGTCCCCTACAGGGGACAGGAATGATTTTCTATATCTTGGGAGGTTATCAGGAAGGCCCACTGGTTTCTTTGAAACAGACCCGAGATTTCCTCGCATGTAGATGTACTGTGTCATGTGACACTTCCAGGAAGCTGTTCAGCTGGAGAACCACATCTGCACTCACAGTATTTCTGAGTATTCACTGTTGCATGTTGCTTTAAATGTATGCTGTCCAGCTGCCTTTTAGTCGCAGATTTGCAAGATTGATGCAAGCAAAAACATTCTGTGTGCAATAGACAATGATGATATGTAATCTAAAGTCATCATCTCACCTAGCGTGATTCACCGACCATTTCCCAGCATTTTGGTGACTGGCTGTGTGCGTATCTACGGTGGAGGGGGGGGGGGGGGGGGGGGGGGTGGAGGTGGCGCCATGGTAACCAGCTGTCCTGGTTACCATGGTGATGCCTTCTCTGGGGCCCCTCCCATTGGCTGGCTGGCCCACTGACCTCGGCGCCTGTGTCTGGGAGGTGGTGCCTGGGGGTGAGGGGGCGAGGCAAACGTGCTGGTAGATCTTCCTGAAGCGTTATCACTGGGTCAGTGGTAGTGCATCAGAAACTGCAATCAGGAAAATAACTGGTGCAAAAAAAAGCATGAAATGAAATGAATGAATGCTGGTTTTTTCCCTGTTGGCTGTTATTTCTGCATGATGAACAACGGAACATGATTATGTATGCTTGGACAGTTGTTCACTAGAATGTCTCGCTATTTTTTAAATTGCGGTTTGGCCGTCAAATGGTGTACAAGCAGGAAGTGGTGGGAAGGCAGGCGGCAGACTGACAGCTGTTGGTTGAGGATTACAGGAGAATAATCACAGTTGCTTTCCACACTGTCCTTTATAAAATCTACTACAACAGTATCTACATTAATATATGAAAATGCAATGGAAAACTGAAGCTTCATGAACAGTTTGTGTGCTGTTAAACAACGGCTTCATGAACACTAATTAAATAGGGTTTACTCAACATAACATGATTGCTTCAAATTAGTGAGTTACTGGAAAACAACCTGACAACTTCATTTTTGGTTTATGGAGCCTCCTTCTCCCATCAGTGGTTAAAACACAAGGGATCCAGGAGAGCCATAGGGTCTGCTTGTGTTACTCAGCAATTAATTGATCAACTAAAGAAGTTGATTACACAGTTAACTCACCTCACCTGATCTGTTGAGTCTAAACTGAATGTTGATTTTTAGGTGAAAGCAATCAGCAAATTCTCCAGGCCCTAGATTTGGGATTCCTGCCTTATAACAATGTATTAGACTGCAAGCTAAGCCCAGCAACAGTAATAATCTGTGAGCACTGGTGTCGTTTCTCAGTGGTTCAAAAAAAAAAAAAAACACAGCCATTGTCGTGACACCATGGCTGAAGCTGCCAGGGGGTCCGGCAGCCAATCTCGTTACCAGCAGGATTATAAACCAGCAGTTTCTTAGCACTTTAAATAGCTCTGATCAAGGTTATGCATGTGTATGCTGCCCTACTTTCGAGGGAAGATGGAGATGGTGTTTGGCCACCAGTATGCTTCATGCTGGATTAGTCATGCCTGAAATGATGCTGGGAATTCTGGAAAATGGAGTAAAGTTGTACATTCCCTTTGACATTGCAGTTCTGACACAATGCACAACAAGGACTCTTGTTTTTTAATGGCAGAGATTTTTTGGGGGAAAGACTTGTGAACATGGACATTTATCTTTGAGTTATGCTACTCCTTTTCAGTTAATAATTAGATTTGAGGAATTTTCTGCTTTTGGTATATTATGCTTATTTGTTATATATTCATTTCACTTAGTAGAGCAAAGTCTACACTGCCCTGCAAAGCAAAAGAATTTCAGTTAGCATCAGTTGGGAGATGTATCTCTACTATGCCTTATGGTTGTGTGGCTAAAACGTGATGATGAATTAAATTGAGGTAGATTGGGTCACCCTGGCAGTAGCGCATTAGGTCTTGACTTACAGTTCATACTTTGTGTAAAATTTGACACTGCACAGAGTCAGTTACAGCCATTCAGAGGGGTAACCAGGTTTTACAGTCTACAGGCAGCTTTTCTACAGGGCTACATTCAGGTCAATGGAGCCTCACCATTCAGATCCTTATTTCTCAGCATAGGGTGTTCCACGAATTGTTGATAATTGCTAAATTTTAAAACGTTTCTTGGTTTTTGTACCTTTTTTCCTTATCATTCCCACTCGTGACGTTTACACAACCACAGTGTTCAGTTTTGAATTAAATTTATCCTTGCCAGGTATCTTGGATGACATGCTGAAAAATGCAATTTTCTAAGCATGTCTTTTGGGTCTTGTGATAAGTTCACGGTAATTTGATCAGTGCTCTAGCTCGCTCATTGTGAGCTTAACTGAGGGAGGGTTCCAGCCCTCTGAAAAAGGCACTCAGCAATCCATTGGGCTATGTGATTGATATACAGTATTATATGGATTTGAACATTTTTAAAAAATAATTTCCAACAAAATTCATATTGTGAATATAATAAAAGGAATCCACAATTTTTTGCAAAAAAGCTTTAAAAAAACTTGCAGCCATAAAGCTTAGACATGTCCAGCACTGATGCTCATAACTGACCTGCACTGCATGTGAGTGATGAATGATGAATGATGTGCTGCTTGTTCTTGGGGAGATGTGTGAATTCCTTTAGTCTAAACTTTCAGGAGCCAACAGAGAGAGTAAACATTTCTGAGGCAGTTTAGCTGTCTGGTAAAGTTTTTATTACCATTGCAGTCGCATATGAATATATTCATGAGACTCTAAGTGAGGTAAAATTGCTTAAAAATAGAAGTTAGTCAAAAGCTCCCATAAAATTCTAAGAATGCAATGCAAGTGTCAGTTTTAAAAAAAAATAATGCAGCTTTAGAAGTCTCTTAGTTCCTGGACGAAGAGTGGAGGAAGTTCTAAATGAGTGAAGTGAAAACACAAGATCAGAGTAAGCGAGGTTCAGAGATAGTCACCTTAAAATGGCTAATAATTCCATAATCAAATCCTTCATAACGTCATAATTGCATCTACTGTCATAGAACTCGATGTAAATGTATTATAACCAAATAATCAGGCATAAAATTAATAGCTTTATATAAACAGATTAACTTCGATTAGGTGGTTCTAGCAAGAGACAGAAATAGGGGATGGATGCCAACCTACATGATTCCATTGTAAAACCCATGTGCTTGATCATCTGAAGTTCAGGACACTCGAAGGTGTGCAGTAGGGGTGTATCAGAGCTCACTTTTCAGAAATAAACAGTTAATGCGTTATATAGATAAATTATTTATTCCTGAAGTTTACCAATGATATTTGGAAGATTTTATTTTTTCATTTCTTGGTATGTTGTATAAAAACCATGTTAGTACAGAACTACAGAAAGTAACTTCTGATTTACACAAAACCTGAGGAAATTAAACATAAATAAGTCACATATTCCAACAAAAACTGGATAAAGATATCTCAATGTAACTGAATGAAAGGAAAACAAAGGTGGTAGACTAATATCTTACTCACAGTACAGCACACATTTTAAACCTTTTTTGATACATTGACATTTAAGTTGAGCCTTCTTGTCAGAAGCTGCCACAGACTGTTGCTCACCTTTCTGTTTCCCTCACTGACTTGTAGGGTAGGTCTATGCCAAGAACTGTCCCTAGCTGGCTTCAAACTTGCTGTTTGCCCTATGGGGTTTTCTAGCACTTTATTTCTCGGTTGATAATTTTAAGTTTCTCTGTAATGGACACAGACAGGCTAAATTCTTTATGACCTTAAATTAGCCTACAATTTTTGTAATGTTCTCATTTTTGAGAATTCAAAAAGGGTAGCATTTTTCACTACCAGTGTCAGCTAAATACAGATACTTATTACACTGCCCTTGTTATGCCAACATGGACAACATGCTCTAATAAGATACCACTTACATCATGTCTGAATATTAGTTACTAACTTACAAAGCTATTTGTGTTCTGAACTTTTCCCTGAAACCCACATTTCCAATAGGCATGAACATGCACACACACAGGCTCAGCAGATCTGTCAGCTCAGTTTTCCAGGGGTTTACAACTTTAAAGTCGGTAGTGTTTTCTGTTATATACACTATTTTTGTGTATACAACAGATGTTATATACATTCTTGTCTTGAATCACCACATCCATCACAAGCATAATTTGTTGGATAGGGAATGTGTGAACAAGATGGCTAGTAGCAGCTAGCTTGCCTGGCAGGGTAGCCAACAGTGACCTACTAACTAGCTGGTGGCTGCCCATTATTTTATTTTTCTGATTGTTAGAAATGGGCTTTAAGAAGATGAAGTGGTTGAGGTTTGTTGAGATTTGACAGAGCTGCCTGTTCCCATGGTGTTTAGTGTGGCTAAAGCTACCACTAGCACAAATATAAAATGTTTTTCTATATAAAGGATAACCATTTTGAACATCTAGATTAGTGTGGTCTGTGAAGTAGGCCTGCAGCTTTAAAAAAGGAATGATGTATTATTGTACTTTATGGTTAATGATAAGTCAGTGTTAGATAATGGGTGTGATGGTTTGAGAGCACAAGAATTGCTAGCCATTGGCATTTTCTCTTGACAACTGACATTTTCTCTTTCTCCACGAGGTTTGTAATGTGCCTTTCCAGAAATCCCCGTTGCTTCCTTTACCTGTGTCCCAAATTTAGAAGCAGCCCAACAGAAAAAGGACAGGGACTCTTCTTAGACAGCTGCTGTTTCCTTGGTGCAACAAAAATAACTTTTCTTTTTCATTTTTTATTTTTTAAAATGTGTGTTGCACTGGTTCTCCTCTCCTGCAGTGGTTCCACACAGGTCATTCACTCTGTAGTCTCCCTGGCCATCCAGTGATCGATCAACTGAGGCTTGTCCAGAAAAAGTTCTCTGTACTGCAGGACACTTGGTAAATATATGTACATACACATGCACGCATGAAAAAACACACTCTCCTTCACATATATTCCTTCACACACACGCGCACACATGCACACACACACACACACACACACACACTTCTTCAATCAGTAAGAAGTGAGCTGATCAGTGATGATGATGATGAGGGTGAATGTTGATGAAGATCATTCCTCCCCATCACTGCTGAGGGGATTTGGGCCTCAGCTGATCTGTTGCTGTGACAACGCAAGGCTTATGCTGTCACCTCAGCTGATGTGCTGGTCTGTCACTGAAGAGTGGGACAGGAGAGGGGAGAGGGAAGGAGAGAGGAGGAGGGGTGGAGCAAGGTGAAAGGAGAGAGGAGAAAGGGAAGATGAAGAATAAAAAAGTGGGCCAGTGAAGGAGTGGGGATGGCAAAGATAGGAACTGAAGGAAGAAAGAGGATTAGAAATAAGTGAACGGTTATGTGGAAGGCAAGAGGGAGAGGAGAGACAGCTGAGAGAGCTGGAGGTAAAGAGCCAATAGAGAAAGAGAGGGAATTAGAACAGAAGAAGAAAGTTGAAGCACAAGCCTTTGATCTCTTCTATGTTCCTTGTTATTCCTCCCATCTAAAGAGTATACTAGGCCTGGACCTGGTCACCCCTGGGGAGCCAAGAAATGCAGACAGGGATCTGAGGAGGTTATAGAGTGGAAGGTCTGGGTCCCCTGTAGTTCCCTGCTGTTTGCAACAGCTGACCCAATTGCCACTAAATGCGGTTTTTTGACTAACTTGCAGTAGTAGTAGAAGTATAAATAATAATTTCTATTAAATCACAAAAAATGTACAAACTTCCTATTTTATACATAAAACAGCAGATGTTTGGGTTTGCACAATTGTTTTACACCAAAGAACTGGCTTTGGAAAATATTGCCCAACTGAGACTTCATACTAAATGAATCTGAAACCTGAGGGGTTGGGTGGGGGATGGATGATGAAATCTACTTGGCCCAGCCGCTCCCCTCTCTCTCCGTCAGCTCCTTTCCGCTCCCCATACGGTGACAGCAGTGCCCCTCCTCGCTGCTTTGTGACCTTGGCTCACCAGCCACTGGAAAGTCTGGAGGGAAAACAGGCTGCTTTTGGAGGAGAGGTGTGTGCTTGGGGACGGTTAGGGAACAGGAGGAGGGGGGAGCAGCTGTCACTCACCCTCCTCATCCTCCCCCCACCCCCCAAAGCTGTCAGTGCAGCTGTCTGTTCTGCCACCACACTGGGACCTGTCTGCTGGGCCACGGGGCCACAGATGGTCCTGTGTGTCTCCAGAGGTGGACAGGTACAGCCAGGTCCTCAGCTTAAAGGCAAATGAATATATACATTTGGTCTGTGATGCGCATAATTGCTTATTGTTCTTATTTTTTTGCTTTTGTGTGTGTGTGTGTGTGTGTGGGTGGGTGAGAGGTGGATCTGCTGGAAGCTGAGCTTACTTATTCACAGACTCAGAAAAACAGATTTAGCTCATTTTAGCCTGTCCTTCTTTGAGAGTGACGCAACCTGTGTGTGTGTCTAGATGTGCACTATATATATATATTCGGAGTATAGCAGCCAGCGACACAGTTTAACAACAGCAAAACTGGTTCATAAATGCAGCTCCAGGCTGAAGCTTGTGTGGCTGTGCACAGGGGAGTGAAGTTCGTTCAGGTCAGAAAATGCTATTTTACTGCAGTCTCCTACTGCTCCACCACACAGATACACAGATGGTCTTATTGACTACTCACTGGGTTTCCCCATTGAGCTGTACTGCTGTGCCATCTCTAGATAGAGCCCTAGACCATTCTACCCTCCATGCATTTGACAGCAGAGTTTTTTCCTCCCATAGGGGCAGGTGCATGGGGTCAGATTTGTGGTGGCAGGTATGCAGGGGCAGGAGGGTTTAGGGTAAAGGCATAAACCATACTGAAGATGGAGCGACTTATCCTGACTGCTGGTGCAGGGTGGTATGGTCCTGCTAGTGCAGGTAAGGGTGGTCCCTTTGGTGCATGTAGGGATGGTCCTGCTAGTGCAGGTAAGGGTGGTCCCTTTGGTGCATGTAGGGATGGTTCTGCTAATGCAGGTAAGGGTGGTCCCTTTAGTGCATGTAGGGATGGTCCTGCTAGTGCAGGTAAGGGTGGTCCCTTTGGTGCATGTAGGGATGGTCTTGCTAGTGCAGTTAGGGGTGGTCCTGCTGGTACAGGTTGAGGCGGTCCTTTTAGTGCAGGCAGGGATGGTCCTGCTAGTACTGGTAGGGTTGGTGCTTTTGGTGTAGGTCAGGATGGTCCTTTGGGTCCAGGTAGGGGTGGTCCTGTTAGTGCAGGTAGGGATGATATGCTAATACAGGTAGGAATGATCTTTTGGGTGCCGGTTTGGATGGTCTTGCTAGTACGGGTAGGGGTGGTTCTTTTGGTGCAGGTACGGATGGTCCTACTGGTACAAGTAGTGGTGGTCCTTTTGGTGCAGTTCAGGATGGTCCTGCTGGTGCAGGTAGAGGTCATCTTGCTGGTGCAGGTAGGGTTGGTCCTTCTGATGTAAGTTGGGTGGTACTTTGGGTCCAGGTAAGGGGGTTTCATCATCTCTGGACCCCTCTAGGCCTCCAGGTGAGCCACAGCTTCAACACTAACAAGAAGGGTGGCCCTGAATGCAGGCAGGACTGGCGGTCCTTAACGGTGTGATGTTTGGTGACAAGGAGCTTGAGAGTGTGTCCTTGAGACCGATTGCTGTGGTGCTGAAGACAAAGGCTGCTGCGCCAGTCGCCAGATCTGCAAGAATTAACTAAGGCAGAATTCTGGCCCGACTGAAGGAGGCTGCTTTTGTTGCAACGTTCGCGTTGGGTAGTCTGGAGTATCCAGTCTCCACCGTCCCAAAATGAAAGCAGCCAAAAGCTCTCAGCCAAACATTGAACTGTGTCCAAAGAGAAAAGAAGCAAGTAAGTGGTCCTGCAGACAAGAGCTCGGCATGGCCCCCGTTACTGCTTACAAACACGTATCCCCTCTCAGGAAGCCATCGATATGTAATTAAACGACTTGGCAGACGCTGCCGTGAGACACTGAGAGTGGCAGTGTAGTTTGTGTAAACTACAGTGGCAATCATAGCTGTTTTTCTCCAGCACCTTGATTAGTCATTTACTAAATAAATTGACATCATTACAAAAAACAGGTGCGTTCCTGATTAAGCTGGTCGGAATTACGGCATTAGTTAATGACAGGATAATTGATGTTATTTTATATCAACACTTTAATTTCCACTCACCTGGAGCTGTTTGCGCAGATGAATAAACCTACTGCTGTAGAGGGGGGAGAAGGGTACAGAGAATAGAGGAGTGGAGGAGAAAATATGAAAAGAGAACAGGAGATAAGGGAAAAGGGGAAGGAGGTAAGAGGAAAAGAATGGAGGATGGAAAGAGTGTAGAGAGAAGGAAAAAGAAAAAAGAAAAACAGGGAAGCAAATGTGTGTTTCTGTGCATGCATTACATTTAATTGAATGTGTAATGTATGTATATAACCCTATACGGATGGGATTAGTATTGCAGGACAATGCTGGTAATTTATTTTTTATCATTGCACATCAGTGATTTCAATGGCCCATCCCCACCGAAAAAGCCTTCATTACTCTCCACTGAGGAAGCATGTCTGTGTTCCCGGATGTATTGTTCACACATTCCCACCTACCAGGGGGAAAGAAAAACACAACACAACACATTGTTAGCGTTATACAACTAAAACAAAGTTTAAAAAAAATATTTCTAACACTTGCTGAAAAATATATGAAAGAATCTATGAAAAATAAATGAAATATATAAATATACAAATGCTAGAAAAAGGTATTAAAATGTACCACCCCTATTAGTTGGAATTTGTATCAAATGCTGATGTGTTGAGCCAAACAAATTATCAAGAGGACCTCTGAGTTTGCTGAAAAACAGTAGGTTTTTTCAGCTGTAATTATTATTCAAGTACCCGGTAAAAATCACTGACATCGTCGTTCCGGACTTGAATAAAATGACTTTTTTTGGTAGAAATTATATTACCTGACCTCTCCTAGTGAAACTAATCCCATACGGACAGGGCTCATGTTTGTACATTAGTCTTTATCCCAGATAGTGAGAGACTCTGGGCCTGATCTGTGCCGATTCTGGCTGACATCATGCCAGAATCAGCACAGATCCCACCCAGATTTGCTGGCTATCTGGGGTGTAATGTGTGTATATGTTTGTGAATCTATGTGTATATTTTTTATGTTGTATATGTTTGTGTATCTGTGTGTGTCTATATGTAATGTGTGTATATGTTTTTGCATCTCTGTGTATGCGTAATGCGTGTATATGTTTGTGTCTGTTTGTGTTTATGTGTAATGCGTGTATGTGTTTGTGTATCTGTATGCATGTGTGATGTGCGTATATGTTTGTGTATCTTTATGTTTATGTGTAATGTGTGTATGTGTTTGTGCCTCTGTGTATGAGTAATGTGTGTATATGTTTGTGTATCTGTATGTTTGTGTAATGCGTGTATATGTTTGTGTATCTGTATGTTTGTGTAATGCGTGTATATGTTTGTGTATCTGTATGTATGTGTGATGTACATATATGTTTGTGCCTCTGTGAATATGTGAGGGAGAGAAAATGAAAGGCAGAAAAGGGAGGAGAAATAAAGGGGGATGTGAGAGAGTAGAATAGACGATTTGGCTCTGTATGGATAGTGGTAATCCACAGTGCCATGTACTCAGTGCTTGTTTATCAGTTGTAGTGCCTGTAACTATGAAGCCACACCATGTCTCTCTCCTGAGAGGTACTGTCTCCTCGAGCCGCTCAAGGTCAAAACAACTCGGTAGAGAAAGGAATATCAAGGGAAGAAATACACACCCACACACAAATACAAATGAAATTAAACTGAACTGGTGAAATGCAGGAATGACCGAGTATCATCCCATTCCATCAGTTCAGTCTGCACCAACGATGAACAAGCCCCTTTGTAAGGAAAACTCCAGTTATTTTTTACTCCATCCTGTTTAACGAAAATGTTGTGGAGTCCCTGGAGTCTCCCGGCTCCCCGCAGACCAGTTCAGAGAGAGGTTCCTCTGGGTGATCACAGGTGCTGAGGCTGTGCCCTTGGGGTGAGAGGGAATAGGGTGTCTGCTTTTGCTCTCCAGTCCTGTGTGCAAAGAGTGTGTCCTACCTGGACAGGACAGTGAGGAACAGACACAAATTGTATATAGTGGAGGCTGCTGTGCTATTCCTTTCACCGGTAGTGTCCTTGTCCTGTGCTGGAGTGGCTTTGCATGGTTCCTTATGGTACTATGGTCAAGCAGATTCTCCAGATCTCTCTGTTGGATTCAAACTCATTTCAGTCTTTCATCTCACATGACCATCTGAACTTTGACATCCTGTGACTTGCAGGAAACTAAAGGGAAATGACTCTGCTTTTCCCACTTGGACTGGACTGGTGAGCCAATTCACCTCTGGAGATCCCTTGTCATTTATTTTACTGTGGTGGAATGTGTGTGTGTGTGTGTGTCTGAGGGTTTGTAACGTCAGTATGAGCATATATAGCTCATGTGTAGATATCAAAGCATGTGTGTGTGTGTGCATGTGATTGTATGTAATGTATATGTGCATGTGTGAATATGCAAACTTGTGTGTGCTCTTGTGCAGGCTTTAATCAGTACCAGAGGGCAGGGTATTTAATAAATACCAGAGTGTAACCTACCACAATGCAGGGTGTTTAATCAGTACCAGAGTGCAGCATGTACCAGATTGCAGGCTGTATAATCACTACCAGAAAGTAGGATGTTTTATCACTGTGTCGAATCACTGTGAAGAATAAAAACTTGACATGTGACAATAAATGCTTGTTTGTCTTCTTCCTCAGTGGGACGCTCCAGATCTGCACATATATGCAGGTGTGCGGCTCCAGATGAACTATGCCAAGGATGATGCACGGCTGGTAGGTCAAGGAGGTGAAGGTCACAAGGTAATTTTGTTTATGGTGTGTGTTTATTTCTGTGTGTGTGTGTGTGTGTGTGTGTTTACGTGTGTGTGTGTGTTTGTGTGCATGTGCCCCTGTGCCTATAAAGCAGAGAGAGAACTTGACAAGAGTAGAAATAGCTTGTTTTTCTCACTGTTGGTGTTTGCGTTTGCTCACGGTGGAAAGTGAATGAATAAGCTAATTCTTAAATACATGTTCAGTATGAAATGTACAGTTTTTCAGGAAGAAGAAATGGAGAAGTTTGATTATTTCTTTGCCCTTTTTTCATGTTATGTGTAAACACCAGCAAGAGCACTAACAGTCTGTGCATTTGTTCCATACCTCCATAATTGAGGCATTCCAGAAACCATGTGGGATAGAGTGTGACATACAGGACATGTGGGAGAGGGAGAGAGACATTGAGAGAGAGAGATTGAGAGCGAGAGGCGGGGGCGGTGAGATGCTAACTGGGGTCCAGAATGACTACACACGTAGTAGTTCTTTTTATTTCACCTGTCCCTCCTTTTCAGAGCTGTCATCATTTCCATCCATTCTGACGCTATCCTTACACTTATCCCTGCCATCATATTGTGGACCCTTTTTGTCTTTTTCCTCAGTATCCCTGAAGGGAAAAATTTGATTTTGCAAAACGTGATGAATATAGTCGACCTTCTTGCCTTTGCATTTGCTGTGATTATGAAGCACATGGCAGCATTACCAGTGACAGAGACCAAGATCAATACAGGTATGTGTAGGTAGGCCCTAAGACCAAATGAGTTGGGATGTCCATGTGTTTCACTTGTCTTGTTTTACTTTTGTTGCTGGGTGAGGCCATTATAGTGCCCCTTTGTCACTTGATTTGCCAGAAATTCCTAAATGGTGTCATGAATGGGCATACAGTAAAGAAATGGTGAGCTGATTTGATACCATTCCGTCTGGCTGTCGATCTGAGATTTCAAAGAAGTGTTCTGTTCGGTGAGTGCAACCAATCGAGTGCTTCATACTGCAGAAAATGTCATTATTCTGCTGCTGCTGTTGCTGTTCTTTTAATCCAGAATTACACGAGTGTCCTGTCATGACATGGCATACAACCCTCTAGTCCTCAGCTTTGAAGAGCAAAGTGGAAACAGAGGACAATGGAATATAGGGTGGCCTGATTGTGAACTCTTTTTGCCCTCCTTCATGGTGCCAGATGTCACCATTTTCTGGGCAACATTAAAAATTAGAGTGTCCAGTGTTCTGATCTTATTATATAACAGACAAAAAGTGCTAGGCTCTGCATTCACAGAGCAGTACATAAAGCACTGCCTCAGAGTACTGAAATTCAGCATGTGACATGTGTAAAACAAACCTCAACCAAGGCTTGGCTCTCAAGGCACACACTAATCATATAAATATTGCAGATTGTCTTTATTTGCTTACTGCATGTTACCAATGAGCTTACATATACAAGTAAATGCTCCACGTTTGAAGGCTGAGAATCACATATTCTCCAGAGAAAAGGAACAGACATTTTCCCAGCAGGGGATTGTGGGTTATTTCTCTCATAGACAAAAAAAAAGTCATTTTTATACCCCCACCCCAACCTCTTGCGATCAGAGAAAATCAGCAGAAGACCTGACAATAAGTAAAAATGAAAAGAAAAAAAAACTGTGTAAAGTATCAAAGGAATGTGTGTCCCCGCAGTGACAGGTTTCCTTAGGCTGTTATTTTTTCTCTTCTTTCCCCCCGATTTTGTATTTCCCCCTTTTCTGGATCTTTTCTGTTGCTTCCATCGATCCCGCTGGGGTTTGTGGCAGTGGCTGGGATTAGATATAGCTCACAAATGCTTTAATCCCCTGAGATCCCCCCACATTTATTATGCAGAGAGGAAAAACCCAAAGAACCCCCCCTCCAAAAAAAAAAAACTTTCACAGCTTATGCCTTCACTTCAAAAAGGGGAAGAAGTGGGAATTCATTGACATGGCTCATTTTATTTGTAGTCATTCAAAAATTAAAATTACTGTACTGTTATATATATATGCAGTCCTTATGTATTTTGACAGGGACATCATTTGTGCTGTTTTGGCTCTGTACTCCATCACATTTGAAGTGAAACAATGAATCTGAGGTTGAAGGGCAGACTGTCAGCTTTAATCTGAGGACATTTACTTCCATATCAGGTGATACGTGTAGGAATTACAGCCGTTTTTATACATTGTCCCTTCATTTTAGGTGAGCAAAAGTAATGGGACATTTAACTTCTCGGTGGTTTCTCCAGCTGTTTGTCTTTGCATCATTAGTTCATGCTCAAGAAAGTTAACAAAAGGTCTAGGTGTGGCATTTGCATTTGGAGTTTGTTGCTATTCTCTCTCGACATGAGTGCCCAAGAAGCATTAATACCAGTAAAGTAGGCCATCATGAGGCTGATATATCAGAATCAAATCAGAATGACTCTATCAGAGACATAGCCAAAACACTGGGAGTGTCAAAACAAACAGTTTGATACATTGAGAAGAAACAAGAACACCCTGGTCCTTACTGATGACGTTATTGCTGATGGCAACATCAGGATGAATTCTGAAGCGTACAGACACATCATATCTTCTCAGACCCAACCAAATGCCTCAAAACACATTTGACAGTGCTTTGCCTTGTAGCAGGACAATGACCCCCGACACACTGTTAAAACTACCAAGTAATTATTCAGGGCCAAAATGTGGAATGTTCTTGGCTGGTCAAGTCAATCATATATATATATATATATATATATATATATATATGTGTGTGTGTGTGTGCTTCTTTATTATTCAGTGTAATTTAATTTGAAGTACATCCATGGTATTTAATCCATGTTAATATTATTTTGCATTATTATGTGAATTAAGAACAATAAATCTCTTGTTGATACTCTGGAATATGGAGTGTGGGCATCTGTTCCTGGCTGTGTCTCCCTGTGAGGTGTTCCCTGCTTTTTGTTAGATTTTTTGGCCTTACTAGGTGTTATCTATGCTACAGATGTACAGATGTACCAAGATGCATCCCTGGGATAACCTCGTCACCAGGTGTACTATAATCTCGCATTTCCTCGCATTACCATTGGTCACCATACACTCTGCTGATATGCCAGATATTCAGTTCTTTATTCTTAAGTTTGACTTTTGTCTCTCTACTGCTGGCACCATTTTGATGCATTTTTTGCTCATTAGGCATGCATTTACTGTGGCAGAGGACACTTTGAACTGTAATATCATTACAGAAACTGCTGTTGTTGAGAAGTAGGGAACACAGAAGGAATGCAGGACCTGACCATCTGGTTAGTCTACAAAATCTGTGTGGTTAATCTGAGGAGAGATTGTTCACTCTGAAACAGCCCACTGTGTACTGCCATTGTTCAGTTTTATTTTTGCTTGTGCGTGCCTGTGCCTTTAACCTGTGAGACAGCAGTGGGAAAGAGAAGCAGCTCTTGGTGTGAGGGAATACTTTACAATCATCTTCCTCCCACAGCTTCGGTCACACCAGGCTGCTTAATACAAGTGAACTACACATGCTTTACTTCAATATTTTATGAGCATACATTTTTAAATCTCAAATCAGATTTATAAATAAGACAGTTGAATAGGGACTGTGTGAGTGACTGAGTGTGTGCGCATGTGTGTACGTGTTTACGAGTGTGTGCGTTAACTTGTGTGTGAATGTCAGAGAGCTTGCGTATATGTTTTATAGACTGGCAGTTGGAGTGTGGAGATGGTGGATGCATAAGGCATCTTGGCGTGACACTGGGGACCATCAAAACAAACGCTGCTGCTGTGCTGGGTGATGGTGCGGCCCGAGCACACCCCTGTGTGACAGCATGCCCTCCCTCCTCTCTTGTGCATCAGATTCAGCTCCTGGCACTGTCGCAGTCATGGCTGCTAAAGGGAGGGGGAGGGGCCATGTATCGATGAGTTTACCCAGAAGTCCTGGCTTTTTAAATGAAATGACTGAAACACAACAGAGGGGGAGGAGGAAGGGAGGACACAGCAGTGGCAGGACAGGTCTGTGTGAAGGAATCATACACCGGTGTGCCTGTGTGTGTGTGTATGTGTGTGTGTGTGTGTATGACTTTTGGTTTGATTTTATTCATACATGTGTATGAGCATATGTGCATGCACATGGTAAATGGACTGAATTTATATAGTGCCTTTATCCAAAGCGCTTTACAATTGATGCCTCTCATTCACCAGAGCAGTTAGGGGTTAGGTGTCTTGCTCAGGGACACTTCGACACGCCCAGGGCGGGGATAAAACCGGCAACCCTCCGACTGCCAGACAACCGCTCTTACCTCCTGAGCTATGTCGCCCCTTCAGAGTGTACATGTACATATAAGTGTGTGTCTGTGTATGAATATGACTGCGTGTGGGTATGTATGTGTGTGTATCTGTTCGCATATGAAAGTACTATAAAATCTAAAGAATGATAATATTGCAAAAATTCCCGAACTGATTTATAGAACTTCTAATCATTATCTTCTCTTGACACAGCTTTTTTTCCCCAAATATCTTCAACCATTGTTACAACTAAATATAATTAATTTCAGTTCTGTTAATAATTCCAGCGCATGTGCAAATGAAACACAAAATTTTTAATGGATCATTCCATTTTAGATCACATGTGAAGGAGAAAAGAGAGACAGGACAGTCCAGACCCAGGTCAAATAATTATTTGAAATACGCCATAATTATTCCTGCAGATTACTTACAATTTTAAAAGGATGATCTATTTCCATCAATACTCAGAACAAAGTTCTTACTTCATTTGTTTTACCTTCTGGCCAGTGTGGTTTTCTCAGTTTATTAGGTACCTTTTTGAGCAAAGTTCCATATTCTCAAACAGTTGACACAACAATCATAACTATATTTGGCAAACAAATTTGTACATTCTTATTGTTTCACAAAATTGCACAATGAAGACATTTTTTCTAAATACTAAACATGAAACTCTTTAATGAGGAGAGCTTTCTTGTGAGATTGCCTAAATGTCACATTTACAATTACAAATTTGTATGTCATCTGGGCCCTATAGCACCGCATGGCTGTTGCTCTTTCCTTATTCCTTCAGAGAGAATCTCATTCCGAACAGCATGAGAGCTGGAGGGGGCGCAATCAAAGATGTTTTTGGGACAATATCCATTTCCACCTTGCAGCAGGGCTGATACGCGAGTGGTTTCAAGACCATCCATTACACTTCCATTTTTGAATTCCGTAAGTTTTTTATATCAGGGGTGTAAATTGCAGGACTGTAACCTTCACGGCATTTGCTACGATGTAGATTAAATACTCTGGCATGATAGAGATTTTAAAAAATGGATAATAAATAAAGCCATTCATCACTCTACTTGACCACTAATCACTTGATCAGTGTCACTGAACATTTGTCAGTCATTAATTAAAAAAAAAAAAAAAACTGATTTGATATGTCGGCTATCTTCATTGATAACAATAAGTGCCGTAAAAGAGTATCTGCCCCCTTCCTGATTTCCTCTATTATTGCATATCACACTAATGGTTTCAAATATTTAGATAAAATGTAATATTAGACAACAGGAACACAAAGTAAACACAAAACACCTTTTAAAAATTATTTCATTTATTTAATGAAAAACGTTGTCAAACAGCCATATCACCCATGCGAAAAAATGATTGCCCCCTTAAACTTAATAACTGGTTGCACCACCTTTAGCAGAAATAACTTTAACCAAATGATTCCTATAATTTGATATCAGTTCTTCATATTGCTGTTGAGGAATTGTAGTCCACTCTTCTTTGCAGAACTGCTTTAATTCAGACAAATTGGCAGGTTTTTGAGTATGAACTGCTCATTACAGGTCCTGCCACAGCATCTCTTTTGGGTTCAGGACCATGACTGGGACACTCCAAAACTTTTTCTTTTCTTTCAGCCATTCAGATGTGGACTTGCTGCATTTGCTTTATGCCAGACATGTCTTCCAAAAAGTTCTACTTTTGACTCATCTTTCCATTTAACAGTATCCCAAAAGGCTTGGGGATCATCCAGATACTTTTTGCAAATGTGAGACGATCATTGATGTTTTTCTTGGTCAACACTGGTTTCTGCTTTGCTACTCTCCCATGAATCCCATTTTTGCCCATTTTCTTTCTTATTGTGTAGTCGTGAACACTGATCTTAGCAGAGGTTAGAGAGGCACGCAGTTCTTTGGATGCTCTTCTGGGATCTTTTGTGACTTCCTGGATGAGTTGTCGCTGCACCCCTTGGAGAACTTTTGGCAGACCGGCCACTCCTGGGACGATTCACCACTGTTCCAAGTGTTCTCCATTTGGAGGTAATGACTCTCAGTGTGGTTTGGTGGAGTCCCAGAGCCTTAGAAATGGCTTTGTAACCCTTTCCAGACTAATATATTCCAACAACTTTTTTCCATTTACTTTGACCATGGCATAGTGTGCTTGTGGAACTTTTGTGGTAACTACTTCACTCTGATCATAAGATTCAATATGAGTGAGATTAAGATTCAACAGGGCTGGCTGCAATCAAGCCTGGCTATGTTGAAACAGCTGAATCTGAATCAATTACATTTACTTAATTGGTTGATTGAGTAACTAAGGGGGCGATTACTTTTTCACATGCCTGATATGTATGTTTGATAACTTTTTTCATTTAAATAATGATTTTTAAAATGTATTTGTGTTTACTTAGTTTCCCTTTGTCTAATACATTTTGTCAAAACAAAATATGCAATAATAGAGGAAATATGCACCCAAATCATGCAAATGCCCATGACAGCAAAGTGTTACATACTTAAAATGTCCAAATGACTAACAAGACAAGAAACAAAGTCTTGTAAGGAAAAACATTTTAATAAAGTAACAGTGAACTGATCAACATTTTGATACCGAATTAACATTTGCTACTCTTTTGGTGAAAAAGCTGAAGACATGGGCTAATCAATCGATGACAAATTATTGAAATAATTTTTATGGCAATGTTTAATTTTGAGGGAGGACTTTCGGAAAATCGTTTTTGGAACATGGAATATTGTTTCCAATCTACCAGATGATTGTAACATATTTCGTTGAAAATGCTCAACGATCTGTGTGGGGGTGTTTACAAATCGCACCAGCATCTAAAGAGTTAAAGCATTTAAATTGCGTATTTCATCCAGGCTGGGACAGTCTTTGTCAAGGTAAAGCGGAGGAATCTCTAAATGGAAGAGGTGTATGTAGGCGTCAAAGGTCATTAATTGATCCAGCGCTACTTTTACCACAATGCTTTTTTGTGTAAGATTTCTTCAGTACCGCCTTCTGAAGCCACAGCAATAAGCTATTCCCCCTGCATCCTCTACCTCATCTCTCTCACATGAAAAACGAATTTTATTTTTTTTAATGGCACGCACGCACACACACACACACACACACACACACATTTTTTCATTCCTTGTTTCATTTCTTGTTTACCCAAAACAAGAAAATAAATAACCGTTTGTAAATAACTGTTAGACGTAGAATAAGCATGGATATTTTAGGTAAATAATAATAATATAAGTTCTTACGAAGGCTCGACTACATTATCAGCATCCGAGCTCAGAATCCGTTCTTTGTCAGCTCGCTAGGCTGGAATCTTGCATTGATTCCAAGCTTTTAATGTATTCAATGGCACACAGACCTGACCTAGAATTGCTACTTAGAATTCGGGCTGAACCAACAAGCGGGACCAGGCGGGGGAGAAGGAAGGAAAGATAGGTAGTGGGTGTATTCCAGCCAAACAGCAGAAATTAAATGCAAAGACGCAAACATGTTTCTTTACACGTAGTCACAAATAATGCTGCCTTTCGTTCTACGTTATTATCGTGCGCGTTTGGCAACGTCGCCTGTGAAGACGCCTTCTAGGTGAGTATTATGGAGTATTATTGTTGCACACCTCCTAAGAACGGTTTATGATGAATCCATGAATCCGCTCGCTTTCCCCCCTGAACTACCCCCTCCTTGCTCGCAGCGGTAAAGTAGCTGCAGTATGTTCCGTCCGTACGTTAAATGTGAGAGGACAGAAAACACAATGCTAACTTAACGAATTTATTAAGATTTAGCTTATAGAATAGCTTATAGTGCATACTTATTGGAACAAAAACGCACGGGATGGCGTTAACAAGGAATATGTTATCGCTAGCGTTTTGTGAAGTAAAAACGCTCAATTGTGATATTGATATTAATATTAAATAAGTAGGATAACCGAAACCACCAAGTGATGCGTTGAAGTGATCTGCACAGCTTTTAAATCAAATTCTATTATCAAATATTATCGCAGTCTTTGAGCACAAAGAATTATGTTGCAGTGTGCTAAATTATGTAAACCACAACGAAGCACAGCTATTTTATGTGTAACTTTGTTCCAGATCGCATATATGGCGTGTCAGCCGTAGCTACTTTAACGTTGTTACTTTTGTTTCAATAAAACCGGAACTATTTAGCTTATTAATTGTGGAAAGTGCAAATTTCGTTATTACTGTAGGCCTTTGCCCTGTCTGAGCAACCGCTGCTCTTTCGAGACTTTTGTCAATGTTGGCTGGGTTTTTTTGCAAAGAGACTTTTTGTCTAAGCGGGTTGAGTGTGAGCTTGGTGAAAAACCCCTCCCCCAAGCCTTAGTGAAACAGGAACAACTTCTTCGAGAGAAAAAAAGTTGCACAAGTGTGAAACGTCTTGAAGAAACTTTTTGGTAGTCTGGCGTACCCCAGTCAGACGCTGAGATTTTTTTTTTGTTTGTTTTGTTTTATGGATTTCTGTTGTTAGTGGATGTTCTAAAAAATCATTCACACCCCGTCTTAATCTTCTTCTCCCCCTCCTGGAAAATGGTTTATTGACTTCGAAGATTTAATTGGGTGCAAGCTTTCGTTTGTGGAATAAGTTAGCAGCAAGCTACCTCTTTCAAAAGAGAAACTACAGGATTCGTGGGATATTACTGCTGATCACTCTACAAAATCTTTATTTGGAATGGAGCAACTTCCTGGTGAAAATCGGTCTTTGTTCATTTTGCACAAATGGGTAAGTTTTGCTTCACAGTCGCCGTTTCCGAGCGCGTACGCTTTCTCCTCGCCCTCATGCCCGCTGCCCGGCAGAAACACGCTCGGCCTTGTTCTCTGGGAAGTCAGCCATTTATCCTCACCTCTTGGATTTCTAGCATTCTCTTACTGTGTAGATTTGCAGTCGGTTGGAATCATTAAAACGGACCTTTCTCAATTTCATACTGGAGACGAAACGTTTCATAACTGACAAAATGCTCATTGCAAAGTTGACTAGTTGACCAATTTCCCAGGGTCGAAATATCAAAATTTAGAATTTAAGTGGAGAGCCAGAAGCAGCATGTTTTATTAACTTTGCTCGCAGTCAATGCTTATTCTATTGTCTTCTAAATTCCAATATTTGAATAAGCGTTTGGGTGTTTTTACACGTGGATGAAATCAAAGCAGAGCACTTACAACGATTCAGCCCTATCTTTGATTGAGAGAGGGGGATGTAAGGTGTTGGAGTTTTTAGGTGTTCTTTCGTTTCACCAACTTTTGTCCTGGCCCGTTTTATTCTGCATCGCGTTTACTATGAGGGACCAGGATGGTCGGATTCTGTTACAGCCATGTTTTGCAGTTCGAAGTTACACTAGGGTCTGAAGCTGCTCTCACTCCCAACAAAGAGACAGAAAGCGAAGGCGATACAGAATGTCTGGGGGTAAACATGTTGCAGCCCTGGCCCAGAATAGCTGCACATTCTTAGTGTGCGATCTCACGGGATCTTTGCGGTTCGGAGTCGTGGTTGTTTATCCGCATGTCTCGTGTTTTTGGAGACGGAAGTGTCGTTAATCTAGCGCCTCTCAGCTTTGGGAAGTGTTGAATTGGGACAGCCAGATAATGCAATGATGTATCTTTTGTTTGTCTGTTTCTCAGAAAATTGTGCACATGCAACCCTTAGCACTGCCACGGTCCTTTCGGTGGACAATTTTTGGCGGATTTTATTCATAAGACATCTTGGCACATCAGGGATGGCAGAGGCAGTGGTATGTTTTATAAAAGACTCAAAGGGTATAACTTGAAAAACAGTATGAAAGATTTTTTCGTTCAGCTTCTGTTTATTTTGTACACCATTGCCTTGTTATAGGTAAATAACACTGTGTAGTATGACACAGATCACAGAAACAAGCAGCCTTGGTACCGAACCTTCATGGCAGTCCCACTGAGATGCCACCAGGGCCTTGATACTGTAGGCTAAAGCTGGAAGCTGAGTTAAAATAACTGATTATTTTATATTGGGCTTATTTTTTGTGACATGACTCCCATGTGATGGTAATATCCTGCTATTGATCCTTGATATTGTGTGCATTTACATACAGACAACACCCATTGACAGTGAGTGAGCTCTGATTTAAATGGTTCATTTAAAATAAGGTGGTATACCTTGGCTATATATACACAATACAACCTCAGCATTAGGAAACACTGTTACAAATTAACCAAGTGACTGGTCCTGCAGTCAGCATATGAACCTGGAAGTACCATAAGCAATAGCCTAGTATTTTCAAGCTCCTTATAATACATTACCGACTACCTTCTATTACCGCTCATACAAAAGAGTGCACATTATGGGAGGCACATCAGTTTCCATTGATTAAAAGAACAGGAAAAATGTTTCTCTCTTACTGTATATTGGGTTCTTCTCAAATCGTTGAGTCGGGAGCAAGTGTCGGGGGAAGCAGCATAAAGAAACAAAGTAACCCTACCTCCTTGTGTGCAATAAAACCTGCTTTAATACCTTGCTCAGCACACTGATTGATGTATTTATTAATGAGCAGTACTGGAGGCATATTAAGTTGAGCTGGGTTTATGGAAGCTGCTCATCAGCAGGCTCCTGTTCCTTTGTCGGTGCTCTCGGTGATGCTTTATCTTATATGCTATGCCCAGAATCGTCTCCTAGTGTCCTTGGGCTGTTCCATGTGTCCTACCTTATGATTTCCTTGCTCAGTTGTTTTAGGTTTCTTAGGAATCAGTATAAATATATTATGATATTTCAGCGAACATTACTGAGAATGAAAAATGTGTACCATTTCTTTGCAAATAGGCTAGTTGCCGGCTGTAGACATGCTATGCCAACAGAAAAAAATGCATTCTAATGAACAAGCTTACGCTTATGGTATGTTTAATTCTTGGCTATAATCCTTTAGAAAGGATTATAGCTACAAAATAAGTGGCTGTACATAAAATAAGGAATAAGTAATGTAGGTAACCAGTAAATTAGTGTATTCTGACATCACGTTCAAAGTTCTAAATATTTCTGAGTTTCAAATGTCCCCCATTCCTGAAAAATTAGGTTAGCTTACCTAGTTAAAAAAAAAAAAAAAACATTAGGTAGCGATGAAGTCAGATGATATATGTATAGTTATTGGATAACAAATCGAAGTACAAACTTTATTTTCAATTTCTACCTACAATAACTCAAAAGAATCACTTTTTCCAAAAAAATAATTTTAGAAAAAAGTTTCCTCGAAATGGCTCCCTTTGGCTTTAATTACAATTAATTACTGGAATTCTATCCGGTCATTTTGCAAAGTGGGAGGTGGAGGTATGGGAGGGTGGTGGAGGGGTTATTAAATTTGATGAAATCTTATCTACCTTAAGCTTTTTTTTAATACCTCAGGTAGCCTAATACTTTTAGCCTGTATTGCAAGTAAAATAGGCACTAAAGTTGCAAAAAATATGCAAAGAAGGAGGAATTAGGCTAGGATGTATGGGGCCACGCAAACATTGTGGCAAAAGGTGTTTCCCAGTGAGAAATTGCAAAGAAGCTTAAGATTTCCAGGGGCAGTGTTCAGTACACACAGGTTTCAGCTGTAGGGCAGTAATGTTAACAAGACAAGACCAGAAAGATTAAGAGACAGACGACAAATATCTTGTGTTGTCTAGCAAGCGAAACTGTCATAAAACTGCACCCCAACTAAAGGACTCAATGGAACTAGAGAGAAACTAGCTCCCCTGACTACAGTGAAATAGCAACTACGTTGGTCTAAAAGGATGTGCATCTGCAAAAATGCCCTTGCTATGAGCTATTAACAAGAAGAAAAGATTCATGTGGGCCAAGCACCATCAACACTGGACCAAAAAGGTTGGGAGAAGGCAGCTGCACATCCTTTTAGGCCAGCTGATTATAGTTGCCGTTTCATTGTAGTCAGAGGAAATGGTTTATCTCTAGCTGCATTGAGTTCTTCCTGTAGTTGTGCAATTTTACGACAGTTTCTTTTTCTAGACACCACAATATGTTTGTCCACTGCCTCTTGATCTTACTGGTCTTCACCTGTTAGCATTACTACGCATCAGCTACACCCTTCTGAGTATGTACTGAACACTGCACCTGGAAATCTTAAGATTCTTTGCAATTCTCACCAGTAATAACCTTACCACAAATGTGTTTATTTGGCCCTGTACATCTAAGCCTAATGCTGCATTGTTTACCATATTTCTTGCCACTTTAGTGCCTGTTTTACTTGCACTATGGGTCAATGGTATTAGGCTACCTGCGGTTAAAAAAAGAAAGAAAAAGATTTCACTCCATTTGTCTGCCCCTCTATGTCCCTCCCACCCCATGTGTAAAGTAATTGGATAGACTTCCAATAAATTGTTGAACTGTAATTAGCTAAGCCAAAGGAGGCTATTTTGAGGAAAGTCATGTCAAAGATTATTTTGAAGTAAAAATCTTTTTGTAGTATTGTTGGTAGAAATTGGGGAAAATGTTTATACTTTGCTTTGTTATTCAATAAATACACATATATTAACTGAATTCTCTTCCTAAGGTATATAATAATAAATATTAAAAAAAACCCACAGGTAGCCAAATACTTTTGGCCTGTACACATTAGAGTTGAAACAAAATGGCGAGTATGAGGTTAAAGGACAAACTGTTGACTGTATTTTGAGGGTATTTACATCCATATTGGGTGAACAGTGTAGGAATGTTTTTATACAGTCCCCCTGCATTTTGGGGAGCAAAGGTAATTGGCTGCTCAGCCGTTTCTTGGCCAGCTGTGTGCCGTTGCGTCATTAGTTAATCCACAAGTAAGCTAACTAAAGGTCAAAAGTTGATTCTAGGTGTGGAATTAGCATTTTGTGTCTGTTGCTGTTGTCTCTCAGCATGTGGACCAAATAAGTGTCATCGCCAGTAAAGCTGGTCATCGTGAGGCTGAAAAATCAGACTGAATTTATCAAACATGGCCAAAACTTTGGGTGTGTCAGAATCAACTGTTTGATACATTGTTAGCAAGCAGGAACTCTGGTGCACTGAGCAATGGTAAATGTCCTGGTAGACCATGGAAGACCACTGTAATGGATGATTGAAGAATACTTTCAGCTGTGATGGAAAACACCTATTCAGCTGTCGATCAGCTCAAGACTCTCTCCAGGATGTAGACTACCATAAAGAGAAGAGTACACCAGTATAACCTCAGAGGGTTTCACCGTAAGATGCTATCCACTGGTAAGGTTTAAGAGCAGAACGGCCAGATTACGATTTGCTAAAATATGCATAAACGGCCAGGTTATGGTTTGCTTTGATCGAAAGAGGAAAGTGTAGAGAAAGAAAGGTAATGCTTGTGATCCAAAGCACCCCCCCCTCCCCATTTGTAAAACATGGTTGAGGTAGTGTTATGACTTGGGCATGTATGGCTACCACTGGAACTTTCTCAGTTGTCTTTATTGATAAAATGACTGCCGCAGCAGGATAAATTCTGAAGTGCACAGAAACATGTCTGCTCAGCCAAATGCCTCAAAATTCATTGGATGGCGCTTTACATTTCAGTAGGACAATGACCCCAAACGTACTACTGAAGCAGCTTAGGAGTTCATGAGAGCCAAAAAGCGGAATGTTCTTGACTGACCAAGTCAGTCACCTGACCTAAATCTAATTGAACATGCCTTTCACTTTCCGAAGACAAGACTGAAGACAGAAAACCCACTAAAAGACACAGGAACTGAAGATGGCTGCTTTAGAGGTCTGGCCGAGCATCACCAGTGCCCAGAATCTTGATGTTTGTGGGTCGCAGGGTGCCGGGTGTCATCCAATCCAAAGATTTGCAGCCAAGTACTAAATATGACAACTTATTTTAAGATGATGTTCATTTGTCCATTTACTTTGTCAAATTATTGTTGCTCTCCTAAAATGTGGGAACTGTGTATAAAAAAGTCTGTAATTCCTTCACAGTTCAGGCCATATGGATGGAAAATGTCCTCAAATTAAAGCTGACCCTCTGTATTTTAACATCCTATTTATTGTATCATTTCAAATCCAGTTTGCTGGAATACAGAGCCAAAATAACACAAATTGTGTCACTGTCCAATTATGAACTGCGCTGTATCCTGTGTGTATGTGTATATGATATATATATATATATATATATATATATAGGCTATATATATGTGTATATATATGTATGTATGTATGTGTGTGTGTATGTGTTTGTGTTGGAAAAGGGTGCATTTTGAAAGGATTGGAGACTTGCTCAGCTGGACCCAGCATGCGCTCACTTGCTAGTAGCAGTCTGGTTTGAGTTTTCCATCTGATCTGTACAAATGAGAGATGTGTAAATGGGCCTCCATTTCAGCTCAACCAGTAGAAAGGAGCTCATTATAAACATAGGCTGGCTTTGCTTGATGCCCGATTAATGAAACGTGTGTCCTGTAGTCCCAGGTGTAAGCCTGGACTATGTCATTGCCCACATTTACATGTGCACCATATTCAAAATAATGATTCTTATTCTGGTTTGGGTCATATTCTGTTTATATGCTCCAGAAAAGGAATGTTCCTTAATTGTGTTTCTTTACAGATGGTTAGCTGAATATTCAGTTTGCATTTTTCAGTCAGTGCCAAAGGACGGTATCCTAGTAATTCTTCAGTGTGCATGATGTGTTTAAAATTTGCTGTTCATATTGTCTTGTTTCCTGGCCTTAAAATGAGGGCATTTAGTGTTATCACATTAATGTGATTTAATTTTTAATGATGAATGCGTTAAACGTTTTAACACAATTTATCACATTTTCTGATTTTTGACGGTCCTACTTGAAATGCATTGTTCTCAGGGTCTTCCACCTTTGTCTAATTTGTTCCATGGTTCAGCTAAACTCTTCATCTTTCATTTTGTATGCTTACAGCCTTAAACAAATTGCTGTTTTGGTATTTTCTGTCGTCAGTGTATTGCGCAGTAAATTAGACAAGACACTTTGTGCATCTGTACATGTGCAGACCTCTTCAATTTGGATTTCATGTAGTTGGACTTAGGGTGTAACCCGGATTTCCTTTTTGTAATAAGGTGTTTAAATGGGCTGTATCATAACTAGTGTATGCAAATTATCAGTGAATAAGATTGGAATAATGATGAGCATGTAAACGTGGTCATTGACTGACTGTGACAGGAGTTTGTAGTGGTGTTGTACATTTGGGCTTCATGCCATTGGAGGTCCTGTGGGTTTGTCTGACCGTTGTTCCTTGCATTACAGCAACATTAGTTTGGCCTAACATGACAGGCACGTTCAGGATACTAGTTGTTGACAGTGTGAGATATGTGCATGTACTGATTAGTTCTAACTGTTTCCTGTAGTACTGTGTGGTCAGTAGGGGGCAAAATAGTCACTAGCTCTCTTGTAGGGCTTTGGACTGTAGAATGTGTAGTTAGGGGTCCAAGCAGCGAAGCTTCTGGAAACCCCTTTTTTTAATTTATTATTTTTTTTATCTATAATAAATCTGTAACTTTTGGACCCTTTGACTTGGAAACATGCAGCCGAGACTGCCCCCGATCACAAGGAGCAAATAATATTGTATGCTCAAAAAAAGTGCCAGAGTTAACAAAGAATAAAAAAGAACAATTTCTCATGGACCGTATGTGTGGTTGATCTAGATTTGGTATGGACCATCTTTGTACTAGTGATGAATCAAAAAAAGGTTCAATGGCGAGCCAGTCAAATTGACCCCTTTGGTCACGTCCATTAAAATCACTGAAATTTCAGCCATAGTCTTTGGCCTTGAAACACATTCTGAATACAAGCCCCTTTCCTTCTGAACAAGACAACTTGAACAGTGTTGATAGTTTGAGATGGTATGGCTCCTATAAAAAATTGAATATTTATCATTGTTGGCATCTGAAAAAATAATACTCTCATGAAGCATAAGTCTGATCAAGATGCCATTTGTGCAAGATCTATCCATCATCTATACCCACGTATCCTGGTCAGGGTCGTGGGGAGTGCTGGAGCCTATCCCAGCATGCACTGGGCGAGAGGCAGGAATACACTGGACAGGTCAGTAATCTTATCGCGGAGCACACACACCATTCACTTGCGCACTATGGGCAATTTAGAGTCTCATTAGTTTAGGATTAGGACTGTGGGAGGGCACGAGAACACACAAATGGGAGAAGATGCAAACCCAAACCTAACTCTTTGTTCAAAGTTAGCAAAATGACAGCCAATCATATTTCAGAAAAAAAAAATTTATATACAGTGCTGTGTGACCACACCAATTCTTGGTCTGATTAATTGCAGATTTGGTCTTCAGTTGTGAAATGTGTTGTAAATCAAAGGACATGTCATTCTGAACAAGGCAATACTTGAATTGTGTCAATAGCATGAACTAGACCTATATGGCTGCCAGTAGGGTTTTGATACTCAGCATTCATGTTGTGGGGCATTCAGGGTTGTGGCTTGCTTGGCTTTAAGGTATAAATCCTTGACAGTTCATGGTGTTGTTAGATGGACGTGGTTGACTTGCAACAAGGCAATACTTAAATGGTGTTGATTGCTTGGAAACCACGACCGCTATAAAAACGGAATATTCAGCATGTTTGGCCATTGTTCCATTTGAAAAAATAATGCTTGTAGATTTTCTTCTAATGAAGCATAAATCTGATCATATGACATTTGGATCATGGACTCTGTGTTGAACGAGCGTGGACATGGTTGAGTGCAGCGTCACTTCACCTGGTTTCTGGGTATGATTTGGTTGCTGATTGTGTCACTGTTTCTGATTACAGAGCTTAGCAGCACACACAAATTGTCACACCTGTGATCAGGTGGGTGACCTGTCAGTCTGGCTCTGTGACTGCAGGATCTTTTACTTTGCGGGAGAGGTTCTCAACCTGAATTGCCCCAGCTGCATGTATGTAAAAATGTAAAGTATACTGAACAGACATATAAGTGCAACATAAACTTTTAGTCCCAAGTTTCATGAGATGAAGTAAAAGATCCCAGAATTTTTCAGTGTGTGCAAAAAGCTAATTTCTCTTAAATTTTGTCTGCAGATTTGTTTAATGTCCTGTTAGTTAGCATTTCTCCATTGCCATTTTGTCCAACCACCTGACAGGTGTGGCACACAGCAATGTCACAGGTGTCTCATGTTTTGAGGGAGCATGCAATTGGCTGACTGCAGGAATGTCCACCAGTGTGGTTGCCAGAGAATTAAATGTTCTTTACTCTACCATAAGCCACCTCCAACATTGTTGGTGGTACAACCACAGCCCACATGTAACCACAACAGCCCAGGCCATCCACATTTGGCTTTTTCACCTGCAGAATCATCTGAGACCAACCACTCAAACAGCTGATGAAACTGTTGGTTTGTACAAGCAAAGAATTTCTGCACAAACTCTCAGAAACCAGTTCAGGGGAGCACAAATGTTCATGTTCGTCGTCCTTACCACGATCCTGACTTCACTGCAGTTCGGCGCTGTAACTGGCATGAGTGGCCAAATGCTCACCTTCGATGACCATTGACACACTGGAGAAGTGTCCTCTTCACAGATCAGTCCCTGTTTCATATGTATGGGGCAGATGGAGGACAGTGTGCATGGCATAATGTGGGTGAGCGGTTTGCTGATGTCATTGTTGTGAACAGAGTGCCCCATGGTGGCGGTGGGGTTATGGTATGGGCAGGCATATGCTACGGGCAATGAACACAAGTGCATTTTATCAATGCCAGTTCAAATGCACAGAGATACTGTGATGTGGTACTGAGGCCCAATGTCGTGCCATTCATCCACCACCATCACCTCATGTTTAAGCATTATAATATGTTTCAAGGAGCTGTACACTTCCTGGAAGCTGAAAACATCCCTGTTTCC
The DNA here is from genome assembly GCF_013347855.1 of Anguilla anguilla. NCBI lineage: Eukaryota > Metazoa > Chordata > Actinopteri > Anguilliformes > Anguillidae > Anguilla > Anguilla anguilla. Next base: position 41,870,342 of record NC_049203.1, on the reverse strand, counting down.
CCATTGCCTGTATGCTCACCTGCCATGTCACCTACTGAGCATGTCTGGGATGCTCTGGATTGGCGTGTACAACAGCACATTCCAGATCCCACCAATATTCAGCAACTTCGTACGATCATTGAGGAGGAGTGGGACATTATTCCAGTCCACAGGCCACACTCAACAACCTGATATGCTCTGTGCAAAGGAGATGTGTTGCTCAGCATGAGGAAAATGGTGCTCACACCAGATACTGACTGGTTTTCTGGTCCATGTTTCTACTTTTTTAAGGTATCTGTAAGTCATGTCAAATCCATAGATTGCCTCATTTATTTCACTTGACTGACTTCTTATTTGAACTGTAACTCTGAACTTTAAAATCCACTGAAATTGTTGCTTGTTGCATTTGTATTTTTGTTTGGTGTATATCCAAAGCAGAAGTAACTGTCTGTTTAGCATGTGAACCATAGTGAGACTAAACAAAAAGATGGTGGGGGTTGGATCTGTGTTGCTTCTCCTGTGCTTGTTTTGCAAAGTTTAGTTGTTAGTTAAGTGTGAGCTCGTGAATGTCGGCTGCTAAAGGCTTTTTTCCCCTTTCTCCCAACAACTGCCAGTGTAGTCCAAACAATCCTGTTTTCACAACGCAGGAGACCTTTTATCTAGCTTTTGGAGCCATGTTCAATCTAGTATCCACCTGCGCTTGTGCCACTAACCTTCCCTTTCACACTGCTGTTCCTAGCAGGTAACATTGTGGCCACCAAGTCTTCCTTTTTAGCCTCTTTTCCCCGTTGCTATGGTGACTGCGTGAGGCACAGATCTTGATGTGGTATAATCAGTAAGGGACTGGGCCTGTAACTGCAGTTTCAGATTTGATTCCCAGGTGGCTTTGAGCAAGGCACTTAACCTGAACTGCCTCAGTAAATATCCAGCTGTTTAAATGGATTGAAAGTACGCTGTGTAACTCTGGACTAGAGCGTCTGCTAAATGGCTAAAATGCAAAGAGTGAAATGATTTTCCTGTTCAAGTGGGTGAATTTCTGACTGCTTACTGCCTCAGAAATCTGGTCACGATAAATCTGAGAGCTCCCCAATCCTGCATATCCTCTCTTCGCAACAGGAGGAGAACCCCTTTTCTCACCAAAGAGGCAGCTCCACTATTGGCTGATGTCTTTGTAATTTCTCATCTGGACTACAACAGTGGCTTACTTGTTGGCTTACTTGCCTATCAGTGCAGTGCAACTAGTCTAGATGCTCCTGGTCACCTGGTCCATGCCACATCTTACGTCCCCTCACTGGTTTACACTGTCAGTGCGCAAGCAAAAAGTCACTTGCATTGGCATACCAAGCTGTGAGAGCTACTGGCTCAGCTGGAAAAAGGAGACCAAGCAGAGAGCTCGGCCTCCTTTTGCTGGCCAGCTGTCCTCTCTCTTTGGGCAACCAGCAGCTGCTCCTTGTGGCCCCAACTCTTCTCCGCCCTTGTTCAGTGCCAGACTCACTGGCTGTTTTCTGCAGGTGTCCAAAAACCCACCTTTACAGACTGCACCTCAGTTCATTTTTTTAATAAAAAAACTCTTTTAGAATTCTTGTGGCATGCATTTAACTGATTCGATTGTAGTTTCACCTATCTCTAGCTCTAGTGGTTATTTGCTTACCATGTGAAATGTGACTTTTGTAGGTTGGATTTAATGCGGCATGCACACTTACCATTCTGAACACAACTTACAAACTTAAAGGCTAAAACTGTGCCAGCTACCTGAAATGTAAGTCATGTTGGGTGCCTTCATTTGAATTGTGTTGCGTGTTCATTTAGAGATTGCAGTATAGTGAGTTGCATTGATACAGCTGCTACTTCATGGTTGCCACCAGTACATAGGCCATTTGAAAGGTTGCCTTGCTGCCAGGATGGAATGCGTCTGCCAGTTTGCCCGATTTTCCACCCTAAACATTGCCCCTCCCTCTCTCTCCATCTCTGCAGGTTTGTGAATGGATGGTGTGAGCTACTCTTGAGGACGAGCTGCAGGATTGGAGACTGGGAGGCTGCGGTGGTTTGTGAAACTGCTCTAGAACACACAGGCTCGCTTTGTCTGCTGGGGAGGGGTCAGAGGTCACGGCCCAGGGGACCTTTGGGCAGGCGCTCCTGATGAGGAACAGCCCGAGAGCCCTGTGACACCTGGGGGCATTCAAGGTACCTGTAATGCACAGACGCACCACACACACACACACACACGCATGCTGCCTGACACGCACACCATGAGGACACATCACACACACACAGACACACAAACGCGTACATACTGTTTGACACGCGCCCCATTCACTCACGCACACATGCGCACACACATGCACCTTACCCTTCTGTATGGTACTAACTGTGCATGAAGGATAGAACAGCCATGACTGTGCTTGTTGTATTCTAAGAGTCTGTAGATAAATGTGTGCAGAGGCTTGAAAGAGAGAGCCCAGAACTGAACCTTTGCCACTGTTGAGTGCTAGAAGGCCAAAGCCTGTCTGTCTGCCAGACATCAGCCCCAAAGGGATTTCTGTGAACGACAGCAGAGAAATTGGCCCAAAAAATCCCACTAATGCCCTTAATTTGATCAGTTTGCCGCTGATATAAATAATTAGGAAGTATTTATGCTGCACTGCTTTTTTTCTGAGTGGAGAATTGGGGGAGGTATTTGTGCCTGTGTGTGCGAGCTTGAGTGTATGTGTTTGTGCGTGTGTGTGTGTGTGTGTGTTGGTGTAGGGAGTCGGTCATAGTGCATATGAGACTATAGAGGAAATGGTGAAGGAATCCATGCATGCAAGAGATGTTGTGCAAGTTGCTCTGAATAACAGCATCTCCTAAGTGCCCGTAATAAGTGGGGCTGTGTATTTTTTGAGCGAGTGGTGTTATTGGGATGTGTGTGTTTGGAGTGTGTGGTGTTGCTGAGCTGTGTGTCTGTTTGGACTGAGTGGTGTTACTGGGCTGTGTGTGTGTTTGGACTGAGTGGTGTTGCTGGGCTGTGTGTGTGTTTTGAGTGAGTGGTGCTCCTGGGCTGTGTGTGTGTTTGGAGTGAGTGGTGCTACTGGGCTGTGTGTGTGTTTGGAGTGAGTGGTGCTACTGGGCTGTGTGTGTGTTTGGAGTGAGTGGTGTTACTGGGCTTTGTGTGTGTTTGGAGTGAGTGGTGCTACTGGGCTGTGTGTGTGTTTGGAGTGAGTGGTGCTACTGGGCTGTGTGTGTGTTTGGAGTGAGTGGTGCTACTGGGCTGTGTGTGTGTTTGGACTGAGTGGTGTTGCTGGGCTGTGTGTGTGTTTGGACTGAGTGGTGTTGCTGGGCTGTGTGTGTGTTTTGAGTGAGTGGTGCTACTGGGCTGTGTGTGTTTGGAGTGAGTGGTGCTACTGGGCTGTGTGTGTGTTTGGACTGAGTGGTGTTGCTGGGCTGTGTGTGTGTTTGGAGTGAGTGGTGCTACTGGGCTGTGTGTGTGTTTGGAGTGAGTGGTGCTACTGGGCACATAGCAGGCTGTCATGCATGTAGCAGTAAGATGCTGGCTTGGCAGTAGCTGACTCCTGCTGTGCTGGTGCTTGTCTAGTATACAGAGGAAAGTTGATGCGCAGTCAGGACTCCTGTTCCGCACCCCTAAACCTTCAGGCCCCTTGGTCTCAGCTTCCCTCACCACCTGTGTTTCCACAGCAACAGAATATTCCCTTTGATTCAGGGTCTTTGGACCTGCTTCTGTGTGCATGGGCGTCCTAGGATGATTGTGTGTGCATGTGTTTTTACGTGCTTGGGATGGTACGTTGTTAATTCATCTGAGTGAGCGTGAGCCTGAGTGTGAGTGTGTGAGTGTATGTGTGTGAGCATGTGTGTGAGCGTGCGTGCGTGTGTGTGTGTGTGTGTGTGAGCGTGTGCGTGAGCGTGTGTGTGTGTGTGTGTGTGTGTGAGCGTGCGTGTGTGTGTGTGTGTGTGAGTGAGAGAGTGTGTGTGAGAATGTGAGCGAGAGAGAGAATGTGAGTCAGGCACTTATTTGCTTTGCTTCACCGGGACAGCGGTTGTCTGCAAAACTGTGGGAGGGGGGAGGAAGAGGTGGTCCCCAGTGCACATGCTCCACTCGCTATGCAGTACTGGCAAGTACATGCACAGCTCTGTTAGAATGATTGCATTGAGTTTGTTGCGGTATAAGTCTGTTGTAATGTAGTGCGGTGGTGTTGTGTGTATATTTGGGAAAGTGCAGTTTTGGGAAATGAGCATGAAAAGATGAGCCTTTTTTCCCCCTGACGCCAGATAATTAACAGTTTGTACCCAGCCAGGGGTGCAGGAACACAATAGGGGGTGGTTTAGCGTGTGACACTCCCAACATGTTGATGCACCCCCCTGAAGTGTCACGTGACCAGCCCCAACACATTGCACATTGGACGACATCCGGTTTGGTCGCACTTTTGTGTTTGGAGCTTCCCGGGTGAGCCCTCATAACTCTTAACGACATGCCCTAGCCTGTGACTGGAAGGGAGAAAATTCAGGCTTGTGTAGCTTCTGTCTGTTCAAGTGCTTTTGGGAGCAGTCGGGGGTGGGGTGAGGAGTGAGAGCGGACTTCTGCTCTTCCCAAGAAAATCCAGCTCATGTGCGTTTTTTTTTCTCTGGCTTCAGATATTCCAGATTTTGTCCAAAAATCACAACACAGCAAATTTTGTTCTGTGGTTCTAAAGTTATGGATGTTTGTGTGTGTCTGCGCTTGTGTGCCTCTGTGTGCATGTGTGTGTGTCTGTGTGTGTCTGCTTGTGTGAGTGTCTATGCTTTTGAGTCTCTGTGCGCATGTTTTTGTGTCTGTGTGTCTGTGTGTGTTCATGCGCATGCTTCTGTCCCTGAGTGAAAGTGTTATTAGTGTGTCTGCAGTCCCCTCAGCTGTTTGTTTTTCTCCATTTTTTGGCTGCACATTGAGCCAGCCCCAGCCCCAGCCCCAGCCCTAGCCCTAGCACCAGCCCCAGCCCTGCTCTGCTCTGTATGGTACCAGGCCCGGGGCGGGAGGGGTGAGCGTCCTGTGGATCAGACAGACGGGCTGGGCCTGCAGGGCACTGGTCCCGTTGCTCTCTGTTCAGTGCTTTCAGCCTGGCAGTGCGAGAGCTGGGGCACATGCTCAAAAAGAGGAGCGCGCCAACCGCTAATCACCACCAACACCCTCCTGCCTGTGCCCCGCTCTGACCACTGCTCTGACCCACAAACTGGCTATCTCAGCCCGATGGCCAAGGGTGACTGCGTGCGTGTGTGCGTGCGTGCGTGCATGTGCGTGTGTGCGCGTGAGTGCGTGCATGTGCGTGTGTGTGTGTGTGTGTGTGTGTGTGTGTGCGTGTGTGTGCGTGCGTGTGTGTGTGTGCACGCATGTGTGTGTGTGTGTGCGTGCACGCGCGCATGTGTGTGCGCGTGAGTGCGTGTGTGTGTGCGTGAGTGCGTGTGTGTGTGCGTGCGTGTTCATGTTCGTATGAGTGTGTCTGGACAGTTCTTTGGTTTTGTTCTTGGGGTGACTTGAGGCACTCTGATGGAACCAGAAAAAAATGTGAAAAATGCTTTCTTCACACAGGAAACCTTCTTACATTTTAAGATCATTTCAAAAAAATGAAATTGCATAACGGCTGAACTTGGAGAGCTGCCTTCTCTTCAATGCTGGGTACATTCCGTAGATGGATAATTATGTAAAGCCAATTACACTGTTGGTTTCTGTGTGGGAGGGCTATTTTTTCCACTTCTGTTTGTCCTTTTAGTTCACTTTGGTTCTTTTCTTATGTCATTCACCGTCAGGGACACTTCACTGAATGCAGAAATTGGAGAAATCGGCCTGAAGTGGCTACATGTGCAACGGTTCTACTTAAAAATGGATTTATACATGAATTTATAGGGTTACAAAGAACATTACTTTGATGTGACTATTTTGAAGTTTGATGTGATTATGGCTAACCATGCACAATGCTACACACTACAGGAAGTTTTGTGGGAAAAGTCATTGTTCTAAGTCCGTGGGGCCCATAGCCTGCTATCAAATCCGGATTGTACCAGCGGCAACTGTGGCTGGCGGCTCCTCAGGACAATGTGCAGTTGGCATTGCGGTCGCCCAGGGATGCGAGGGCTTTGGTGGGTCGGGATGCCAGCGCAAACTGCGCTCCAGCAATCCCAGCTGGTCAAATCGGGGGCCCGGACATTCGGCTGGTCGGGCTGCTCGCGAAGTGCTTTCCTCCAGCTCGTGTCTGGGTGAGCCCCGCACGCGTAACTGTGAAGCAGACCGAAGCAGAGCGAAGCAGACTGAAGCAGAGCGAAGCAGCGGCTGACATCACGTGCTTTGGAGGAGCGCACGCTCGTCTGCGCCCTCCTAAATTAATTGTGCAGGTTGCGGCAAAGACGGCCGAAGAATTCGATTTGGCACTTACGAATTGGGGAGAAAAAAGGGTGGGAAAGCATTTAGAAAAGTGGAAAAAAAAAAACATTCTAACCGATGCATAAACCAGTCCATCTGTCCAGGATGATCTGATCCACACATGGCAAAGCTGCCAGCAGTGTGTTCGGGGGCAGTTCTTACTTGTAGGTGACGAGTGCTGTTGGAATCTGGCTAAATATTTGTATTCTGTCCCAGAAGATGTAGCTGCCTGGTTCTTGCATTCAGCCTACAGTAGCTTTTTATGTGCAAAACCATTGTGATCATCCTTATTTTAAAAATGATCATAAAAGTTGAGACTGCAGGTAAACAAAATCTATGGAGAGTGCACACAATAGTCCATTGTGGAGGGGAAAATAATAGTTTGATCTTATTTTTCACATGGAGATGGGCAGGCACACGGCCCAGTGTTTCAGGAAATGTTATCTCAAAGGAGAGCTACTGTTGCATGTGCTTCTCATCTGTTTAGTTCATTCTATGAACACGCAAACTCTCTCACTCGTCCATAGGAATAGGTGCTATTCCAGGGTTTGGTAAAATTGTGGCTTTTATCATTTCAGCCAATGACATAGACGACTGGGTCAAAGTGGAGAGGCACTTATGAAGTCTTAAATGCTTTATAAAATGTTATGACTTGCCCTAAATGCTTTATAGCCAGTAATGACCAGTCCAAAAGGCATTATAGAGTGTTTGGATTCTGTTACAATGATGCTAAAGGGACCTGATCATGACCATGAACAGAAAATCTGTCTTTATATTGCCAGCAGTAGCACTGCAGTGGCCAGTTTAGACCCAAGTTTAAAAGATCGTCTCCATTAAGTAAAGTACTGGGAGTGTGTCTCTCTGGGTTTCTGTATGTTTTCTGTACAACTTTCCACCAATGGAGTCAGTTCCGTTTCATTGCTCTGCTTAATGCATCCTCGTTCTCGGTGTACTTGACAACTGATCTTTGGAGTGGGTTTGAATCCTTTCCAGGTTGAAGAGTATTTGGGAGAGGTGGTTATGGTCACTTGGGTAATACAGTTTAGTAGTGAGCACGGTGAGGATGTGGGTGAAAAGCACCGTTTTTTGCACTGTTCTCATTGAGCTTTTCAAAATCATTCCATGCAGCACTCTTCTGCAAGCTGACCATCTTTTAAACTGACAGTGAGATTAAAGTGGATGACAACAAGCCCCACCTGACTCCCATGTTACCTCAGCTGTTGATGATCTTTTATTTTAAAAGGTTTGAGAATTAAAATAAGAAAACAATTTTTGATTACTTAATTTAACATTCAACATGCATGCTCACGACTGACAATTTATGAATCGACAAATTGTTCGTCTCTCTAGTTTGGAGCCTGTTGTCAGGTAAATGTCTATATTGACATAATATCAAACCCAGTCGTTACTAGAGGTGTTAAAATACATTGATCTGGATCAGTTTATTGGAGCAAAGGGCAGCAATCCAATCCAATTGATACAACATGCAAAAATTGATCCGTATTGTGAAGAATCGTAGAAAAATACTTATTTATATGTCCATAATCCGTCTTACAACAGTTTGCCCTCTAGCAACACTGCCAACGTTGTTTGAATGGTTAGTGCTATTTTTTCTTCTTTGACGTGACGTCAATAATATTTTTAAGTGCTCTCAGCTTCATTTTCATTGTATATGTACATTGTAACATGATTGTGTTAGCTGGATCATATATATTGAGTGTTTCTGACAATATCAAATAAGTTTTGGTCCCATCTTAGCAAAATTTCTGGTTTTGCCAAATATCTAACCATTGCCTAAAGAATCAAAATCATATCTTATCGTTATGAAGCCTGAAGTTTGCAGCCCTAGTTGTTATGGAAATATGTCATCATGGGTGGGGCAACTAGGCTGCAGCTCAGGGCCAGTGGTGGGGTTAAAAATGTGATAACTGCAACGTTTTCTGGAGAAAGAAAAAAATCAAACCGCAGGATAATTGCTTGCCAAGGTTGCGTGGTGTAACCATTGCCAGATTAACTCTGGTGCTGAGCCCGTGCCAAACTCCTGTGCGTTTTGGAGCGGTGCAGCTATGCCAGCGCCCCCTGCCCCACCCCCTTTCCCCAAATCCAGTTCTGTGCCAGCGAGGGCACGCTCTTGTGCCAGGACGCTGAATGGAAAGGTTTTTAGTGGTGTGTCATTCTGTTGGAATTTTAAGCACAGTGGCAGTTTGGGGTAACATAGGGACAGGACCTAGCTCATGGTTTTTTGCACAGCGCTAATTTTAGCGTGCGGGCTGGAGAAGGCTGTGTGAGGGGTGGCGGCTCGGTTGTGGGGAATCGAGGCACCAGGTGCATTGAGGTATCTGGCGGAGAGGTGAGGGCGGAGGTGGCACTGCTCATTGGATTTTAAACAGAAGTGCTTGCGGGTTCAAAAGGGGTCTTGTTACATGGAACACAGCTTCTCTGCCTTTCCCTGCCCCATGCAGTCTCTCCCAATGTCTCAGAACATTTCTCTTCCCCGCCAGTCTTTCTCTCCCAATCAGAGCATTTCTCTTCCCCAGCCAGTCTTTTTCTCCCAATCAGAGCATTTCTCTTCCCCAGCCAGTCTTTTTCTCCCAATCAGAACATTTCTCTTCCCCAGCCAGTCTTTCTCTCCCAATCAGAGCATTTCTCTTCCCCAGCCAGTCTCTCCTCACTGTCAGAGCATTTCTAAGCCCCAGTCAGTCTCTCTCTCCCCCAATCAGAGCATTTCTAAGCCCCAGTCAGTCTCTCTCTCCCCCAATCAGAGCAGTTCTAAGCCCCTGTCAGTCTCTCTCTCCCCCAATCAGAGCAGTTCTAAACCCCAGTCAGTCTCTCTCTCCCCCAATCAGAGCAGTTCTAAGCCCCAGTCGAACTCTCTCTCCCCCAATCAGAGCATCCTCCTCCCCCTGGTTTTCCATTGGGTTTGCTGTTGTTGATTGGTTTGGTGAGTCAGGCCTCATGACAGCTTTACTTATTGGCCCTCATTGACACAAACACACACAAGACCTAAGGGCAGGACAGCTTGGAGATGCATTGGAGTGTTGGTCCTATGCGTGGTGAGCTGGTGGAATGGGTGCAGTTGTAGGTTGTACTGTATCAGTGAGCCCCCTGTGTCTAACTTAACCTAAGGTTGCCTGCACAGAGCTGTATGTTGTACTAATAGGTGTGGCCATAGAGCCTGGGTCCCCTGTACTGGCCTCACTTTCCATTTCTGCTGTTGGGGGAAATGCAGAGGCAGTTAAATAAGATGGCCTCTACAGATGCTTTGTGCATTTTGTCGGTTTGACTGGACAGTCTAAAAATGGGGTTCAGGCAGGGCAGCTGTGATTGTTATCTGAAGAGAGGAACTGTTCCCAGGGCAAGTGGTTGTTTGGATGAAGCAGCCCTTTGTCAGTCAACCTTGCAGTGAGCTTTGTGTGCCCAAGCCTGAACACTTTCCCTGGGTGTACTTTTCAGTTTATTGACTTTGCCCTGGGAAAACTTTAGTGTCAGTATTGTTATATTAGTATTTATTTTTCAAATGATACAATTTATTGATTATAGTTGCTTGGAAGCCGAGTGAGCTGAATGATATCGATAATTTATCCGAGACATCCTGAAGTGGCCTTTGGGGAAGACTAGAAATAAAAGGGGAATAAGTTCTTCCCATGGATCCCTGCTGCTCTTCCTTTGAGTGGATTCCCTGTAAATCTTCCCCGATTAGCCGTGTGTCATTTTCGCGTCTCGGATGAACAAAATCACTTACAAGTTTTACACAAGTTGAGTAAGAGCAACCCTTACCTTATTTTGTAACATGCAGGGAGACAAAAACAGGCTTGGGGGTCCTCCTCATCTATGCATTTTGGAAATCCCCAGATGTGAATCGCAGGAATATCCATAACCTTATCTCAACAAGGGTCCAGCAAACAAAATCCATCGCAGTTTTTAGTCCCAGAAATGTGAGAAACATTTATAGAATGTCCACTGTTTACTTAGCAATTCTGTGGAGAATTATCATTATCATTGTCTGTTTTGGTGTTGCATACATGTTGAGAGTACTGTGTATATAGGAAATGTTACTATATCTGGTCTCTAACAGTGCTAGCCAAGCAGTCCCTCTTTCTAACCAATGGAACCTCTCGTTTGCAAGCAATGACTCAACATGGAGAGCATAGCTTATCCCCAGTACACAGCCAGCCAGTGGAAGGGTATTATTATGGCTGAGAAGCATTTTAGCCTATGGAATTCTGCTTCTAATGGTGTTTAACAATGCAGAATACTCATTTTTTGTGATATTGTCATAAAATTTGAACTAGGATTTGTCCAGCATTGTAGCTATGACTCCATTGTGTTTCTAAGCTGACCATCTGTTTTCAATTTTTAAAAAATATTTTAGGTGAGAAAAAACGTTCACCGTGTTTGAGCTTCTTTTACTTTGCTTCGGTAATATTTAGAGTAATTCTGACTATTGGAAAATCTCCCGAGGGCTCAGCAGAGACCAGGATTATGCCTGCTGTCAAAATGGTTCAAGAATAGTAACCATTTTATGTTGCATATTTTATTTTCAGCCTCATGTTAAATAGGGGGAGTTGCATAAGGGGTTAATCAGTCAAGTTTAGGGTGTGGGGGGGGTGCCTTTTGTATCTGACTTGCCTTAGCAAATTAACTTGTGTGCCAATTAAATTTGATATGTATTTTTAAGTGTGTAACCCTGTGCTTGTTAAAAAGGCAAACCGGCACATTTCACATGCCAGTGTTGTGAACTTGTGAAAGTGAGGCTGTGTCGCAGCAGGTGCTCTCTCTCTCTCTCTCTCCCTCTCTCTCTCTCTGTCTCTCTCTCTCTCCCTCTCTCCCTCTCTCTCTCTCTCTCCCTCTCCCTCTCCCTCCCTCCATCCCCCCTCTCTCACTCTCTCTCTCTCTCTCTCTCTCTTTCTCTCACTCGGCTTGATTCAGGGAACTGCTTCTCCTCAAACATGATGAAATACTCGCCCATCCCCTCCCCCTCTGTGTTCTGTCTCTCAGACTGGCACAGCCGAGGGGCGACAAAGGGAGCTCAGAGCCCCTGAACTGTCCAGCCCATTCGGGGGATTTCCCACAATGCTTTGGGCTGTGGCCAAGGAAAATTTTGCACAGCATGGGTGAAGGAATGTGTGGGAGCAAGCAGAGTCGGGGGTGAAGAGAGAGAGAGCAAGGGGCAAACTGAAGGGGATCTCAAACTCTTAGAAATGGTTGTTATTGCGCCTTCAGCACTGTAATTTTTATTCCGCTCTCAATCACTCTGTACGGATTACTGTACATATTTCATGCAACAAAAAAAAAAACAATGAAATGTACTGCATCTGTAATGGTAAAAAAGCTATGAAATTGCAAATTCCTTGGATATCTGTATATTACGGAAAAACTCTTTCTTGCAAATGCTGCAGGAACATGTCTGCTTTGTATGGTGCAGCTCCTGGTATTCAACTGAGCAGTAGTGTTGAAGCTATATGAAGTCATCACTTCAGGCTTATATAAGTTTAGCTCTGGCTGGTAGGTAATATTTATAAAAACCATGAGAAATCGTCACCTGCCAGTGCCTGTCCTCCTTAAACTTAAAGCCGAACTGGCCATGCTCATTGGCCCAGAGGACTGCACTTTCCATGTACCTGAGAGTGAGACCACAGGTGTCTGATTGAGGCATCAATTCATTAGTAGGGTGTACTGAGTGCCAGGTAACAAATTCAGCTAGCTGGCTATATTAGAATTTATCTTAACGCTATTCATCTAGCTGATGAATCTAGCTGACACTAGCTCTCTCGGTAATGTTACATTTCCAATCGAAATACATACCATCCTCTTCCTCCTGCCTTGCAAACTAACCTAGCTGACACTCTTCGCTAGCGAGCCAATTATAGCTGAAACTATACTATAACTTTCTGGATTATTTCACGTCAATGGCTTGATTGTTAATTAGCTAACTATGACTGTTAGCGAGCAAGGTAGAATACAGAAATATTATGTAATTGTTTAAAGCTTTCAGAAAACTGCATTTACAGTTTCATCACGCACTTCAAGTCTTTTCGAACAACCATCAAGAACAATATTTTGTTTTTTTATAGAAAAAATCTGGTTTGTATTCATAGCTTTGTTTGCATAAAATTGTGATGTCAGTGGATGAGAGGTTGACGTAAGCCCGCTATCAAGAGCGCCAGGCTGGCATCCGGTTGATGGAAATACCTTGCGGAAAAAGCTTCTGATCAGCACCAATTTGAGGTGCAGTGAAAAAAAACGCCCTGGAGAATTATTTCCATGAGCAGGGACTGATAACTATTTTTGTTTCTCCTCCAGAGGGCACCACGGTCATATGGATTGCAAGGCAAGGCACAAATGGCCATGGAGGTAGTTATTTTTAAAAGGGCGTTAAGGCCAAAATGTAGGGCATCCATGGCAATGGCTATATGGCTGCTGTGTAATTCGAGCCCTGGCTGGCAAGGTCAGGATGTGATTCTGAACTGCTTGCACAAGGTGCACTGCACAGTACTGTGTGTTTTAAAATGAATGACAGGATCTTGTTAACATTCTCAACTGCGGTGGAATGAAGGCGATAGCATTATCAGTGTAAACTCAGTAATGCTCGACTGGTCCAACCTAGATGTGCTGGCTTCCTGTAAGATGGTGTGTGTGTTTGGGGGGGGGGGGGGGGGGGGGGGGGGGGGGGGGGGTGAGTTGAGTTTTGGCATGAATCTGGGCTCAGGTCTCCCTCTCTGAGACTCTTGGGTTTACCAGGAGAGAAAAGAACCTGATTGGATATATACTGTACAGTCTAAGTATTTGGTCAGTGACACAATTTCTGTTCTTTTGGCTCTGTAGTCCAGTACATTGAAATGAAGTGGTAAATATCAGGATGAAGTGCAGACGGTCAGCTTTAATTTGAAGGTATTTCCTTCCATATCAGGTGATCTGTGTAGAAATTATTGCCCTATTTTTACATAGTCCTCCCATTATCGGGGACCAAAAGTGATTGGACTCTTGGCTGATCAGCTGTTTCTTGGCCAGCTATGTGTTGTTGCATCATTAGTGCATACACAAGGAACCTAACAAGGTCTAGAGTTGATTCTAGGTGTGGCCTTTACATTTGGAGACTGTTGCTGTTGTCTCTGAATATAAGGACCAAAGAAGTGTCAATACCGGTAAAGCATTGCCATCATGAGGCTGAAAAAACAGAATAAGTCGATCAGAGGCATAGCCAAAACATTGGGTATGTCACAATCAACTGGTTGATATATTGATAAGAAGCAAGTACGCATTGGTCAGCTCAGCAGTAGCCAACAACCTGGCAGCCCACAGAAGGCCACGGTGGTAGATGACTGAAGAATACTTTCATTTGCAAAGAAAAACCAATTTCCAACCATCAAATAGATTACAAACACTCCAGGATATAGGCATAGATGTTTCAAGGACTACCATAAAGAGAAGACTATGCCAGCATAACCTCAGAGGGTTCATCGCAAGATGCAACTTCTAGTAAACCACTAAGTCAATAACCTGACCTGAATCCAATTGAACATGTGTTTCTCTCGCTGAAGACAAGACAGAAGGCAAATGAAACAAACAGGAACTGAGTATGGCTGCAGTACAGACCTGGCAGAGCATCACCAGGGAAAATATTCAGCATCTGGTGATGTCTGTGGGTTGCAAACTTCAGGCAGTCATTGAATACAAAGGATTTGCATCCAAGTACTAAATGTGACTTCTAAGATTGTTCATTTGTCCAATTACTTTTGGTCCTTTAAAATGGGGGGACTATGTAATTCCTCCACGGATCATTCGATATGGATGTAAATACCCTTAAATTAAATGACCAGTCTGCACTTTAACCTCATATCCATTGGTTCATTTCACATCCAGTGGGCTGGATTACAGAGCCAAAACTAAAATTGTCACTGTACCAATACTTTTGCATTTAACTGTATACCAAAATACACAGACCCATGTCTAAGGTGCATAGTGGGAGTAGTGGATTTTTGTTGCCTTTTGTACTCAGTTGGCATAACTGTGTGTGTCACTGCTGGCTATGGAGAATGCCAAAATGACCATGGTGGTGCCATGTAACCTCAGATAATGCAGCATTATTTTGATTTAATCTTACTCTGCAGTCACAACAAACATTTTATTTAGATGAAAAGACCACTTCATCTTCACACACACACGCACACACACACGCATGCACGCATGCACACGTGCGCTCACATGCTTGGTGAAGACCTGGCCAGTCAAAACATTCTCTTTGTTGTGCAGCCAATAAATGTAGCCTTGGTTAGCCTGTGTGTTGTATATTTGACCTTTTGTGATGCCCATAGCACCTTTTTTTAGATGGATGTCAAATGAGCAGGGTTGTATGTAACTGCTTTTGGGTCTGATTAGGATTGCCTCGGTTTTGTGTGACCCCTTATGTGGCAGTCTGTGTTTTATGGGTATGTAGCAGTGTGTGTGTGTTCCAGTCTTGCCTTATGTGGTACAGTTCATAGTGTTTCATTCAATAAAATGCAGTGCAGACTGGGTTTGTGATGCTGTGAGGTTGATTGTTTGTGAAGATGGGTTGTGTGTGTTGTTATCTGATCCTTAGTGTGGAGTGCAGTGTGTTGTGGTTTTATTCACATTGTGTAATGCAGTGTGTTGTGGTTTTATTCACATTGTGTAATGCAGTGTGTCGTGGTTTTATTCAGTGTGTAATGCAGTGTGTTGTGGTTTTATTCAGTGTGTAATGCAGTGTGTTGTGGTTTTATTCACATTGTGTAATGCAGTGTGTCGTGGTTTTATTCAGTGTGTAATGCAGTGTGTTGTGGTTTTATTCACAGTGTGTAATGCAGTGTGTTGTGGTTTTACTCACAGTGTGTAATGCAGTGTGTCGTGGCTTTATTCAGTGTGTAATGCAGTGTGTTGTGGTTTTATTCACAGTGTCTAGTACAATGTGTTGTGGTTTTATTCAGTGTGAAACCGTATTGTAGTTTGACTCCTTGTCCAATTTGCAGTGCGTAACGGTGGGTTTTGGCATTATGCACACTGCATTACACAGTGCCTTGATTCTTTGTGTGTAATGCTGTGTTTTTCTCTCTTCGCCCCTGCAGATTCCAGAGTTTGGTCTGCGTGTCCAGTTGCTGTGCTGAAGAAGATATGGCGACAGCTATATCGTGACACAGAGGGACATGGTGAGTACCTGGGCTAATGCTGCGAGGAGGCGGTTTGCAGGGGCACAGGACTACTTGTCACCCCAGCAGGTGCTTATCTTGATGAAATGGGACATGGCCTAGTTTTGATATCGGGTGCATAGGCAAGTGATCACTCCCCATTTGACTTGCATAGGCAAGTCAAATGGGGAGTGATATAGTTTTGACATGCAGGTGCATAGGCAGGTGAACGTAGTGAATGGTGTGGGTTTTGATATCAGATGCATAGGCAGGTGAAAATGGTGAATGATGTAGTTTTGATATCAGGTGCATAAGCAGGTGAAATGGTGAATGGTGTAGTTTTGATATCAGGTGCATAAGCAAGTGAAATGGTGAATGGTGTAGTTTTGATATCAGGTGCATAAGCAGGTGAAATGGTGAATAGTGTTGAGCGGTAGAGCAACTTTTTGCATGTGGTCCAATGAGGTTGTCAATCTCCTCAGTCTGTTGCACAGTAACTGGAGCAATAATAGCTTCTTATTGATGAATAATGAAAGGTTCTCTGCCATGAATCACAGAGGTTCCACTCTTTGGTTTGCCTCTCCTTCTTAGCTGCATCAGTTAGAGCATATTTCTGTGCTGGTCACCATTTTAATTCCAGTTTTTAATTGAATTCTCAGATGTTGCAGCGCAGTGCTGGCGGTTGACTAAATCGAAAGCATTCTTTTTGGGGTGGCAGTAGCGATAGGCGGGGAAGCACGTTGGCATCGTGACGACTAGATGCGGTGCCTGGCTGGGGACTCTGGCAGCCGGCACTGTGCAAGCCAGGCCTTCTGCTGGGGAGAGCCATCGGCACAGCGGAAATGCTTGTTGGGAATGCGGAACAGTTTAAAAGTTCACGGCAAATATTTGAAATGGCTGGCATTCAAGAGTAAAAAGGAGCTGGAGTCAAATGTGTGTTTGTCTCAGAAGCATAAACGTATGCAACTCTGTGAGCCAATGACGTCACATTGGTATGCAGGGATCTTTGGCCTAACGTCACAGGTGTGGCACCACGCCATTGTGTTCCAGAATTGGGTTTGGAAGTACATTTTGTTTTTTGTTTTTTAAAGCTCCACAGGACACATTCTTGCAGTTATATCACTTGCATGTTTTGACCAGTGGAGTGAACCTGGTCTTCATTACTCAACACCGACTGGAATGGCCATGAACATGCATTCACCATTTCAGTTTGAATACTGAAAATCATGAGGCCTATTAATAATGCCCATAATATGTTGTATTTAATATTCTTTATAATGGCCTTAAAATGTTGGCTGTCTGTGAAACAATGACAATGAAATGATGCTGGATTGTATTGTCCAATTTTAACATCAGTCCGAGTGGCCTTGAAAAGTTGCCTTTGGTTGCTTGTAGACAATCAAGACTAGTTATTAATCATTAGATTTATACAATGTACCGTACATATAACCGGACTTACTAGAATATTCTCGAACGCAAAATGCATTTAGTCTCCCGGGCAATCAAATGCCCTTCCGCCATATTCATTCTGCTGCTGGGCCTGTGCATAACTGAAGCAATTTGCCGTTCTAGTACTTTGCTGTACTTGATTTGAATTTGAAACATGCCGGCTAGATGCTGCGGGGAAGTGAATTTTCACAGCTCTGGATGCATGGGGCTTGAAAATAGGGTGGCCTGTACCATTTAATGAGAAATATCTAATAACCCATCCAGGTACTTGTTGATTTAATTGATATTTTCTTTAATAATTCATCAGTATCTGGATTTGATACATTTGCAGTGGTCATTCCTTTAGTCATTTTTGAAGGTTAGCCCCCGTGCCTCTCCGCCTTCATAATGAACAGTCTCGGATCCCTATTTGGCTGGGGAATTTCTGGACTGGCTGGGTCTCTAACATCAGGCCTGTTATTAGGCTAACTAATGTGTTTGTGTTTTGTTTCTTTTAAACGCAAACCATTAAATACACTAGTATCCACAAATGCTTATCATGCAAGCACAATACAAATAATGAGGTTGCAATGGACTTTATTGGACTTAATGGATTTGGGAATGGAATGCATTTTGACCATTTCCCTTTTGGGATAATCCACCACGCACAATCTGACCTTTATGTAGGCCTATATCAGTCAGCTATTAAGTAAATGGCTTTTTGGTAGCTAAGCAAGAGCTAGCGAATGAATGAACCAACAAAAAGCATGATTCGTTGTTATGGGTGGTTGTTATGGAGGTGGTCAAACTTGGTGTGGGTATTTAATAAATTGTTCTGTATCCCTTAAAATGAGCAAAATTCCTAAAAACATTGATCTTCTGATCTGAAGGCAACTTATGTTTAACTTTGCTCACACCAAATAATAGGACTTGTATGCTCTCCATTCATAATGAGCTATTTCTCTAATTCTGTTTTTTTCTTGCGGAAATGGCAGTAGCAACTAGCAAGTAACAATTCATGCCAATCGCTGACAGTAGGCAGCTAGCTATAATGTAATTATACCAGTGCAGAACGCAAAATGCAAAAGAAATTTGTTGGCCAAAGAAATTTGGTAAAATTAATTTGGTAATTTTTCAAGAGTCATAATGCATGAAACAAAGCAACGGAAAAATGGAAATCTGAAATGATAAGTAATCAAAACAATTTGCAAATAGCCGAGAATTACATTCGCATTTATGGTTGCCCAGTCTACACCCTGTTTAATAAATAGTGTTAATATTCTGTTTCACTTTCAAGTTCAACTGCTGCCAGACTTATGCTAAAAGTTTGCAAGCCCCTAATGTTATCATTTTGCCAGGAAGTGAGATGGCTAGCTGTAAATCCTGTAATCAAGCATGATATGACATTTTTTTGCTGCAGAGGTGGATATTTAGTAGGCATGGGCACAAGTGCTCATGTACTAAAATATATAGGAATGTTGAGCACTATAGAGTTCTCAAAAGATTTTCCTACTTGCTCCACTGTCTTCAGTTCAGCAGCAACTGTGACCCTGGAACATTGGAGTTTTCAACTTTGTTGGTGTCATCAAGGTCACAGGCAACGATGCTGAAGTTAATGTCCCACTCGATTCTAGAGTGCTGGTCTGTCAGAATTCAAATCAACATGGTGGCAGAGGGAATAGGGTCTGTAATGAAACTTAATGATTTGTATTTAACAGCATCTTGAACTCTATTTGAGTTGAGTATTTTTGTCTTTCCCTCATAAATTATAATTCTTGGATGTGTCTAAGGTACCATGATGAGAAGCCAAGGTGCTTTTTTTTACCACTTGGATACTGGTGTGCCAAGTGGCCAATTCCATCAGTGAGCTGGATGAAACCAGTATTAGCCATTGCTAGGCAGCTAATCACGGATGAATCACAGCAACAATGGTGATGTATTGTGACCTTGATGTACCTGTAAGTTTCTTATTTAACAGTTGCTGGTTTTGAGCTTAAATTGATTGATTATATTAAAATGCGTTACTATAAGCATTAGGCCTAAGGCTTTTATCCGGTGTGAAGATGCTCGTAGGCGAAAGCTTGATAGACTTGGCCACAATAAACCAAAAAGGGACTTCGGCTTGACTATGGGTTGATTATGAACATAAATATCGATTTTTTATGAAGTGCTGATACGTCTTTACTTCTCGGTTCAAGGAAAAGTGTAGTAATGTTGATGGAGGAAGCCGCTCCACAACTTTCTTCAGTTTTAGGTTGCATGTGCCATAGGAAATGGCTACAACTCAAAATAAGATAAAATGTTATTTTAAAGAATGAGCTGGTATTAGAAACTCAACCTCTGCAAGCATAAGCTCGCTGTATAAGTTGCTTTGGAGTTTCTCAAAGTGCGTTTGTCTTGCTTTAGACTGCAAATTTGAATGGCTCTGTAGCAGCCATTGTAAAGCCAGCAGAAACTTGTCTAAAATATCCTTCACTCTGCATTCAGAAACTGTCTTTGCCAACCAAAAATGTACACTAAAACTGAAATAATATCGTGAAACACTGGGAAGTGAACTATTATTTTACAACTTTGGTGTAAGTAGTTACCTGCAGTGTCTCTCTCTAGTATCTGGTATTTGTTATTTTATTTTCAATTTCCCTTTTTCTGTTTTGAGCTTTGCAGGAGCACTCTGCATTGACATGCATTTTGAGTAATTGGCTGTACCTGGAGTAATTGGCTTTACCTTGGTACTTCCATGCTGATAAATGTATTTGTGTATACGTGGTTTTCCCTGGTCGGAGATTGTCAGGAAGGTTGGAGACCGTTGTGGGGGGAGTAAGCCAGCTGAAGGCAGCTGCTGCTCGCGGAGGATGTCAGTGAAGGACAGAGCAGGTGTGGGGCGGCGGTGAAGGGGCTAAGGGCAGGTGGGCAATAACAGCAGGCGGGGGAGAAGGCTCCTGCTCTGATGCTGCTGCGGATAAATCTCCATTACCGCTTTTCCGCTGAAGGGACAGGATGCAGGCTTGCGCCAGCCTGAGACAGGGAGCGAGGCGGTGCTTTAACTGCTACATCTCATATGCAACTGATGGCACACATGGCATGTACCTACCTGTACTCTACAGCCAGTGAATTGAGGCTGTATACACAAATAGCCAATAATTAACCCCTGTGTTTTTTTCTGAAAACCATTTTGTGGTGCATATTGTTAAGAAGCCCCCCAAGCAGAGGTAGCACTAGCAGGCAGGAGATTTCTGGGAGAGGGAATAGCCAATGAAGCTAGCCAGTCTGGGTACCCACTTATCAGCACACTCCAGCTCAGTAGCTGCCATTGGCTCTCAGTTTGATGTACAGTAGATGCCACCTTTACAGCTGGGAAAATATGAGCTTTGATTGGCTGGCCTGTTTCCATTGGGCCTGCCCTGCCATGGGCATCCAGGTCACATGGACGCAGAGAAAGAGCTGGGAGGACAGCATATGTACAATGTACGCGAATTCACACTCTCTGCTAGAGCTCATTATTAACTAATTTTGATGTTTCAATAATTCCTCCACTTCCTGTAGTTATGTCTTCAGGTTATTGATATGCAAGTACATTATTCATATTAATCGGGGTCTTGTTCCATGGAAAAATACATTTTGCGGAAATGTATAATGTTTCCCTTGTATTATCTTTGCCCTGTGTGTTTGGATCATAAGGCGCCGTAAGGTATCGGGTACGGTACAAGATGTAAAACCGTGTTTGTGAATAAAGCCTATGTTATTCCTAAACAGAGAGAGCCACTCGTTAGTCACTGGGCTTGGCCCAGATAAGGTGGACACATATGCGTCATGTCAGGCCATTTGAGGGCATTTAGACCAGTATAGAAGACCAGTGCGAGGAGGGTTACTGTGACGCAAACTTGTGTCTTCCCGCTGGCCAATGATTACAATAAACTTTTACTTTCTTCTGTAAAGCGTTTCTGTGTTGAGTTCCTACATTGTCCCGACTTTGCCTCCACGGAAAGAAGCTTCGGTTCCTGACAGTTTATCTTTATTGTCTTCATTCTTGATGTGTGTCAGTGGAGCTAAGAGATGCTCGGGAAATGTTCCCAGAATGGGCTTCAGGTCAGTATATGTAATTTCTGCCTGCTGGCTGATCCACGATAAGCATATCGCATACCGAATGAGACTACAAGGATGAGCATAATATTGAATGGGGAGATGAGTGGGTTGCAGTGATTGGACGTGTTCGGTGTTGCAGGCAGTAAGGGGTGGTGTTCAGCCTTAGCCCTCAGTGTACACATGGACATAGCAGGATGCTGCTCAGTAGAGCTTTCTCCCCCTTAAGGTGCTAGCCAGATATTCCTTGAAAAATGCTATTTTATATGGGTTTTCTTGGATAATAAAAGCTGTGTGTTGGAGCAGTGGCACTGTGGGGTCGTCACACCACATTTGGCTACATTGCATATGCTTAGCACTACGCTGGAGGGTCAGTCATACTGCACTCACAGAGCTGTAGTGTTACCCAGTGAACCTGGATAAGACTGCCGCACTGCACTATTAAGCTAACTGTGTATTTGACCAGGACTGGTGTCTCCTCCCTCAGAAGGGCTTTAGTGCAGGGGTGCACAACTCTGGTCCTGGAGGGCCGATCTGTGTGCTGGTCTTTGCTCCAACCGATTACCATTTCTTACAGCTCTATAAACTATGCTGCTTCACTTCTGTACTTGAGCACAGTGAAATCTCTAGGATACACTTGCAGTCCGCGGCTGTAGCTGGTGCTTATACACATGTCAGATCAAGATGTTGGCACAAAATCCTGAAATGGATTGGCCCTTGTTGTGCACCCCTGCTCTAGTGTGAGGTGGGGGATGGAGATGGAGAGGAAATGAAAGATGAAATGAACGTATTTAACAAATGCAGTGGCTGATTTGGTGGATGGGTGATGCCTTTGTTAGAGCTGCATACCAAATGAATTGATTTCCTCTGTGAAGGCTGTTGGGAGCAGATGTAGGAGGATTCTTTGATTTTGGATTTCTGTCTATGTATCCTTTATCCCACTGAGTCCCATTGAGTTACAAATCTCTTTCAAGGGAGGCTTGGCCCAGAGATTTGCAGCACAGCATAGAATACAATGCAACTCATTTCAATATTAGACCACACTGAAGGATGTTTGGAGCAGAGAGGAGTATTGTGGGATTGATATTGGATTACACTGAAGGGTGGTTGGAGCAGAGAGTATTGTGGGATAGATATTGGATCAGACTGAAGGATGTTTGGAGCAGGGAGGAGTAATGTGGGATAGATATTGGATCAGACTGAAGGATGTTTGGAGTGGAGAGTAGTATTATGGGATATTTATTGGATCAGAGTGAAGGATGTTTGGAGCAGAGAGGAGTATTGTGGGATAGATATTGGATCAGACTGAAAGATTTTTGGAGCAGAGAGTGGAGGATTGTGGGATAGATATTGGATCAGACAAGACTGTTTGGAGCGGAGTAGGGGATCGTTAGATAGAGATTCAGTCAGACTGAAGGATTTGGAACAATATAGAGGATTAGAGATGAGGATTGTGGGATAGATAGGTTCTAGTGAAGCTAGAAGTGGTATTGTGGAGATACTGGATTAACTGGTCATTTTTCTCTTGTCACCTTTTGTTAACAGCACTGGTTGGGCTATGGGATTGGAAATATATTTGCATTTCTGGGATTGTACGTGTGTTTAAATGTGCACAGACGTGTGTGTGTGTGTACATGTGTTTGTGTACAGTGCATGAATAAACGCAGTCAGGGTTTGTCTGTGGCTGGTCAGGCTGTAATGGCTGTGCAGTCTATAATCCTGCAGTTCTGGGCTGGCTCGTAAGCGACGTGTGTGAGCCTTTGTCCCTGCAGGCAGCCGTGCTCGTAGAAGGGAGGAGAGAGCGAGGGAGAAATGGAGAGTGAGGAAGAGAGTTTATCACCGATGAGTTATGGCTTCGCTTCGGAATGGGATTTGCATAAATATGCCTGGTAGATCGGCGGGCCTTTTTTTAGCCAGCGGCCACAAACAGGTTTCAAAAAGGGGATCCTGTGCGTGTAGGCTATGTCTCAGTGTGAGTGTGTGCCCGTGTGCTGTGCACACGATGTGTGTGTGACGGCTGTGGGAGTGTGCGTGTGCATGCGTGTGTGCGACGTTCGTGTGTGCGTGCGTGCTGCTCCTTTTGTCTGTTTGTGTGTCTGAGTGTGAGAGATGCTGGGTGGGTTTCTGCCTGCTTCTCAGCCTCAGTCAGCCTTCTGTAGCACTAACGAGAGTGTGAGTGTTGCACTGCTGTTGACCCTGTCTCCTGCTAACCTGTTAATTGGTGCTGAATGGTTTTAATTTATGGCTCTGTGTACATGCAGTGTCCATAGTGATTAATCAAACTCGCCTATCTCCTTTCTAGGATGATTTTTTCAGGGTGGCTTTTTTTTTTCTTTTTTTTTACAGACGGAAGAGCGATAAACGTCTTCGGCTCTTGCGCATGTGTTCGTGTGTTGAGGACACTATTGTGTACATTTAACCCATTGTTTAATGTAATAAGAACTGAAATCCTATACATCTTATGTTGGATTCAGTTTACAGAGTGAGGCTCCATTGAGACACGGTTTCTTCTAAAGTGTTATCAGATTTTACATTTTAGGTTTGGATTCATTCATATTTGCTTTCTGCGGAGAAATATTTTATGAAATGTTAAAACAGAAACCGTAAAGATGGTAAAAAAGAATAATAAATCATTTTGCGTTTAGCTCTGTCTGGGTTGTGTACATAGAGGAGTGTATTAATCACTTGGTGGTTCTTTGAAAGATGTTTTCCCTCTATAGGAGCCCTGAGGATGGCTTTGTGAGACTGTGTATCCCTGCAGAAGTGTTTTGTTTGTTTCTTATCAGTTTGCTTAGCAGATGCCCTGGGCGACATATGGAAATTACAGTCAGGATAATCCATTTATGCAGCTGGATATGTGCAGTGCGTAAACCATGCAAATGAAGTACTTTGCTGAAGGGTGCGTTGGCATTCCACCCAGGATTCGATCCGGTGAGCTTCTGGTTGCGGTCCAGGCTCCCGCACCTCTCCCCTCATGTTCCTTCCTGCTGGCTGCCTGGCTAAAAATGAAAATACTTCAGCGAGCCGCCATGTGTGGCTAACCTGTGCTGTATCAGGCGCGACGTCACCTCACCAAGCCGTGTTGTAGGAGCCATGTTGCTAACATGCATCACAGTAGAGCTCATATCACAAACCCACACAGTAACGGTTACTTTAATAACCTGTGCCTTAACCGGTGTGTCACTATAGCCGATGTGTCGCTAACCCACTCAGTAGCAGAGATGTTCAGGCTGGCTAACTCGCGCTGTAGGAAGCATTACGTCACTGACCTACACTTTAGCAAGCATCACATCACTGACCCGCGCTGTAGCGTCACATCACTGACCCGCGCTGTAGTATCACATCACTGACCCACGCTGTAGCGTCACATCACTGACCTGCGCTGTAACATCACATCACTGACCCGCGCTGTAGCGTCACATCACTGACCCGCGCTGTAGCGTCACATCACTGACCCGCGCTGTAGCATCACATCACTGACCCGCGCTGTAGCATCACATCACTGACCCGCGCTGTAACATCACATCACTGACCCGCGCTGTAACATCACATCACTGACCCGCGCTGTAGCGTCACATCACTGACCCGCGCTGTAGTATCACATCACTGACCCACGCTGTAGCGTCACATCACTGACCCGCGCTGTAACATCACATCACTGACCCTCGCTGTAACATCACATGACTGACCCGCGCTGTAGCGTCACATCACTGACCCTCGCTGTAACATCACATGACTGACCCGCGCTGTAGCGTCACATCACTGACCCGCGCTGTAGCGTCACATCACTGACCCGCGCTGTAGCGTCACATCACTGACCCGGGCTGTAGCCTCACATCACTGACCCGGGCTGTAGCCTCACATCACTGACCCGCGCTGTAGCATCACATCACATCACTGACCCGGGCTGTAGCCTCACATCACTGACCCGGGCTGTAGCCTCACATCACTGACCCGCGCTGTAGCGTCACATCACTGACCCGCGCTGTAGCGTCACATCACTGACCCGCGCTGTAGGCTCACATCACTGACCCCCGCTGTAACATCACATCACTGACCCGCGCTGTAGGCTCACATCACTGACCCCCGCTGTAACATCACATCACTGACCCGCGCTGTAGCGTCACATCACTGACCCGCGCTGTAGCGTCACATCACTGACCCGCGCTGTAGCGTCACATCACTGACCCGTGCTGTAGGCTCACATCACTGACCCCCGCTGTAACATCACATCACTGACCCGCGCTGTAGCCTCACATCACTGACCCGCGCTGTAGCGTCACATCACTGACCCGCGCTGTAGCGTCACATCACTGACCCACGCTGTAGTGTCACATCACTGACCCGCGCTGTAACATCACATCACTGACCCCCGCTGTAACATCACATCACTGACCCCCGCTGTAACATCACATCACTGACCCACGCTGTAGCATCACATCACTGACCCGCGCTGTAACCTCACATCACTGACCCGCGCTGTAGCGTCACATCACTGACCCGCGCTGTAGCGTCACATCACTGACCCGCGCTGTAGCATCAGATCACTGACCCACGCTGTAGCATCACATCACTGACCCGTGCTGTAACATCACATCACTGACCCCCGCTGTAACATCACATCACTGACCCGCGCTGTAACATCACATCACTGACCCGCGCTGTAGCGTCACATCACTGACCCTCGCTGTAACATCACATCACTGACCCGCGCTGTAGCATCACATCACTGACCCGCGCTGTAGCATCACATCACTGACCCGCGCTGTAGCGTCACATCACTGACCCGCGCTGTAGCATCACATCACTGACCCGCGCTGTAGCATCACATCACTGACCCGCGCTGTAACATCACATCACTGACCCGCGCTGTAGCATCACATCACTGACCCGCGCTGTAGCGTCACATCACTGACCCGGGCTGTAGCCTCACATCACTGACCCGCGCTGTAGCGTCACATCACTGACCCGCGCTGTAACATCACATGACTGACCCTCGCTGTAGTGTCACATGACTGACCCTCGCTGTAGCATCACATCACTGACCCGCGCTGTAGTAGGCATCACATCACTGACCCGCGCTGTAGTAGGCATCACATCACTGACCCGCGCTGTAGTAGGCATCACATCACTGACCCGCGCTGTAGTAAGCATCACATCACTGACCCGCGCTGTAGCGTCACATCACTGACCCTCGCTGTAGTAAGCATCACATCACTGACCCGCGCTGTAGTAGGCATCACATCACTGACCTGCACAGTGAAAAAGCAAAACTCCAAATACTTTTCAGTGATCGCTGGTTGACACCAACCACTCTTTGCTGAGATTTCCTGAACAAGTTTCCTTGACAGCCTTGTTAAAGCATTTTGCAACATTTCAGCATTCAATTCAGGTGTTGTTGCCTGCAGTTACTGAATTCCTTTAGTTAATCATGCATGTCAGCAGCAAATAGGGAAAATCATCGCATTGAAATGTTTTTGCTTACTCTTCTATTGGTTCAGTTCCCCCAGTCTGGGGATATTTCAATCTGCAAATATTTTTCCATCGGGAGCCTATCATTTGGCAGACATAATACCATTAGTACAGAACATTGTACATGTCATATTTTGTTCTCTATATAAGCTGTAGCGTACTGCAGCACCGTTGGTGCGTGCGCGCGTGAGCGTGTGCACGTCCGTGTTCTGGAGATGATGACACTCTCTCTCCGGCCGTTTTTTTTTTTTTGTGTTCCGAGTCACTCCGATTCAGACACCTCTGCCGTTGCCATGGTGACTGTGCCCTTGCTTCACTGGAACAGAGCTGAAGAAAAAAAAGCGCCTTTCTCCCAGGCTCAGACGTCCCCGTAAGCACATGCTGGGTGGTGGCGGTTCCCCCCCCCCCCTCAGAACTACAATAATCTCCTGAGTTTCGCAAACCCTTCTCCTTTCAGGGGAGCGCAACGGAACCTTGTTGATAAAAGGAGGAAACTCCCCCCCCGTGCCTTCTCCCCGTTTGAGATGATTAATAGATTTTCTCTTCTGTTGGGATGGGAGCTGTTAATATTCATATTCAGTGCGAGGTGCAGGGTTTGACAGAGCCCTTCATTAGGCTGTTTACCGCCTTTATCTTTCGCCGCTGTACGAATTCAAACCCAATGTGCAGCGCGAGCGACATTTTAGCTTCTTTATCGGGTGTAAAAATAAAAAAAAAGTCTGCTTGTCCGTTTCCCTCTGCCTGTCACTACTGCTTTTGCGTGACAGCCGTAACGCTAATTAGTTGCTTGTTAACCAGGGAATGAAGGGAAGAGGAAAAATGTACGGTATCCGTTAGGTCTCTGATGCAGAGTTTGTGGGAAGCGGATGCCTCTGGCGACAACCTGTGCCGGCTCCATATGGAAGGGAGGTGTGATCTAGCTGTGGGGCAGGCTAGCACTGCTGGCCATGTTACGCACACACAATGCCAACAGCACCTGTGATGTAGTCTAGATGATGTGGAGTACAGGTATTTGAGTGTAAGGAGTCCTATGCAAGGCACACATGCACTCTACATATGTGCATTTGTACATGCACACACACACACACACTCACACATACACACACTCAGACACATTTTTACATGGCCAGAGCCCACAGAAATTAGTTGAAATGTTTGAAATGATACTGTGTTTGTAAATATCAGGCAAAAAAAAAATTCTTCCCTCCTTTTTCTTTCTTTATAATGTTTTATTTTTGGAAAGTGCTGCTGTAAACTGTGATGTGCTCACCAGTGTGGTGTGAACAAACACAAAGGAAAAGTGGCAATGTGTGAAATGGGTCTACCAGGCCTTTTGAAGTTGGCAATAGTCTGTTTGGTCTGCCGATTACACCATCCCCCCACTCTCCACAGTTTGTCCTAATGTTTTTCACTGAATCGTGTTTGGGATTTTGTTAGGTGTACGTTTTGCACAAATAGGCCTTCTAAATTTGTCTCCTTGGGTCCCCCCCCCCCCCCCCCCCCCCCCCCCCCCCCCCCCACCCCACCGCTGACTATTACACCCCGGCCTACCCCCATGCTTACCCTAGCATGCTGTTAGCTGGTCAAAAACCTAAAGTATGCGCAGTAGCATGTTGAATGGCCATTGGGCTCTTTAAGATAGTTTTTTTTTTTTGAAAGGCATATCATTTTGAATAACTTTACACACCATTAGGGGTGTGTATGACAGGGAAAGTAATAATAAAATAGTTTGTGCCAGTTAAGAATGAATGCTGTATATACATGTAAGATCAGTCTTAATTATGTTGTCGATTATGAAGTGATTTCTTAACTGTTGTATTAGCCTACTGTGCTTTTCCTTTGCGAGCTAGATATGAAACCGTATGACCCAAAACCAAAGGACGCTCCTTGCTTGATTAGGCAGCATTTTAGTAGACCGCTATCTGAAAAGGAAATGCATTAGTGGTTAGTGCGGGCACACTGCTGGTTTGAACAGAACAGATTCAAAGAACAGATGAAAATTAGAAGCGACTAACGTTAGCCAGCCACCTCACTCATAAGTTGCCAAATGCCACTGCAGACTAGCCAACTATATTATTTTTGGGGAAACCTTATTTAACTGCTACTTTAATAATCTAGCTAGCTGAAATGGGTAAAATTAAGGCTTACTAAAACTAACTCACTAGCGAGAGTTAAACTGCGAGTAGCTTATTATTACAGTGCATTAATTTAGCAGATGCTCTTATCTGGAGCAACTCGCAATACAGGAGAAATGGGAGAGTCTTAAAATGAATAAGCTTGGCATGCAAGGACACTGTTAAGTGTGTGGCATTATTTTTATATTTATATTTCGTGAAATTTCCCTGTCATAGCAAAATGACATGTGCGCTAGAAATTGGGTGCAGTCACATTGCTACTAGGGCTGTGTATTGGCAAGAATCTGGCGATACGATACGTATCATGATACAGGGGTTATGATTCAATATATTGCGGTATATTGCGATTTTAAATCTAATTTTAGGAAAACTGTCATAGTATGAAGAACCCACCACCATATGCATAAAATCTGAGTAAAAAAAACTTCCTGTCGCTACTTCCTGTCTTAGTTTACATTGTTACGTTGGAGCGAAAGAGTCAAATGGCTGAAGATAGATTGCAACACTGCTTTCTAGCGGTCGGGGGTTTAAACAATGAACAACACAACAACACAACACAAAATGAACCACTGTCTGCCATGAATCTTTGCATGTAAACTCTTAATTAAAAATCGATAGTGTTTTTGAGAATCGATCACAAAACATAATATCTCAATACTCAAGTGTATCGATATTTTCGTACACCCCTAATTGCTACCTTACCTTTTTTGCTTTTTTAACAATAGGTTAATATGTATATAAACTTTGCTTCTCAGACTCGTGAAATTTAACAGCATGCTAAAATTTGTAATGGCTAGGTTAGGTTTAGGAGAGTGGAAACAGTTCAGTCTCAATCTTACAGCAGAGTTAAACAAGCTAACATTTACGCACCAATGACCTAAGCTAACTAGCTAACTGTTAACATGTATTTTTAAGAATTAAAGCTTGATGGAAAAGTTGCTGTCAAAATGCCAAAACAAAAGAATGTAATGTTGGCAAACAAGAAGAGTTTTTTTTCTTTGAATTGCCGTGTCAGCTTGCATTTAATGTTAACTTTAGTCCAGGTAAAATTCTGAAACTTAGGGAATGTTGCCAGTGAATGCATTAACTGCAATTATTCTGTCCCACTTGTCACTAAACACAATGGACTGTAAGCTTTAACGCTGTCAATATTAAAAGTCATTTATGGTGTTAAATGAAATTTACATTCAGACAAAATGACAGTATGATATAAATATTACTACAGGACTCTGATGTATTTGAATCATGTACATGTGTGCAAATATTAGAATATTCAAACTCATCTACAGTGGTTTGAGTTTTGGACAAACTGAACACTAGCAAAAGGTCTGAATTTTCCAGCTGTGTGCCACACTCATTTGCCCCTGCATCCGGCCCGGGCTGGACCTACTTGGCCCAGTGCGAACCCACTGCGACAGTGAGTCGATGGGGTCTCAGTCACCCAGCAGGATACTTTTCCAGATAGGACCCTTTAAGAAAAAGAGAACTCTTTTTGTTGTTGTTGATGAATCACATGTAAAAAATGTTATGTGTGAGCGCGCAGCTCTGCAGCTGGGGTTACCTCAGCAGCGACTGCGCGTGCCAGCTCTTCCGTGACTGCGGCGGCAGAGCCGAGCCAGGGGATGGCAGGGCGGCGGTCAGAGTTCAGGGGCGTACCGCGGAGCCAGGGCATTATGGGAAAATGGCGGGGCAGGAGACAGGCAAGCTCACCGTGGGTGGACATTCTGTCTCTGGAGAGGCGCAGAGACGGGTATCTCTCTGACATGTTAATGGACAGAGTTGGGGGGGGGGGGGGAGGGAAAGAGATGTGGCTAGCTGGAGTACTGGAAAGATTGGTCGATAAACATGGATTTTTCATATTTCTCTCAGGCTATGGATTGACTAGTTGCAAACATTTTTTTAAACGAGGGGGAGGGAGAGATTGTTGTTTTTACCATGGGGAGATTTTAGCGTGGTCTGAAAGGCATGCTTTCATTGTAGCAGGTGTTGTAAGTGTTGACAGTGATGCAGAGTGCCGGTCTCCTGTGACATTATTAGTAACACTTGGTCCCTTTAGAGAACCTAGTTTAATTTGTTTGTTTTGAACTCCTGTTGGGCGATTGTCCTGTTTGTCCTGCTCCTAAAGTGAAATTGCGTGTATAGTCTAGTGCTACATCAGTGTTCTCCGCTCTGTATGTTGTGCAGTCTGGGTTGTGCTGTGTTTTAGCGCAATATGATCTCAGCGTGATCCCTGTAGCGTTACCTCCGTGCGGTTGTATCCGAGTGGCGCATCCTCAGTGCAGTGTCCATTAAAAAGCTTATTTAATCGATCAATTCGCTTAACATACGCCGTCACCCAGGGCGACCTATATAGCTTGCGTTTTTAAATACTCTCTGTTCATGTGGCCGGGCATTCGCTGGAGTAATTTAAGTACCTTGCTTAAGGGTATGTGGCAGGTGCCCCCCCCCCCCCACCCCCCCGGCTACTTTGTAAATGTAAGCGTGCTCTAGCATTGGCTGGAGTCTCATTGCCTCCACGGCTGGTTTCAGTGCCCCGGCCCTGAGGGTCCGAGGCTAGCGTGAGCGCTGCTTACATCACTGCAGCCTTTTGGAAGCTGCTCTAATTATTTGCTGGATGAAGCTGTAAGCGGCCTGCGCTGCTTTTTCAGTAGTTTTTCATATTGTTAGGAGAAGAGTGTGTGTGCGTATGCACGCCCGCACATTAGTGCGCACGCACATAAGTAGAGAAAGGAAAGCAGAGGATGTTGTTTCTTCTCCAGATTATCAGTGAATTTGTGATCGCCGGCTAATGGTGGTGCTTGCCTGCACAGTGCATTGTGGGATGGGGAGGAGAACGGTGCCAGCCTTAAAGCCTCCTGGACAGGGGCGAAGGTCAGAGTGGGGGGTGGGGGTGGGGGGTGGATTGGAGTTTCATTGCGGGTGGCGGTCCCTGTCTTTCTGTGGCTCTTTGTGGAGTTGCTTTTTTCTCATGGCGTGATGGTGACTCAGGGTGCTGTGAAGGATGTTGCGGTTAATGCCCCGTCTCTGTCCTGTCTGTGCAGGGTGCCCACGGCCTGTGAGGGCTCCTGGGAGACGCAGAGAATGCTGGAGTTGCATGACGACAGAGCAGCAGCAGCAGCCGCAGCAGCAGCAGCAGCACATTTCGGAAAGAAAGAGCGCCCTAAGAAGGAGAGGGAGGAGGCCAAGGACGGCCGTCCCAGCAGCACCACCAGCAGCAGCAGCAGCAGCAGCAGCGTCAGCGCCAGCGCCGGGCCCCGGAGCACTCGCGCCAAGGCTGCTCCCACTGCCACGCCCACTGCCACGCCCACGCCCAGCCCACACCAGCACTTGACTCCACCCTCTGCCTCCCTGGGATCTCCGTCAATGCATTCCAGCAATCCCAAAGTGAGGAACTCCCCATCGGCAAACACTCAGAGGTGAGCTGGTGGGCCTCGGGGTCAGGAGTCAAAGGTCAATAAGGGGTCATCCCCGTTCACTCGCTTCTTCTTAAGGCCAGCTGGAATGATGTTTGAGGGCCAAACAACATGAAGGCACACGCTCACATCTGCTCATTATAATACACGGTAAAAGGAAGAGGATTTGACAGGAAGTGGATCCCACACGGTACTTTACTGCTCCTTAATAATGGCCCAGCTGGTGTGGTGATAGTTCTGAGATATTTAATTTGGGGAGACAGGGCCATCTTGTCCCTGCATGTTAATGCCTCCATCTTGTCGCAGTGTGTTAATTTGTTTTCCATTAAAGTGCTGATTTTGACTTTTTTTTTTTTTTTTTAAATGCACTGTACTTTGAAGGGCTGGGTTTTCCTCTGGTTGAAGTCAGAGGATAACAGTGTGACACAACCAGGCTAAATCACTTTGGTGGGGAATTGTAGTGCCACAATGAGTGTTGGTCACAAATTCAAATTTGGAGCTGTTTGGAACATCACAAAACTGTAGAGTATATCTCGGTGAAGCAAAGAAGCAAGCGTCCCCCTCTAGGTCGAGTTGGGTATGTATGGCATAGAAGGTTCTGGCATGCGTACAGCTTTTAGGCTCTCAGGATGCAGTTGCATTAGCCATGGCACGCTAGCTTGTGGATGAGCACCAGCACACCCATTTTAAAGTTCACACACACACACACACACACACACGCACACACAAATCAGTGAAGAGACTAGCTAGATTTTCAGAACTGTTCATGAAGAAGTGACCTGGTTTAACCCTGCAGCGACTTGGCAAGGATGCTGGGAAGGAACCGGCTCCTTTTAAGGTGACCCACTGTCCTGTTGCATCTGCCAGGTCGGTGCTCACAGAATAGTGCTTTTGGAGCCGAAGGGTCTGCATTGCGAAGGACCCGAAACACTGGCCTTCCCTCCCCTTGCAGGGTCTGTCCCAGGTTTAATCGCACAGTGGGGGTTTAGTCCTGAGCTTCAGACCCTTTGAGAAATGGCCACTTTGTCCAGGTTTACTGCATATGGGACCAGAGTGGCGTTCGTGCGAGTCTGAAGCTTGGATGCAGTGGCTGAGAAGTCACTCCCCTCTGTCGCTGATGAAAAGCTATGCGTACCTGCAGCTGCAGACCTCATCAGAAACGTTCCCCACCCACCCCAAATTCAGCTACTCCCACATGGCACACTAAGCTGTGTCTGAATGGATTGGGTATGTAGGTTACAAAGATTATTTAATGTGTGTGTGTGTGTGTGTGTGTGTGTGTGCGCGCGTGCGTGTGGGGAAAAGCCTGCTGTTAACCTGGCCTGTTTGCACAGGGCTTACACCTGGATTACGAATTAACTGCTGCTCTGTCAACAATGCGGTGATCGAAAAACAAGACCTTCCGCATTACTGTTCGGAGAGATGGGCATAATTAGTCGTGTTTTTCAAAAATAAACGGTTAAAGGTAAATGGCAATGATGTTTGTCTTTCTCTCTGCTTGTTGGTGATGCTCCGCAGCATATTTCAGCCTGTAATGAGGGATGGATAACTGGGGTCTGCGAGTACATGCAGTACCACTGGAAACATTTTAAAGTTTACAGGCTGTTATTTCTGTTATCTCTGCACCGGTCACCACTGAGTCATTTGCCGTCTCACAATGATGTCACTTCCAGGAGAACATTCATACAGTCATTCTATGTATTGATTTTTTCAGACACGTAAAAACTCTGGTTCTGTCCTCTGATTTTGCACTCACGATCTCTTTTTACTCCTGCCTTTGTCTCGTTTTGTAATCTACCTTCTCTCTCGCTCTCTCATTAAGCTGCATAGGAGACAGTGAAATAATTACCGGTGAAACAGGAAGTAATCTTCTCTTACAAATGGTATCTGGTCCTGCTCTCCCCTACAGCTAATTAGAGTGTTAGGAGCTTCCGCTGACCTGGTCATTGGATGTGTTGTATGGAGAGAGTGTGTTTGCTCAGGGCGCTGGGACTATACCGACCCCCTACCATCCCCTCTGTTTTTCTGCTGAATCGTGGAGCAGGAGAGAGAGGCACAGGCGGGCAGAAGGGCATGCAGTCCCCCATTACTCTGTTGTTCTGTCTTTCTGTGTTTGTCTGTCTATCTTTCTTTCTGTGTTTGTCTATGTGTGTCTGTCTGTGTGTGTTTGTGTCTGCGTGTGTGTCTGTGTCTGTGTTGATTGTCTTGTCTGTATGTTGTCTGTATGTATGTGTGTGTTCGTGTAGATGAGCATGGGACAGTGTTTCTGTATGTCCATAATCATGGGAACACAGGTGTGACAGCAGCCCCAGCTGGAAAAAGGGTCTGGTGCTTGGGGGTTGGATCAGCACAGTCCAGCAGTCTAAATCCACAGCACTGTAGTTCCGCTTCCCCATCTTTCGCAATTCAAGCGCAAAATGGCAGACACTGCTTCAGAGAACAATCTCTCCCCTGGTCGAATTTGTCCGCTCCATAGTTCTTTGGTTCGGACTTCTGAAACCCCCCCCCCCCCCCCGCCCTCGCCAAAATAAAAACTGTGAGTTGATTCCCAGCACCCCTGCTGGAAAAAAATTCCCACGTGCCTCTGTTTGCCTGTAAGGAGAAAACTCAGCTAAAGTAGAGCCACACACAAGTATGCGAAAGCAGCGTCAACCCTGTCCCAAAAACAGCAGCGTGTTCGCGAGTGTCAGGGTGTGGCTGTGAGCGTTCGATTGTGTTCATCCCCGTGCTGTACGGTGTGTGTTCACTGGGCGTTGACTAATTCGTAGTCCCAGACTTAAGACCCTTTTCTCTTCACAAGACCTGTTTTTACTTTTACGCGCAAAACAGCCAAAAAAAGAAGTGTTCTGCCAGCCGAATGAGCTGGAACAAACACACACAGACTCGGTCCTCGGCTCTTTGAGGCCTAAATGAAATGAACACCGTTTCCTCACTGTCTGCTCGGATGGTCGAGCTGTCTGCTTCCGTTTCCTTAGGGAGGCAACCGGGAAAGAAATGCACTCCGATATGTGGGGATAGAAACCTCCTCATGTGTACAAAAAAAGGAGCGCTCGATATTTCTCTTCGATTCTCACGTCAGTCTTTCTTTTCTTTTCCTGACAGCAGTCCAAAATCCAAGCAGGAGGCGATGGTGCGGTCACCCCCTGTGATGTCTCCTTCCAGCGCCGCCCAAATGGACTCCAAACTGCCCAATCAGGGAAAGCAAGGGGGCACGGGCGGCCAATCGCAGCCGTCCCCGTGCGACCCCAAGACACTGAGCGGCAGCCACGCCCCGAAAGGGCCCCAGGGGACTGCGGGCGGCCTAGGACTTAAAAACGGACAGGGCCTGAATTCGGGCAACGGGGCCAAGGGCAAGGTGAAGAGGGAAAGGAGCACGTCTGTGGAATCTTTTGAGCAGCGGGACACGGGGACACCCGGGAACGAGGTGGAGCAGAAAGGTAAGGACAGTCAAAACGCCCCCCGAATACAAATACTGACCTGCCCCCATTCTGGTACCCTGCCCTCTAATAGCGCTCTGGTCTAATATCAGTTCCTTCAGTAACCTGCCATGTCAGTCCGCCCCACCGAAAAAAACATTTCTGTGCTTGTTTGCTACTACAGTTATGGCAGTGTCACCACTTGATTCAGTCATGATCGTTGTGATTAGTGCAGACGTGAGCGTGATATAAAGACTGTGATCACACGGTGTTGCTCAGCCACATGGAAAACAGCAACATGCTTTGAGCCCGGCATCGTCGTGCAGGAAATGCAGTGTCGCGGTCCTGCAGCTGCCTGTCGGAGCTGCACGCGCCCTTGTGAGCACGGACGCCGCGTTTTTTTCCCATCCTCAGGCGCCGTGCTGCAGTTTTCTCACCGCCATCTTGCGTCGAAGTGCTTGACGTCCTCTTCGAGCTTGCCGTCCGTTTGCCGATGTCGCGCTGTCTCTTTGAGGAAAGCGGAAAGCCGATTGGCCGCTGCGGCGCGCGCTCGTTTTGTGCGCTTCGCGGGACGCGCGGTCAGTTCAGCTCGGTCTGAAAGGGGCGTTTAAGCGCTCCTCCGCGCTGGGTTGGAGCGCCGCTGGGCTGTAGCCTGTGCATTCAAGCTCGTGAATGAGCGCTGGGGACGGGGAGTTCTGTTTCCCAGTCTTTTCTGCCGTTTTGATTTTGCCTTATGTTTCTCCTCATTGGGCTAGATCCAGAATGGAGGAATCTGATGAAAACCATGCAATTCAATAGCAGTAAAGGAGGAGAAGATTCACAGTGCAGATGTGGCCAGGTAGTTTTGCAGTGTGCTTGTGCTTTTGGCACCTTGTCCCACAGAAAGGTTTGTGTCCCCACCGCCAAGAAATGTGGCCAATCGGTGTAACCGCGGGGCTGGGGGTGGGGGTGTCTTTCAGGGGCTCTCGTCTCGTGAGTGGATAGCCCGATGCCTACGTTTCAGTGGGAGGTGGCTGGAAATGCGGAGCCATCTTCCGCTTTTCACAACATAACAGGCCGCCATTATTTTGCGAGCCGAAGAACAGTTGGTGAAATCCCCTCCTGCTAGTTCTTGCCCTTAGTGCGGAGCTGGCTGGGGATTTGGGAGGACTCTGCAGGAGATTGGCTGCATATGGTAGGGAGAGCGACGGAAAGAGATTTCTCCGTCCCGTAACTACTTTGCCTGCAGGTCGTTTCGTCGAGTTAGCGGCCCCCCTTTCTTCCCTTCCTGTCCCAGTAAAGTGCTTTCCTGGTACATCCTTTTTTTTTTTTTTTTTTTTTTTTTTTTTTTTTTTTTTTTTTGGATGTTTTCTTTGGCCCTGCAGTAAAGAGGCTTGTGGAGCCTCAAGAGTTAGGGATACACTCTCCTCTTTGAGTTCAGTTTCGCTGCCTCATTCTGAAACGCGTTACCTCAGCACCTTCTGAAAAACGCACGTTACTTTATCGCGGACTGAAAAATGCATGTTGCTTTTAGGGATGGAGATTTTCGGTTATGTCACAGATCGAGTAATTACATAATGTGTTCGATTCCAAATCAATTCCTAGCATGCGGAAGCATCTGTTTTTAGAACATA
This sequence comes from Anguilla anguilla, assembly GCF_013347855.1. Classification (NCBI taxonomy): domain Eukaryota; kingdom Metazoa; phylum Chordata; class Actinopteri; order Anguilliformes; family Anguillidae; genus Anguilla; species Anguilla anguilla. The sequence continues at coordinate 41,833,281 of NC_049203.1, read as the reverse complement.
ACTTGGCCAGGCAGCACCACTCCTGTATAAAATGCATGCAAACATGACAACGCACATCAGTACCAAAGTTTTTTCACCATAATACAATTCTGTGTATCATATCTGACACAGACTGTGCTTATAGACACAATAGGCTAAGCTTTAAGAATTTATTTTCTACTCTCAATTGTAACACGCCCACAAAACTTATGCACAACGGTTTGGCTGAATACTCAATTCTGATTGGCTGGGATGTGCACATTATTTTTTCTATATATGCCTGGCTTTGAAGTAGTTCCTGCAAAAGTTCAATCACCATTCTAAATGAATGCGGAACAGTCTGACTAGATAAATAAGAGCAAGCCGACAGTTTCAATGTCATACTGGCAGCAGTGTCAGCTTGATGTGCATGAATGATTAAGTATTGAGAGCAGCTAGTGTAGTTAAAGCCTGACTACGTTTATAGTTTAGCCACCGTTTTGAATACAATTCAGTAGTTGGCTAGCTAGCTATCCGTGATAACAAATGTACTGTGAGCCCATCTCGACTTAAAACCAAACAGAATTTTAATATTAGGTAACCCGGTTGTGGAACTAGAAAGACGCGTTCATTGCTGCGTGTTATAAGATATGGGTTTTTGCTGGAATAACCTAAGTAGCATTTCCATTTTGAAAAGCGTGTTTTTATTACAATTGACGGAGGTAGTAAATTCGCCTCAGGCAATTTCCCTCAGCACTGGGTATTCAAACTGCATAATGCTCAGCCCTTTGTACATTACCGCTCTTGTAAAATGGCTCACCAACAAAAAGCGTAATTGCAATCCAAACATGTGTTTCAAAATACATGCATACAATATCCTTTATTCTGTTCATATTAGATTAAGAAACACGCTGTATGTTAGTGAGTTTCTTCTTTTTTTACATACTGAATGGTAAATTAATAAATGGAGCCAAGTACCAGCACGTAGTTGTACTCGCATAGCCTTTTTAAGAAAATAGAAAAGATAGCAGGCACGTATCCAACGAGCCATCAATCATTACTTGTACCCATCCCTAGTTGCTTTAGTGCTGTTTGTGAAGTGTGCATGTTACTTCAGCACCGTCTGTGGAACGTATGTTGTTTCTACAAGGCTGTTTCTGAAAAATGCATATTGCTTCCTCAGAAGTGTTTGGAAAAACATGATTCACAGACCCCACTGAAGTGGTGAAGTCGATCAATGTCTGAAGAATCTAATCTCCAGAGAGGCTTCACAAGCCTCCTTTCACTTTCGCTGCTGGTTCAGCACGGTCTGAAACGCATGTTTCGTTGCCTCAGTGCTGTCTGTGAAATGCATGTTGTGTGACATGTCACTTGGGAGGGCTGTATGACCGCATGCGCGCATTTCAGCTACGTCTGGACCGGAACGCTGAAATGACATTCACACCCTGCATGTATCGCCGTGGAAACGTCTCTCGGTGCTGGCTGGACCAGAGGCAGTGGAGTAAGCGATGGAGCTGGGTCAGAGAGAGGCTGGGGAGGGGCTGTGTCTTTAGCTGGGTCTTCCTCCTCAGTTGGACCCCTTCTGGTGAATTCTGGTACTGCAGGCATTGAGGGCGAAGCGATGGAAACCACATTGATCTGCCTGCTAACCGTGCTAATGTTAGCGGTGTCTGATGGTCTGGGCCTCAGATTCCTGTAGTGGAAAATGCTTCCATGTGCTTATATACCCAACTCATGGTTCTGTTCTGTCTGGATTTTGTATTTGTGTGTGTGTCACTGTGTGTGGGTTATTTTTTTCCCCTTCCTACCTGATGCAACTCCATCCTTACATCTTGTAACAACAGGCAAGTGCTGTGGCATTGCGTGGGCAGAGCCAGAGCAGTGTGTGTGTTGGCACGCAGGCTAGAAGTGTTCTCTCCTCATGTGTGTTTGTGTGTGCGTGTGCATGTTTGTGTGCGTGAGTATGTGCTGTGTGTGCGTGTGTGTGCACGCGTATGTACTGTGTGTGTGTGTGCGCTTGTCTGTGTGCGTGTGTATGTGCTGTGTGTGTGCGTGTGTGCATATATGTGTGTGTGTGCGTGTGCATCCCTTGTGCCTGTATGCTCATTCCTTGAGCATATCTGTCTGCTGGGGAAGAGGCGGGCAGACAGGCGGGGAAACTCTTGACTGTGAGCTGAGCGGGTGGGCAGATCTGGAGCAGCTCTTTTAATTATCAGGAGAATGCTTAATTGGTAGGTGGTGTGTGGTTAACCAGACAGCCCCTGGGGGATGGGATGGGGGTTTATGTTCCTGTCATCGGGGTTGCAGTGATGAGCAGCGAATGGATACGGCTGTGCATCCAAGAGCCCTTTTGGTACTCGGCAATGCCACCCTGATCTGTAGTCATAATCCCCCCCCCCCCCCCCCAAATCAAATTCACTCTAAAATGGCCACCCTTTTGTGAGGGTCTCACCTCAAAACCTGGTTTATCTTTTGCCACCTGTAATGAACGATATTGCAGGCAGTCATGCAGTGGCTCTTGAAAACACTAGAGCATGGTGCATGTTTACATACATGCATAGTAGCTGTCTATAAATGTGTCACTGTAACCATTGACAATACAGACTATTAACATTGGTAACTTGTAACATAGAAAACCAGCTGTTTTCCATGTTGGATTGTGTCTCATTTTCAGCACAGTCTAGCTTAGAATCAATTGGTGGATTTACATTGTTGTTATTATTATTAATCATAATAATCATAATAATCATAATTATTATAATTATAATCACCAGCTAGTCTGTTGACTTGTTAGCCAAACAGGATGTTCATTCAAGATGGCGGCTAACATTATTTAAAAGTCTTTGTACTTATAAGAAGTGTTTAAATCGGCAGCAGATTCTGACTTGCTTTCGGTTAAGAGAATCCTTGCTGGCAGTGCGGTCTTGGGCATATACACAAGCACCTCATGACCACACTAATAAGTTTCTCCACAAATAGTTTATCGGCGTCCATTGTAACAGTTAGCTAATGTGCTAACTAGCGCCTTACAAGTTGACAGCTTGAGCCAAAGGCTTCCCTGTGTGAGACAAAGGTTGCCCTAACAACGTAAGCAGTGACAGGGTCAAAGTTCAATATATTTTATGGGTAGCACTTTACCATAAGGTCACATGAATTGGCATTAACTAATGTAGTTGTTAACTGACTACTGAATTTGTATAGCTTTGTTAATGTATTTGTACATCATTAATTCATGTTGACAACTACCTTAGTTAATGCCAATTCATTTAATACAGTTCATGCATTTGTTAATTAACTAATAGGTTTATCCTATGTTTTGCAAAATGTATAAATAATCATGTAACGAATACATCAGTTAATGAATTTAACTAACTAAATTTCATGCTTATTGTATTTTTAATTAATATGTGTTTACAATTACATTAGCTAATGCCAATTCATGTGACCATCAGTTTTTGTCCACATGACATCCTCAGCAACCACAGGGTGACAGTCGCGCAAAGTTTAAGCCAAATGTTGCTGCACCCAGTTACGTCCATATCACATATTGTCAGTCGCAGCCACAGTGTGTCGCTGGACTATAAACTGGCCTTGCATCATGATTCATAATGGATGCCAGCATCTCATGGATCAGTGTAAGACATGCAGCCACTTAGTACAGTATAAATATTTAATCATTTTAACGACCATAATCTTGGATCTGTGCCTCAGACTCAGAGCTTTTTGTACTCTGAAGGCAAGGATAAAAGAGAAAGCACCGGAGATTGTGCGGTCCCTGAAAAACGGTTGTCTCGTCTGGGAAGCTGATGTAGAAGTACGGGCCGGGGAACTGGACTAATGCTGCTTAGCACTGCGTGCTAGTTTTCAGCGCTGCATGCGTACATGTGAGCCAGCCAGTCAGTGAGAGGCTCAACGAGAGGTGACTGTAGTTATTAAATTGCTTCAGCCTACTTTTTGGTTGGACCGCAACAGCAGGCCAGCCCTATAAACGCGAGTGACTGAGTGAGTGATGAAGTTACACCATTGGTCGGCCGAGTTATGAAGTTACGCCATTGGTCGGCCGGATGAAGTGTGTTGGGTCCAGCCATATGCTAGGTTTTGACCTGGTCTTGTTGTGGTGTCTTTTGAGTTTCTGCATCTCTCAGAATGCCGCAGGTTTCCACTCTCCTTGTATTAGCCATCCGTTCACCGGGAAGGGTTGTGATTTGACTGTGACCACGCCTCCCTGTGTTACCGAGGCTGTTGTGCCTGTGCCCAGGGCGACTGCTAGATACTGACGCGAGTATGCTTAAGCTCAGTTGTGCCCAAATCCCCCCCCCTCCCCCCGGGCGACTGTCTCCCTCATTCAGAAGCGGGCAGCCGTGCCAAGCGGATGTGCGTCGCCGAGCGACGGCAGCCTTACAGCGGGACGGACTGGTGCTCCGGGGGCGAGAGCGAGGAGGACGACCCGCGCTTCTTCAGTGAGTTCCGTCTGCCAGCGCGCTCTGCTCTCCTCGGCTAATCTCGCCTAAAATGAAGGGTGGAGCACCGCTGTTCAGTCCATTACCACCCTGTCTGCATCCAGCGGCATCAGAGTAGTGACGATAGCATGCGCGTGGATGATACATCTGAGGAAACGGTTAAGGCCTGTGATTTATTTTATTCTCTATTATATATCAAAGAGCAGTGCGGTGCCTCCAGTATCAGTGCACAAGTGAAAGTGCAAATGAATGTCACACTCCTGCAAATCGAGTGTTTCCGCGAGGAAATCAGATTCATGATGGGGACTGGGCTTTGTGTACCCCAGTGTAGGGGACTGAGCTGTGTGCACCCCAGTACTTTGTGTAGTGAGCGTCTTCCTCTCTCTCAGACTGTAACTCCAGTGACGTGAAGCCCCAGGACTCCAGCTCCCTCCCTCCCCCCGGCGCCGGGCTCAGCCGATCATCCACGCCTTCCCACAATGCCGCAGGGGGGCAGAACGCCGTCTCCGAGCCGGCCAGCAGCCAGAAGCCTCCCTCGAAAGTTGTTTACGTCTTCACCACAGAGATGGCCAACAAGTAAGGAGGAATGACAGGCCTCTGTGTGTCAGCAAAACTGCCCTGTCTCTCTCTGACTGTCTGTCTGTCTGTATGTCTGCCTGTTTGTCTGTCTGTATGTCTGCATGTCTGTCTATCTGCCTGTTTGTCTGTATGTCTGCCTGTTTGTCTGTCTGCCTTTCTGACTGTCTGTCTGTCATGTGGCTTGTGTTTGGGTTCTTTGAGTTCATTTGTATGTCTGTGCATTTTGCATGTGCTTATTGTAGGTCTACAGATGTTAGCATTTGCAGATCACTCGTATAGCCACCAGAACATTCCGATGACACAGCTTGGAGGACGTGTTTATTGAGCGCACGTTGTAGCTTTCATTCAGATTGGCAGGCCGTTGTAGATCACGTTCCTTGCGAAAGCCCCCAGCCTGAGGAACGCGACGCTTCCAGCCTGTGTGAAAGTGTTGCCCATCAGGTCTCAGCCCATTGGTGGTGCCACCCGCAGCCCCGCCCCCTCGTATGCGTGCCGTCCCTGAACAAAGTAAATGAGGAGAACCAACGTGTTGGAGTGCAGTGGGGCAGTGACAGAGACGGCTGCCTGTGAGTGAGGGGGAAGGGGGGAGGGAGGCATCTGACCCCTCTTACACAAGAACCCCCCGAACCTGAGGGACAGGACGCCATGTGCCCGCCTGCCCACCCGTCTGCCCACACCCACCCCGCCTGTTGTGCCTAGGGGGCGACGTGTCTGAAGTTACGGCCTCTCTGCCCGATGCAGTTGAGCTCCTCCACTCCCGTACCGATGCCTCCCTCCAGCTTCCTGCCGGTCTTGTGATTGGTTGACCCCGAAAGAGTTTTGCTCTCGTTGGTTGGCAGCAGAGCCTTGTTTGAGTCTAGTCTTGACAAAATGGAGAAACAGGAACACATTCATTGGGTTTACGCAGTGATTTGCCTTCATTTGCTCATTGTAAATCCGCACAATGAAGAACGTTTCCCTAAAAATATTTGGAATACCCAAAAGAGTTAATTCACCTGTAGGTCAGTAAGGAGACACCCTTTCTGTTGTGTTCTGTTGACCTGCGAACACTCCCTAGTTGATTACCTGCTTAACATCTCCTGCACTGATAGGCAGACAGACTGAGTCCCCACCTGCAAAATATTCCAGCCCCACTGTTGTCACCTCACAGGAAGGGTGTCATTTTGTATGAAGATTATGTATTCAAATGCGCGAGCTTGTAAAGTCTTGTGCCGCTCGGCTATAACGTGCTGCAGCAGACGAAGACGCGCACGAGCCGCGGTGGAAATCCAGCTCGTCATCCTCGTTACCGCGAAATTCCAGCTCTGTCTTTTTCTGCCGTTTGAGGAAGAGAGTGCTCTGCGTGAGAAGTGACAATAAAAGTCACTGTGCTTTGGACCGCTCAGCCACAGCGGGCCCTCGGGGTCTCCTGCAGAATTGGGGGGAGGCGGCCTGATTGCGATATTTACTGAGCCAGTGAGCATTATGACTAAACACGGAGTGGGAGGGAGCGAGAGGCCGCTCGCCTAACACAAATCCAAATCCGGGTTTAAAAAAAAAAAAAAACCTACTCGACCCTGCAGTTTAAATCTCTCGTCCTGTCAGCTGCATGGGGAAAGGCCCCTTTCAGCCGTCTCTCACACACCCCGCGGAACGCTGCCCCATCCCTGACCCCTGAACTCTAACGGCGACGCTGTGTTTTTGCCATCGGCTGTCCTGTGTAAGCGAGGTCACCGTGCGGTGCACTCGTGTGAGCTTTGGGTTCAGTATCGTTGTCCCGCGCATGCGGTGCCACCTGTGTACCGCCTGTGGTTTCGGGCCAGAGACTACGGGACGACAGTCCAGTTACCTTACAGCTAACCCACAACACTCCCACAGTTAGCATGGAAGGCACATATTACCGGCCCATTAGCAACAGTGGGGTGTTCAGCGAGGGACGCATGAGGTTTTTTTTTTTTTGTTTGTTTTCGTGTTTAACTGTGGGTCAACATCTTGCTGTGTGGGTTATTAAGTGCTGTTTGTTTACGGTTAAATGAGACTTTTCCCCTGTCCCGTTTCCTCTGTGGCCCACACTTCCTTCCTTCCCCTCCCACCCCCCCACTCACGTGCTCTTCTGTCTGCTCCCCCCCCCCCCCACCCCCACCCCAGGGCTGCGGACGCGGTCATCACAGGCCACGCCGACACCATCATCGCCTACCACATGAAGAACATCTCCCACAGCAAGGCTGACAAGCCCCACCTCCCTGTGGTGAGGCCCGACCAGATGCATGTGTGACACACACACACACACACACACCCGTAGGTACAGTATGTACAGTACAAATGAAAACGGACACAGACAAATCCACAGGCAGAGAAGGACACACACTTAAACTGACAAATGAGACAGATGGACACGTGCGTACACGCGCGCACACACACACACACACATACGTGGGAACAGTGTGAACAATCTCACTTGCTCTCAGAATTATCCAGACTCTGCAGAACGGAGTGAAGAAACGAACCGCACGTCTGTTTATCTTTATTAAGCGATCGCTCGGTAACTCGGTGCACTAAGCCACCGCACCAGGAGTCTAATAGCCAAAGTGCTCCCCTGATGCAGCTTCTCTTAATGGAGCCCAAAATTAATGAGGACAATTAATGCACAGCACAATGGAGAACTCAAGGTGTCAGGCAGTGTGCTCCATACAGCAGCTGTTTGTCCCAGCCGCTAAATATTTAACGTGTGCAGGTAATGCTGTGCTCGTTGATGGAAACGACCACCTTCTAAAAAAAAATTCTATCTCTGTCCCTCTCGCTTCTTTGCTCTCTCCTTCTTTCTCTCTTTTTCTTTCTCCCTCATTTGTCCCTTCTTTCTCTCCCGTGTATCTCTTTCCAACTTGCTTTTCTTCCTCTCGTGCTTTCTATCGCAGAACAATCAGGTGGGGTCCCTCCGGAGCGATCCGAAAGCCGGGCCCCCCCAGCAGCAGCAGCAGCAGCAGGCCCACCCCCCAGACCAGAACCACCAGGCCTCCAAAGCCCCGCCGACGCAGGGGCCCAAGCTGGGCGGCCTGCCCCAGGACGGGGCCTCGGCGGCGGGCGTCGACTCCAAGGGCAGCAGCCCCCGGAACACTGCCACGCCTCAGGACGGCGGCCCGCCCTCCGGCACCCCGGGCCCCCAGCAGCCCGCCTTCCCCTCCCTGGAGGGGCTCCCCAAGGGGGCGGACGCCAAGATGACGGCCCAGCACCACCAGCAGCTGGCCAACGAGATCATGTCCAGCATGGGGGACAACCCCGAGGGCCTGTCGCAGGAGCAGCTGGAGCACCGCGAGCGCTCCCTGCAGACGCTGCGCGACATCCAGCGCATGCTCTTCCCCGACGACAAGGACACGCCCCCGCCCCTGCCCCCCAACCCCGGCATGATGGAGGGCCCCAAGAAGCCCGACCAGGGGCCCCTGCAGGCCATGATGGCCCAGTCTCAGAGCCTGGGCAAGCCCAGCCCCGGGCCCCGGCCCGACGGGCCCCCCTTCGGCCCCCCCGGCCACAGGGACATGCCCTTCTCCCCGGACGAGCTGGGGCCCCCACCCCCCGGGCCGGGGGCGGAGCCTGGGGATCACATGACCCCGGAGCAGATGGCCTGGCTGAAGCTGCAGCAGGAGTTCTACGAGGAGAAGAAGCGGAAGCAGGAGCAGCTCCAGCACCGGCCCCTGTCCGACATGATGCTGCACCAGCACGGGCCCCGGGGCCTCATGCGCGGGCCCCCTCCTCCGTACCAAATGAACCCCGGCGAGGTGTGGGGCCCCGGGGGGCCTGAGCCCTTCCCCGAGCAGATGAGCATGGGCCCCCGGGGCATGCACCCGCCCCACCACATGCAGAGGATGCCGGGGTTCCCCATGATGAACCCCGACATGGACCCCGGCCCCAACCCCATGTCCCGGCCGGGCCTGGCCTGGCCGGACGACATGCCCAAGATGGGGGATGGGCGAGGCTTTCCCCCGGGGCAGGGGGTGTTCGGGGGCCCCGGCGGGCGAGGGGAGAGGTTCCCCAATCCGCAGGCGGTGCAGGAAGCCATGTTCCAGCAGAGCATGGGGGACAAGCAGCCCATGGGTCTCCCCCCCGGCATGGTGATGGAGATGAGCAGGATGATGGGAAACCAAAGATGCATGGACCCCCGTATGCCCGGGGGGGAGGGCCCCATGAGCCCCTCCCGCATGGAGTTTGTGAAGGGGTTGGGGCGGGACATGGGGGAATTCGGCATGGGCCCCGGGAACATGAAGGACATGCACTTGAGCATGGGGCCCGGCCCGCCGATGATGGGAGGGAAGATGCGAGAGCCGCCCATGAACCTGAGCCCCGAGGAGATCATGAAGATGAGGCAGGGCGGAGGAGGAGGGGGTCCTCCGCCGGAGAACATGGGGCCCCCGCCCGAAAACATGGGGCCCCAGCAGAAGATGCTGCAGGGGCCCCCGTTCCCCGACCAGCCGCAGCCAGGGGACTTCAACATGGGGCCTAACAGGCAGTTCCCGGGGATGCCCCACGGGCCTCAGGGGCCCGGGAACATGAGGGGCCCCCGGGGCGAGCAGCCTTTCGGCCCCGATCAAAGAACTAACATGGGCGGCAACGGGCGGCTCAGCCACCTGCCGCCTCTACCTCCCAATCAGCAGCCCCCTCTGAATTCCGGAGGCCTGGGCCCGGGGCCCCAAGGGGGCCAGAGGGGCCTGGGGCGCAAGCCCTCGGACTTGAGCGTGCAGCCGGGTCCCGTCAGCTCGCCCAACGTCAACCCGCTCAAGTCGCCCACGCTGCGGCAGGTGCAGTCGCCCATGCTGGGCTCCCCCTCCGGGAACCTCAAGTCCCCCCAGACGCCGTCCCAGCTAGCCGGCATCCTCACCGGGCCCTCCGCCGCAGCCGCCGCCGCCGCCGCCGCCTCCATCAAGTCCCCGCCCATGATGGGGTCGGCTGGCGCCTCCCCTGTCCACCTCAAGTCCCCCTCTCTCCCCGCCCCCTCCCCCGGCTGGACCTCCTCCCCCAAGCCCCCCATGCAGAGCCCTGGGATTCCCCAGAACAGCAAGCCCCCCCTCAGCATGACCTCGCCCAACATGATGGGCGGCGTCGAGCAAGGTACGCAACTGCCACCGGCTCCTCCCTGCTATGCGCTAATCTCCATCACGGGATGCTATTGTAGTCAAATGCAAAATTATGTGAGAGAGAGAGAGAAGGCTCCTGATGTAGTTTCTTTCTGCAGGCTGTTTAAATTGGTTCAATTCGAGGGGATCTGTGGAATCCTGGTGGCTTATCAATTAGAAGGCTAGCTAACTACTTAGCCACCTAATCTTAGCTGATGTCTTCCTTCAAGTAGCGATTTAACATTACAGTGGTTGTTCGAGAGAACTACAATTTATACTTGTATCTATTGTTTGACATGCAATGTAAGACAGCCAACTGTATCTTCCCCATGAATGTTTTCAGCTTTTCAGCAGTTCAATTCACCTAAACAGAGAGATGAAAGCACACGGCTCTTTTAAATTGCATCTAAAATGTATGATTGAATAGCACTAGCACATGCTAGTGGAGATATGCACACTTCTGTCACAGTGTTCCCGTTATTTGCTTTGCCTCACTGTATTAAGGACCGTTAAGCACTGGAAAAGCTCAGTCGTAGTTGTATTTGTTCCCCCACAGACATGCCTACCCAAACTGAGCAGTTTGCAGAAGTGGGTGCAGGAGTATGTGCTGTTGCATGCTAATGACTGCAGCTGATGCTGCAATGTAGCATTAGTTGATACTTTATCAACCACCAATGTTTTTCATGCCCCAAACAAAATTGCCATTAATTTAGCTGTGCATGATTTCAGGTTTTTGACTGCATAGGTTCACTGTCAATTAGGAATACTGAGTATGCGGTATATTCCAGCATGATAGCACATGGGGAAAATTGTTCATTTTCAGTCTTTATAAGTCAGATAGCACAACATTGTTCAGCAAAACCCAAGAGAAGCAACCATAATTTGACACAGTTTGGTGCCTGCAGCTGCAATGCTATCGGAGGGGACAAAAGTGATGTCATGGGGGGTTTAGCCACGGGATTGCATGTCATCACGGCGCTCCTGCCCATACGGGAAAAGGCTCAGTCTGTCTCCCATTTCAGTATTCCTAATTATTCCGGAATCTCCTGCTCCTTTGCAGTGAGAGTCGACGGCCACTTTCTGCGCTCATGACTGATTTCTAGTTCCATGGCAGTGTAATGGCGCCTCCTGCTGATTGTCCAATTGCCTTTTACAAGCATCACTTTAAGTATTTCTATATCTGATATTTGTATTGAGATGTATACATATTTTACTTCTAATGACGCATTGGGGCGTATCACAGATTTGAGAAGTTATCTTCATTTGCCGTTCAGGCGGGTTCATACTCGCAAAGAAAGCCATTTAACTAATGCTGCTATGAAACTTGAAACATAATAAACTCCCCTGCTTTGAGCACCAGTGTTTATATAAATATTATTTGTTTAGTTCAAATAATAATAGTTTATTATTTGATTTATGATAGTTCAGATCACTTTGGTGGCCCTCAACCTCCTTTTCTAATGAGTTGTCTATTGACGGCTGATGGAAAATGGTACCCGCCTGGCTTTTTTGAGGGGGCTGACGCGTAAGTAGGTGGTAAGCTGGAACAGCCAATAAAAGGCTCAGACTTGCACGAGTGTATTGAGCTTCCCGTGATTTCGCCCACATGCTTGTCTAATAGGAACAGGTGTCTGGTCAGATTTAGAACATGAGTGACATGTCTCTCTCTCTTTCTCTTTCTTGGTCTGTCCCTCTCTCCCTCTCCATCCCCCAGGTGGGAACGGTCCCCCCTCAGCACCCCCCTCTAGTAACTCCTCTGGCCAGCCCGGTTCCATGAACCTGTCAGCGGGTCTCTCAACAGGCAGCCCCTACGCCCTGCCCCCTGAGCCCACGCTATCCCAGAATCCCCTCTCCATCATGATGTCCCGAATGTCGAAGTTCGCCATGCCAAGCTCGACGCCCCTCTACCACGACGCCATCAAGACTGTCGCCAGCTCTGACGACGACTCGCCGCCTGCCCGGTCTCCGAACCTACCTATGAATAACAATATGCCTGGTAGGATGGAGTGTGTGTGTGTGTGTGTGTGTGTGTGCGCGTGTGCACGTGCGCAAATGTACATGCTTTTGGTCCCCTGCAGTTCCTACATGGTTCACACAATATAGATGTTACCCTCAAATTTAAGCTTACAGTCTGCACTTCAACCTCATATTATATATAGATACAGTGAGCGCCATAATGTCTGGTACAGAGCTGTATTTTCTTCCCCATTTTCTTTAGTTAACTCTGTACTCCATAATTTTGGATTTGTACTCAATTTATATGTGGTTAAGGTGAAGATTCTCAGCTGTTATTAAAGGGTGTTTTAATACATTTTGGCTTCATAATGTAGAAATAACAACACTTTTCATACATAGCCCATCATTTCAAAGCATCATAATGTTCGGGACTAAGCATACAAAGTGCTGTAATATATATATATGTGTGTGTGTGTGTGTGTGTGTGTGTGTGTAGATTGCAACTATATATATAAACTTGTCTCTCCTCTGCCCCCTGCAGGAATGGGAGTGAATCACCACCCGGGCCACCCCCGCATGATGGGCCCCAACTCTTCCGGCCACGCCCTGAGCCCCATGAGCATGAATATGGGTTCCCAGCCGCTCTCCCACGGCATGCCCAACCAGATGCCCTCGCCCAACCCCATGGGCCCGGGCATGCCCCCACACCCCGGGTCTATGGGCCCGGGCATGCTGCCCCACGGCATGATGATGCCCCCGGTGTCCCAGGACCCCGGGATGCCCGGCTCCCAGATGATGCCTCAGGGCCGCATGGGCTTCCCCCAGCGGCAGCAGGGCTTCCCCCCGGGCCAGTCGCCCCCCCAGCAGGTCCCATTCCCCCACAACGGCCCCGGGCCCCAGGGGGGCTTCCCCCACGGAATGGGGTACCCCGGGGAGGGGGGCCCGATGGGCAGGCTGGGCGGCATGGCCCACGGCCCGGGCGGCGAGCCGGGCATGTGCAAGCCCAGCGGACCGGGCGGCCCCGAGGCCTTCGGCAACATGCCCGGCGTGTTCAACGACGCCGACCTGCACGAGGTCATCCGGCCCGGAGCCTCGGGCATCCCCGAGTTCGACCTGTCCCGCATCATCCCGTCCGAAAAGCCCAGCCAGACCCTGTCCTACTTCCCCCGGGGCGACACTGGCGGGGGAAAGCCCCCGGGGTTCCCCCAGATGCAAGGCATGATGGGGGAGGGGAGTCCCAGGATGGGCCTGCCGATGCCGGGCCCCGGGCACATGGGCCCCCAGGACATGCCCATGGGTAATCCGGGACAGCACGGCATGCGCCCGCCGGGCTTCATGCCCCAGGGCATGATGGGACCTCAGCACCGGATGCTGTCGCCGGGGCAGCCCGGCATGATGGGCGGGCCCGGGATGATGCAGGGCAAAGAGAGGGGCCCACTTTACAACCACCCGGGGCCCGTGGGCTCGCCCAACATGATGATGTCACTACACGGGATGGGCGGCCCCCAGCAGACTATGATGATGCCGCCGCAGATGAGGCCCCGTGGCATGGCCGGCGACGTGGGCATGGGCTTCAACCCCGGGCCCGCGAACCCAGGGAACCTAATGTTCTGAGCTGCTGAGAACTCGCAAACAAAGGAACGCAAAAAACGACAAGCTCGAGTGTGAGAATCGAGAGAGGAGTACAATGACTAGACTTGTCCTTAACAAGCACGGGTGTAGCTGGGGACTACAGGAGAAGCGCTGTCGCTTACACCTGCTCTTAACGTGAGGAGTGGCGACCCCACATTCCCCTCCTGCTCACCCTCTGGCAGCAAAACCATGGCCCGTTTTTTGCGGATTTGGTAAACGCACCCCAAAGGGGATGTGTACAAAACCAGAATGAGTTCTTCACGGATCTTCTCATTTTTGGGGTGGGGTGGGGTGGGGCGGGGCGGGGCGGGTGGGCGAAGGGAGGAGGAGGAGCGGGGGTGGATTTGTTTGAGGAACTTCTGAATGTATGGAAATAAATCTACGTCATTAGCTCAGAACTGCTCCTAGAATTTTTGAAATCCATCACGTCTGGACTTCGGAAGCTACGTCGGGGAAAAAAAACAAGAACCGAAACGAACCGGAAATAGAGGTCTGTAGTTGTACTTTTTTTTACAAAAAAATGTAAAATAAAAAAAACGAAACAAAAAACGATTCATCAAGGAAAGGGTAAAATACACAAACCGAAAAAATTGCAGTGAACTCGCAAAAAGAGACTCCATTTTGTCACCAGGTTTGCAACGTTATTGCTGTCTGTTATCGTCTCATCTGAGCTGTTCCCTCCAGAGATAAAAATGCTCTTTGTATTTGTGTACTGTACTTGTATTGTAAAAGGGATTTTAGCAGTGACTTCTTTATGGGTTTTCCCATCTGTTTTGCATTAGGGGGTGGGAGGTGGTGGTACCCCCCCCAACACCCCCACCACACAGTACTGTTTACCACAGGTGGGCTTGGACAATTTTCTTTTTTTATTTGTAACTCCAGTGTATAACAAACCAAACTATGACCTCATTACAGATAATAGTATTATAAAAAGCACAAACATGGATTAACTATAAATAAAAAGGTGTCTCTCTTCTTTTTTTATTGTAGAGAAAAACACTATGGATAAAGTAGGAACCGTAATTATCTATATGCAGTGTGTCCTCTGGTTCTTCAGCCACATTTTCCAAGGGGGATGGGGGAGTCCTCAGTTCTCAAACTGGTGGTTTATGCTTGTTCCAGGTTCAGTCTTTTACCATTTTACCTGGTTTTGACGGTCTACAAACATGACTTCATTATTATTATTATTATTATTTTCACATTTTCTGTGTATAGTTACTCAAGATAATTCCAGGTGTTCAAGGCAGTGAGACAACACCTGGGCTTCTGGAGGTCAAAACCAGGATTTTGTTTAAAAAAAAATGAATAAATGAAATAAAAAAACTAAAAGAAACCAGAACTAAAACATAGAAAAGGGTTTGTTTCGTTATCTCCCTCCCCCTCCTGTGTAAACTCGTCATGTGTAACTCCATTGACTTTGGTACAGAACCACTTCCCAGCGCTGTGGTGTTGAAGACAAATAAAATATATTGTTTGGTATAAAGCGCTCTGCAGCTGTGTGTTTCTTACAGGTCCCGCACCCAAGAAATACAAGGAAGGTGCACACCTTTTGACTGCGTTCCAAAATCCCTGCCTACGTACTACCTTAACGCACATACAAATGTGGAAGTTTTGGTGTTGTATTAATAGCTTGTTCAGAACTCATCGTTAGTCTACTTTACTGTATGAAAGGTGCCCTGTAAAGTATAAGGCTCAGGCAACAGCGGGGCCAGCCCTACAAACGCGAATGTCTGTGACTGACTGAGTGACTCTGAGTGAGGAAGTTACACCATTGGTCGGCCAGATCACGTGTGTTAGGTCCAGCCATATAGTAGGTTTCCTAGTCTTGTTTGAAGTCATAACCCTTGCTGTGCTTTGTATGTGTTGTGACTCAACCACAGCTGTAAAAGCCAGACAGTGCGTGAGACAGTCAATCTTTAATTAAATTTACTTCCAAACATTGACAAAGCACCGTGTAGTCCCTGGAAAACATTTCTATTTTGCAGCTTTTCAAAATAAAAGTATACTGCTGGGGATTTCACAGTAAGCCCTTATTTCCAGTAAAATTTGAATTCATTATTTTATTACTCAAAGTAAACATGTACTGCACAACTAACATGATAAAACTTGCTCAGCCAAATCTATTGCTATGCCCCAGATTCAATCTTGGAGAAATGTTCAAGTTTTTCTTTTTGATTTTTAAACATTTTTCAATTAGCTTTAGAAACTGCCAAACTTGTGTGTAAGAAAACTAAAAAAATGAAAAGAAACTTGCTTGAACTTGAGGTTTAGAACAGGCCACATTGCTGCCAAGATTGAATGTGGTCACAAGTTGATAAAAAGCAAATGTGTGGGAAAGTTCTTCAGTCCTCAGAGGTCTGGTTGCATAGTGACCTGTAGTTGTCGGCATTGATGGAATAGGCTGACATGGCCTCTTTGAATTCTTTCAGGGAGCAGTAGATTCCACTGCAACCTGGGATCAGCTTGTCCTGTTGATACGGGTCGCACACAAACACAACATTAGACCAAATCTCTAATGCAGGTGTAACAATTTGATTTGCTGTTATCTCCCATAATGACCTATTCATTTGTTTTAAATGCACAAAACCCTTTGTACTTAAATAGACCTCTCCACAGGGTTTGTAAAAATCATTTTCTGAGGATTGGCTCCCCCCACAGACTGGTGAGACATTACTGCCTGAGAAACATGTTAATGAACTTTCCAACTGTTGAAACGGTGTGCTGCTTCATCTTCCTGCCCCCCCCCCAAAGGTAGCCTGACCCTTGGCTCACTGGGTCCTCTCACCTGGCCGATGTAAGACACCTTGACGAAGGCCTCCCTGGTGACGCGGTGCTGGTGGAGCTCCAGTGTGATCTCGGCGGCGTAGGGTGGCCACTTCATGTCGAAGATTCCCAGGGCCATCAGGCAGGGCATCAGGGTGGTGTCGTGCACCGAGTACAGGTTCAGCTTCCTGTGACCGAATGCAGGCGAGTGGCCGTTTCTTTATTCAGAGGTAACCTTACCCACGGGAAGGGTCCCATGGGAGTTTCTCCAATGTCAGGTTATTAAATGCTACCATGACTTTATACTTCTCATTTCTTTATGCATTTGAAAATACAAGGACTTCAGAAAACATCTACTACAGGGATCAACCTTTATCAGATTATTTTATCGATTATTTCATTTTAAAGCATTTCTGGAAATATACTTTTCGATGACGTGTTCTGTTAACATTACCAGTATTGCAATAAAAGTAACCCAATGCTAATTTTTACTCATTCATTTGACATGCATGCATAAATTTTAAGAGTAATTAAAGGGGCAGTTCACCCAAAAATGAAATTAAGTTATGTTTCCACTCACCCAGAGTACTATCTCAGCCAAACTATCTGGATGGATAGACAGTACGTTAGGTAAGTGGAAAAATAACTTAACCCTCCTGTTCTGTTCATTTTTTAGGTACAGCAAAAATGTTCCCGGGTGATATAAACATATAGGGGGGTTTTGCAAATACATGAAATGAACCATTTTCATTTAGAATGTTGATTACACTAATTAAGGCCAGTAGAATAAGTTTCATACTGAAAAAATAATTTTAAGTATTTTTCCTAGATTTTCAAACTTTAAAAAGGGTCAATTTGACCCGCAACATAACAGGAGGGTTAATTTACATTTTGGGTGAACTGCCACTTCAAGCTATCTTGTGGATGAACTATTGCTACCCATTGTGCTAATGTTATTATGCTCTACTATGTTCTGGGTAGTCGTCCTTGTGGAGTCTTACCTGTTAGAATCAGATGACACTCCTTGAACTTTGTTCTCCATGTTTCCAATCAAAATGTTTAGTATTCGTCCAACGCACAGCTGAAGATTTTGCCTAAGGGAAACATAAGTCATTGAAAAGTTAAATAAGAAAACTAACTACACTACATGGCCAAAAGTATGTAGACACCCCTCCTAATTAGTGGTTTTGGCCATTTCTGACCCACCCATTGCTAACAGGTGCATAAAATCAAACATACAGTCACGCAGTCTCCATAGACAAACGTTAGCAGTAGAATGGAGTTAGCGTACAGAAGAGCTCAGTGACCTTCAATGTGGCAGTGTCATAGGATGCCACCTTTCCAACAAGTCAAATTTCTACTACTAGAGCTGCCCCGGTTAACTTAACGGTTAAAGTGCTGTTACTATGAAGTGGAAACATCTACGAGCAACAATAGCTCAGCTACAAAGCGGTAGGCCAAACAAACTCACAGGACGGGACTGCAGAGTGCTGAAGCACGTAGTGCATAAAAATAGTCTGTCCTTGGTTGAAACACTCACTACTGCCTTCCAGATTGCCTCTAGAAGCAAAATGGGTTTCCCCGGCTGAGAGGCCACATGCAAGTCTAAGAGTACCATGCGCAATGCCAAGCGTCAGCTGGAATGGTGTAAAGCACACTACCATTGGACTCTGGAGCAGTGGAAATTCATTCTCTGTTAACAGTTTGGGGAAGGCCCTTTCCTTTTTCAGCATGCCAATGCCCCCCTGCACTAAAGCGAGGTCCATAAAGAATTGGTTTGCCGAGTTTGGAGTGGAAAAACTTGACTGGCCTGCACAGAGCCCTGACCTCTACCCCATCCAAAACCTTTGGGATGAATTGGATTGCCGACTGCGAGCCAGGCCTTATCGCTCAACTTCAGTGCCAGACCTCACTAATGCTCTTGTGGCTGAATGGAATTGAATCGCCGCAGCCATGTTCCAAACTGGAAAGCCTTCCCAGAAGAGTGGAGGCTGTTATAGCAGCAAAGGAGGGAACAACTCCATATTACTGGCCATGGTTTTGGAATGAGATGTTCAACAAGGACATATGGGTGTGATGTTCGGGTGTCCACATACTTCTGGCCATGTAGTGCAAGTCTAGACTTCCCCAAATGCAACAGGCTTCTTTTCAGTCATGGGATTCCCTATACCATGGAGTCCTCCCCCAGCTACCCTACCTCCTTATCCCTGTGGATAGGAGACACTGGGTCTCCCTGACGCTCCCCTCCCCCACTGCGGGCAGGCCTAGCCCCTCACCTCTTGCTGGGCTCGTAGATGTGGCACATCATGTCCACCGCTCTCTGCTCCACCGTACTCCTCCAGGTGTTCAGCACAGGCGGACAGGGCAAACCATGCGTCTGCGGGCCCAACACAAACACCGCACACACGCGTGCACGTTTATCGACCGCCATTCTTCTGGAAGCTGTGGTTTCATGAGTTCCCAAATCAATGGGATTAAAGTATTTGTGCAAGAAAGACCTGAATTGCCCGATGTGGGACCCAAACCCCAGATTTCCATTCTAAAGTGCGTCAGCGTAGCTTTATCACCAAAAAGCTAGGCCCCTCTGCAAAGCGGAATATCGGGCTGCCTGTCATTGTGATGTTGCAGCATTCGCGGTAGCGTTACCTCTCTGGCCACCATGTCGTCCCGGATCAGGATGAAGTCGAGCCGCTGGTGCGCAGCGATTCCCAGCGCGCCCTGGAGCTTCTTCAGGTCCCTAGCAATGTCCGGGAGCTGCAAAGACTCCGCCCAGCGATGGCTGACCCAGAGTTAAAGGAAATTATTTAGACAAAGTTCCTTGTGTCACATTTCTTAACATTGTGCATACAGAGTAACATAAAAGGTACTGATGTTTGTTTTCCATGATGTAGCAGATGAACTACCATCTTACCGCATAACAGAATTTGGAAGCTGATTTTGACAAATGACCTGTACTTCCAGAGAACCGGTAAAATGCTGGTGCTTGTTCATGCCCCAAGTATTTTTCTGCCAATTTATATGGAACCTGTGTATTTGTGTGGTATCCCTTGTATAAACACACATGCAGCCTTCCAAATATCAGACAATGTCATAGTGGAGCACAATATGCAATTGCCATGCAGTTCTGTACAAAAGACACTCTCATGAGTGCCAATGCTTGCTTTCTGTCCCCCCTTCCTCTGACAGTGACCATCTATCTTTTCATCCCGTTTGCCCTCTCTTTCCCCTCCCTCCCTTTGTTGAAACGGACTTGTGTTGTCCACTTTGTCCATTCAGGGCACAGCAGGTGCAGTACCTGCTGAAAGGTGCAAGAGCAGCCACACCCAGCGTATTACAGGAGTACCTCACCTGCTAAGGTATGTGAGGTTAAGAGACATTTCCCTTAATCTATGCACTGCACAGCCACAGTCACATGAGGTTTTGTTCCTCTGCTAGTTATTGGGGCAAAAGGGATGTTGGTAAGGAACATTCAGCATTTGAACATTTTTTACTAACTTGGATGGATGCAATTATCCATACATGTCTTTGCGCATTTTACTGCCTCACAGACATCTCAGTCTGTTGTAAAGCGGAAAGCTGGCATGTACACCCGACACCCACACCTGCATACATACACACACATCCTCCTACTCTGCACACTGACTCAAGTGGATGTGTTCTCTGGCACCATTTTTAAAATGGCATGCCATTTAAGAAACTGTGATTCCAGCAGACTCATCTTTAAAGCAACAACACACAAAAAAATCAGCTTTTGAATTAAAATGACCACATTTACCACCCCAGGCATGCGTATACAGTTGAATGAAAAAAGTATTAGGATGGTGACACAATTCTTGTTGATTTGGCTCTGTACTCCAGCACATTGGATTTAAAATAAAACTGCATATGAGAGTAAAGTGCAGATTGTCAGCTTTACAACCGTACTGGGTGGTCCGTGCAGGAATTACATCCCTTTTTATACATTTCCCCCAATTTTAGGGGAGCAAACATAAATGGACAAGTTAATAAGTCCACATATGCGTTTTGTTGCAAATCTTTTGCATTTGATGACTTTGAATTCGACGTCTGTGACCCATAGACACCACTGTCCTGCTACAAGGTGAAGCGCCGCTCAAATAGCTCGATGAGTTTAGCGGCATTTGGTTGGATCTGAGCCAACAGTTCTGTACACAGAATTCATCCTGCTCCTGCCGTCAGCAGTCACATCAACGAGGACAAGTGAGCCAGTTCTAGTGGCAGCCATACGTGCCCAAGCCGTGACACCACCTCCACCATGTTTCACAGATGAGGAGGGTGCTTTGAATCTTATGCAGTTCCTTTCTTCTCCACACTTTCCTCTTTCCATCACTTTGTTACAGGTTAATGCTAATTTCATTCATCCTTAAGACTTTGTTCCAGAACTCTACAGTAGGAGTTTTTAATGTCCTTATAGCAAAATCTAACCTGGCTGTTCGTGAGGCTTACCAGTGGTTTGCATCTTGTGGGGAACCCCCTGAGGTTATACTGGTGTAGTCTTCTCTTAATGGTAGTCTCTGGCACATCTATGCCTACATCTTGGACAGTGTCCTGATCTGTTCGGTAGTTGAGAAGCGTTTTTCTCTTCACAATTGAAAGTATTTATTGGTCATCCATGGTCTATCAGGTCATTTACTATTGCTGAGATCACCAGTGCATTCTTGCTTTCTAACAATGTGTCAAACTGTTGGTTTTGACTCACCCAATGTTTGGCTATGATTTTTCAGCCTCACGATGGCCTGCTTTACTGGCATTGACACTTATTTGGTCCTCATGTTGAGAGACAACAGCAACAGACACCAAATGCAAATTCCACATCTAGAATCAACTCTTTTGTGCATGAACTAATGATGTAAAGACACACAGCTGGCCAAGAAACAGCTAAGCAACCAACTATTCAATTACATTTGTTTTACTACAATGGGGGGACTATGTATAGAAAGGGCTGAAATTCCTACATGGATCACTCAATATGGATGTAAATACTCTTAATTAAAGCAGACGGTGATCTATAACCTCATATTTTTTGTTTTATTTTAAATCCAAAGTGCTGGAGTACAGAGCCAAAACAACAAAAAATGTGTCACTGTCCCAATATTTTGCCTTTAACTGTATATCAAGAGAAGTGCACTTCTTGTGGTTTACACCTTGTTGAGGTTTACATCTTGCATGTCCATGCATGCATACATACACACTTGCTTTATGTATAGTTTTTGACTCACTTATCAATAGTGACTTACAAGACCACCATGGCAGATACTCTATATCAGGGATACTCCATTCTGGCCCTCAGGCTCAGTACTGCTGCAGATTTTCTTTTCTGCCTAATAGTTTGTAGTCCAATGACGTCACAGAGTTTACATTCATCTGGTAAAGATGAATGTACATCTAGTGCGTCAGGTTTAAATCAGTCCGTGATTAGAGGAGACCAATGAAAACCAGCATTACTACTGGCCCCAAGGGCCAGACTTGAGTGTTTCCACTCAATATGTTGTGTTGTGCATCTCATTAACACTTAGAATGAGAGCCAGACTTAAGCAGCTCAGGGTTACACCCAGATTCTCCAGTACCGCAGGGTATGATGGGAGTCCTCTGGATTCCCCATAATGCCTTGCCCCCCGCAGTCACTCACCCACTCAAGAATTTGAGAAGCTTGCAGCCATGGTAGTTGGGGTAGAGGACCTCGCTCTCAGCTTCCGTTGTAACGATGGGCACAATGTCTAGAGGGCAGAGACCCAAATCTTAGTGGCCTAGTAACCTGTACTGTCTTACACTGTGTGTGACCTGTACCCTGTTACACCATGTGTAACGTGTACTGTTAGATTGTATGTTGTGACCTTTACTGTTACACTGTGTGTATATCCTGTAATGTTAGATTGTGTATTGTGACCTTTACGGTTACACTGTATGTGGGACCTGTACTGTTACACTGTTGGACTTGTACCGTTACACGGTGTGTGTGTGACCTATACCCTGTTATACAATGTGAAACCTGTACTGTTACGCTGTGTGTGTAACCTGTACTGTCACACTGTGATTGACCTGTACCCTGTTACACTGTGTGTAATCTTTACGGGCATACTGTGTGTGTGACCTTTACTGTTACATTGTGTGTGCAGTATTGTTACCCTGTGTGACCTGTAGCCTGTTACCCGAGGTTCAACAGACCCACTAGACTCAGACTCAATGCATTCAATGCATCTTCTGGAAAATGGGGTGTGACCAAGTACAATACTGTGGCAATGGACATACTATACTTCAATACAGCACTGGAACCCCGTCACCATCCAGAACTGCCTGTGGTTAAAATGTATTAAATGTAATGTAATGACAGAAGGAATACGAGACCCGAGTGCTAACCTGTGCACAGCAGCAAGCCTTACCTCCCTGCTTCTGGTGGAACAAGCCCGCCACAAGACACTTGGCAGATTCTATTGTCCTCACAATGTTGGTGGACCGCACACTAAATGACACAGACAAAACATTTTTTAAATATATATCAGCAGATACCCAAGACAAAAAATATACAGTGCTTACGTATTTGGACAGGGACACCGTTTCTGTTTTGGCTCTGTACCCCCAGCACATTGGATTTGAAATGAAACAAAGAATATGAATAAGAAGTGCAGACTTTGCTTTAATTTGAGCTATTTACCTCTGTACCAGGTGATCCGTGTAGGAATTACAGCCCTTTTTATACACAGTCCCCCATTTTAGGGGACCAAAAGTAACTGAACAAATTAAAAAATGTTAAAGTTGTCATATTTAGTACTTGGATGTAATTCCTTTGCATTCAATAACTGCTTTAAGTCAGCAACTGTCTGGTGATGTCATCTATACTGCAGCCATCTTCAATTCCGGCTTGTTTCATCTTGCTGACACTGACACTTATTTGGTGACAGACAACAGCTTAACTGACTTAACTGACTAGGTG
Organism: Anguilla anguilla; assembly: GCF_013347855.1. Taxonomy (NCBI): domain Eukaryota; kingdom Metazoa; phylum Chordata; class Actinopteri; order Anguilliformes; family Anguillidae; genus Anguilla; species Anguilla anguilla. The sequence goes on along the minus strand of NC_049203.1, from coordinate 41,809,900 downwards.
GAGCCCAGATGACATCACTGAACAGTGGATAATTTGAATGGCACACTCGCGCCTGGGTAGGAATGAGACTCAACGCATACTGGCGCAGCGTGTGCAAGCGAAAATCCTCCCGTGTTGCTATGGAGCCACCACTACCAAACAAAAACCAGAACAAAAAAATCCAATGAAACACAAGGACTCTGTTGCCACTGATAAGTGACCTCACTCTGTGGCGTCCCCAAGGTAATCGCACTGCAAATAGTTAAAATTCATGGCCACGCTAATGCATTCACATAGAGGCAGTGTTTGCTTGTTTTTAAGTTACAGATAGGTGGCCTAGGGATAGCATAGAATCCCCAAGGTCGAGTGTAGCCACTGGATCCAGCTGGTCTGTGACAACAGCAACAGACTCCAAATGCAGATTCCACACTTAGAATCAACTCTAGACCTTTTGTTAGCTTTTTTGGCATGACCTAAGGATCCAAAGACACATAGCTGGCCAAGAAACAGCTGAAATGAATTTTCATATTTTCATTTTAAATTCAATCTGCTGGATTACAGCGCCAAAACAAAAAAGTGTGCCACTGTCCAAATACGGACAGCACTCCATACTACTGGCAGTTCTTTTAATACCTTAAGAGTCCGAGATGCTGTATTTAATAAATACCATTACATTTCATAATAGTTCCTAGTCACTGCCACTGTATTGAATCAAATTCTGACAAATGCGTCATTGCCTGTATCCTTGACGACAACAACATTGTTCAAATCCATTGCTTTAGAGTCACAACTGCTGCTAAAATGTTGACTGTGAAACAAGATTCTATGCGCTGACATTGTATTATAGTATTTTAAAAATAAATTACCTTTTTTAATTTCATAAAATCAAAAAAATGCAAGGAGTTAAAAAGAAATTGGACAACTTCACATTATCAAGATATTGACATCACAAGCACAGTTCAACCGCTCCAACACTAGAAGGAAACCGATAACAGAATCTAGTGATGCACCATGAAGGCTAAACTTTCCCATCGCAGTTGTTTGCAGGCTTGTGGTCTTTTCTGCAGGTTTGTCCTTTGTGATGTACAAAAACAATTATGTGGGAAATCTAGTCAGTGGTGCTTTGTGCTTCATGACACTGTGGGACGAATCAGATTTATCAAACAGGAGGGATTAGGAGTTGGTTGTTACACATCTGCTTTGTTTGCTTTTCTTTTTTGTTGAATATGAAGCTACTGATTGGAGTCTGAAATCAGAGGGGGGGGGGGGGGTTCTCTAACTTCATCTCACCAGTTTGGTTGGGGATAAGGGTCACATTATTTCAATCCAGGAGGCAACTACAGTGACTGCTTGTCAATCGGTTGTCATGATACATCTTTTTAGCCATGCTTACAAAACCTTAAATCCTGAAATCTTTTTGCTCATTAATAACTATCCAGACACTGTTTTTAAATGATGTCTACTAACTTAGATCCCGTAATTGTAATGTGTTGTTTTTCGTTACACTAGTTTGTAGGCTTGTATTACTTACTATTTTTACTTTTCTGTTGCTGGTGTTATTTTGTATCATCTTTTAGGAAATGCTTTCAGTGTGTTGAAAAGCGCTATACAAACTGTACTCACTAGACTTCAGTAGGGTTGAACTCAGGTGCGAGGAAGGGCACATCCTCGATGTACCTCTTCCTCATTCTCTTTCCCAGATCGTACAGCTGCTGCATGCCCACTGTGGTCAGCTGACCAGGATGTGTCCCACCCTGAGGGGAAACAGAAGGACAGGGTCAAAGTTCAACAAGACTATTTTCAATAGCAAGAGCCTGCCAGACTACACTGACTTGTATCCACTGGCCACCTAATATCATCAAGCTCGCTTGTTACTTCAAGCACTACGTTGTCAGTTTCCTGCTTGCACCTACTATGGTGCTTCAACAGTATGTTGAAGGTTTATGCATTTACTATCTCTAAATAAGTTATGTATTAACGGCAGCTATCATGACCCAGATGATTTCAGACCAGCTTAGTAGGTATGGCAAAAATGGGTACTTCCAAAGTGTACACTTTACATGTTATCCATTCGTACAGCTGGGTACTGCAGAATCAATATCGGCTGATTAAAAATGCACACCGCACACAGAAGTGTATTAATTTCTCTTTAAACCGCCTAAAAGCTAAAAAAAAAATGAATGAACTAAATACTCATACACAGTGTATGTGTATTTGATTTTCTACACCATATTACAAAGTAAGTGAACAATGTTTTTTTTCACTTGGTGGGCAGTGAGGATCAAGTAAAATATGTTTATGTGGTAATCCAGAGGTATTAACTGCAAACACCCTGTATAACGAACAAAAGTACATCAACAGTTAAAACCACTCACTAATCCAACATAAAAATATATTGGCTTTAGCAATTATTATTAAAGATATCAATTATCAATTAAATTGCTGAATTTGTTGATAGGCAGAGCAACCTCTTGGATCAATCTTTATCAAAATATACAACAACCAGATTATAATGACAAAATGTACAAAAAAAGTTATATATATATAGATATAGATAGATAGATAAAAAATAATGTGATCTGTGTCATCTGTGGATTTCCAAAATACATAGAAGGTGAGGTCCCCCAAGCTAGTTTTGCCACCCGACGTTACAAAGTAAGGAACTGTTGTACCTAAAACACTGGCACCGTAAAATAGTTTATAGAGATAGACTCATGAGTTTTAACACTTTCAAATGGTATACCATGTGACCAGACAAATTTCACCATAAAACCTACAGCATGATAGATCTCCAGAAGGGTTGGGCAGCCCTGCATGATACCACCAATCAAGGCATGAGCCGATATACAAACAGTTGTGGCACATTTCATTGATAATACATCATTATAAAATGTACACGGGTACCCATCTTAATTGCACTGACCCACATTGCACCTGCCCATAGGCCATTACCACAATGACATAGCCTTTCCCCAACAAAATGCACTTGCCCATAGGCCAATCCTGAGCCCATGTGTTTGTTTAGTAGCTTGACAGACTAAGGAATAAATGAGTTCTACAGCCTGTTAAGTCTAACCTGTGGGACCCCGTAGCATCTGTTAGAAGGCATAAGATGATATTCTCCAAGTAAAACATGGGAAGGGTCAGATGAAATACTATCAGCTAGACTTAACATTCTTTTTATGTCTGCAGCTTGAAATACTGACTGAAGAGTTCGACTTAATATCTTACAGAATACTCTTAAAAGTCTGGACAACCTAACTTTAAGCTGTACTGAAAGACAGCTGTACTGCATGATACTCTGTATTATGAATTTTAAAAAATTTAACTAACCTTCGAAGAAAATAGATGCACTGCTGTACCTTGCTGCAGATGTAATCTATGTGCATCCTCCAAGACCAGGTAGCATCCACATATATACCAAAATATATACCTAGAAGTTTAATCTGCATATTAAACAAATTACTTCCTATGAAAATCTAGGTAATTTCTATGTGTGTGATTTTTCATTCGTGTTCAAAGTGACTAGCACCAGAATGAGCAACTATGAGCAGTGTCTCATAACTGACCCCAGCTAACCAAGTGGACACAGTGTGGTGAAAATATGTCAAGGTAAAAGACATAAATGATTCAACAATCTAACTACAGCTATTTTTAGCTATTCATGCCTTGATCTCTAGCTGCAGGTAACAGAACATTGCAAAGGAATTGACACTAACCGTAAGGGTACTTGCTCTGTAGCTGTCCTCCATGGGAGCAGGGGGGCGGGGCCCACCACTCAGGTCTGTAACTATGTAATTCACCTCAGTGTGAGCTGGGACTTTCAGAAGATTGGGGACCCACTGCGCCTGTAAAATGGAACAAACTAAGACACACTATAAATGCAGGTGCCTGTCTGCCGATGACTTTTTTTTTGTCCTCTTGTTGTTTATGTTGATTGACGTCTTCACAAAATATGATGTGCCACATTTTGAGTTTTGCTAGACTCATGGCATACCAGGAAATAATCTTGAAGGAGTGCTCAAGGATTATTATTGTTGTTGTTTTTCTTTTTTTGGGTGGGGGGTTCTTTAAACAGTATTGTCAGATGTGCTCAATAGGAAATGGGATGTGAGATGTGAGCTCTTACCTCCATTACGTCCGGTATAGACTTCAGGGGAGTCCGGGCGCCGTGCCGGAACAGGATTTGGACTAGCTTGAGCTCGTAGGGAGACTGATGACCATGATTTTCAGAAAACTTCCCAGAATCCGTCGGGACGGCTACCGTTTTTTTCTCCGACCACAACATGGACCCTAATGCCGCCGACCCAAAAACACCCACCCTAATCCAGTGACTCCTCATGTGGCAACAATGTAAGGGACGCGATTCAGTTCAAAGGAGTCTATTCAGCGAGCAGTCAACTCCACTATGTCAAAATTGTTACCGAACGTAGCTAGCTAGCTATACAAATACTGTCAACGGAAGTGTGTCAAACACCATTAGCCACGATGACCCCCAACAGAAAGCGGATGATTTTGCCAAAAAAGCCAGTTAACTAAGCTAGCCCGTTATGTTTGGAACAAAAATGAGGATATGACTTTGACGCGCGCCTGCAACTAGCTAGTTTACTTGAAAGAGTTTACGAAAGTTGCCCAGTGTAGCTTCACAATATGTAATCGGCGAATACACATGAAGTCTATTTGTAAAAAATATATAAATTATCAATTCATTCGACTTTCATAGCCAACTAGCAAGCCAGCTGATTAACTGGCTGTAAATGTTAAAAGAAAGGCTAGCTACCCAAGAGTGTAATATGATCTCCGGCTACCTTTATCCCTGAAATTTGAAAGTTACTTTGTTGGAAAAGCGACAATTTGAGATTGAAGTGTTTGTAAGCAAAAAGAGAAAAGTTAAACTGAACTCACAGTTTCGTATTATCGGTAGCGGCAATTACATAAACTTGTCCTAGTAGATAAACCCCTTTTTGGGACTATTTTGAAAACGCCACACCGGTTTAGGCGAGAATGCTTTCTGGGAGTTGTAGTCTGAAAAAATGCCGTCTTAAGTTTCAATAATTGATAAACTGCTATAATAGAACTACTTTTCCCAAGAACCCCAGAAAAATTAGAAGAGCTTCCTCCATTACTGATGTCACATTGCCTCTCGTGCGATTGGTATACCACCGAACTTCGATGTGATGCGCAGTAAAAAAGCGCCTCAAAATCGAACTTAGTTATGCTTATTTTATTATTAGGGGTCCAAGCAGCGATGCTGGTGGAACCATTTTGTATATGTTAGGATTATTATTAGGGGTCCAAGCAGCGAAGCTGGTGGAACCCTCGTGTATCTGTTAGGATTATTATTATTATTATTATTATTATTATTATTATTATTGTTATTTTTCTCCGCTAAAAGTGTCTGAGGCTCAGAAACCATAAGTCCAAATTTGGTAGGTGGGTTCCTATGGCCCCCCACTACTCAGGCACTAAAAATCACCTGTGTCGGCCAGATGGTGGCGCTATAACAAAGGGTTATGCGTAAAAGGCCATAGCTCCCACACCATCAGATCAACATACAACTTCATCGACCTATGCATCTGAACATGCTCTACAACTTTGCTATTGGGACCACCTATGTCCGCCATTTGGGCTTTTTTATTAGTTGGGGTGCGGAAGAGCTGTAGCTCCAAATCAAAAGTGTTACAACATATAGTAAACTCCTTTACGGTAAGCGGATAGAAGACATCGGCTGCGTCCGAATAGTCAAAAAAATGACATCCTATGTCTTTTCCTAACCACTTTTCCTTGACCTCGATGGAAAACGTCATGAGGTTAAGGAAAGATGTGAAGGAGAATTCAAAAGAACTTAGGAAAAGACAACCTCGGTGCTAAGAAAATCCGAGTGCACTTACACTAGGCTGCGTAATTATGCGACGGCGGATGTTATTGACGTGAGTCTGCCGTGGTAAAACTACAATGTTCCGAAGATGGACTACTAAAAGCGCATCTTAGATACTTCACCACGTGCGTTCTTACCGTGTTGTTTCATGCAGGCTATATAAACGTGGACAACCCGGTGAAAAATATTACTTTTACCAAGGTTGGAATTGAAATAAAAAAGGAATATAGGCTACCAGTCAAAAAAGTGAAACAAAATGGTTGTCACATTGAGAATGGTTGCTCATGCTCACCCTCCTGCCCACTCATATTTATCGACATGAATCCCAATTCGTATGATTGTATGAAAATAATTAATTAAATTTAATGCAAGATAAGCATAACATGTTAAGCCTACACATTTACTACTGTACATATCATCATTCATAAATTTCAAACATGTTGAATTAAAAACATAATCTGGCTCAAAACGTCTCATATCCCTTTTTCTTGAAAGACAGACTTCTGTGTTATGGTTAATACGCTGATTATGATCTGATTATAAGCCTATGCATATAATAGCTTAAGAACCACCACACAACTCAGTCATGTTGATCGTTTGTTTTCGTGAACGGCCAAATGGTGCTTCGCTTTAAATGTTGCTGCCATAAGGAATTGTGAGATGGCACTATCTCCTTTCCTTTTGTAAAGGACGGTCCAGTGTGCCCTATGCTAAAGGAGATAAGATAGGAAGCATTGAAGCACCTTTCCTTAGCATTTAGAGAATTCGAACAGCTCTTATCATGGCTGCCACTTAGATACTTCCGGGTCATTTCACTCTTTTAGGAACCTTCCTAAGCAAAAAGACTATTCGGACGCAGCCTTATTTTTGGCTGGACCGCAACAGCGGGGCCAGCCCTACACGCGAATGTCTGTGACTGAGTGAGTGATGAAGTTACACCATTGGTCGGCTGAGTTATGAAGTTACACCACTGGTCGGCTGAGTTATGAAGTTACATCATTGGTTGGCCGGATGAAGTGTGTTAGGTCCAGCCATACTAGGTTTTGTCCTGGGTTGCGTCCGAATAGTAATCTTTTTTTTTAATGAATCAACTGTTATAACCTGTTACTCAGAGCCGTATGCCAGTGACCTCATGTCAGCAGTCAACCAATCATCTTCTTTACGGCGTATGCGGGCACTGGTTACTAACTACGTGCTTTTAATTTCTTGAGGAGGTATGCTTCTTCAACGTGGCCGTGGTCTGCAACTGCACATGCCGCACATTGCACACAACCCCTACACAGACCTATTTGTACTACTCTTTACCCCTAGCGACTAGGAGACATCCATGGTGATGCAGTAGATATGTTGGGTGAAGGTATATGATCATGAGGACAAAACCATTTAACCCTCCTATTATGTTTGGGGTCAATTTGACCCCATTCAATGTTCACTGTCTCTAAAAATATGGTTACCATACTTTTTCAGCTAGATATTTCATGACTTTTCCTAACTTTATAGGGAAAACATGGCAAACATGAAATTAACTGAAAAAATTATTTTCAATGTCCTGTACACACGTTGTACACGTTGGTGTTGTTGTGGTCATTTTGACCCCAAACTCTATTGTTATATAAAACCATCATTTTGATCTTGTTTTTGTTGTTTTGGTTGAGGGCACTTTCACATTAATTTGTGTGTGTGTGTGTGTGTGTGTGTGTGTGAGAGAGAGAGAGAGAGAGAGAGAGAGAGAGAGAGAGAATGCGTGTATGTGAGGAGAAAACAGTTCCCACGAGATCTCTGATCATTCTCGCAACATAGGGGCGGGGGCAAACTTATAATACACAGCCCTCTAAACCATTTCTCTTTGCATTTGCGCCTCAACTAAAGATTTTGAAAATGACCATCAGACAGAGGCATATATTTTCTGCCACTGAGGTTCTGTCACAGATCTTGGAGGGTGAAAGTGATTTAGATGAGGATATGTCTGAGACTGAGGATAATGTTGAGGAGGACCCTGACTATGTGGCATCCTCCTCTGATGATGAAAATGAAGCCTTTGAGATATCACATTCTGACCCTCCTTTTGTTTCTCAACCACCAATAAACCGTCCTGTCATCTCTCAACCACCAAAAGACCCTCCTGTCATCTCTCAACCACCAAGAAACCCCCGTCATCTCTCAACCCCCAAGAAACCCCCGTCATCTCTCAACCACCAAGAAACATTCCTGTCGCCTCTCAACCACCAAGAAACCCCCCTGTCATCTCTCAACCACCAAGAACTGACCTGTTCACTTCCAAAAATGGAGAACTACTATGGTCCGGATCCCCAGTTGAAAGACAGGGTAGACTTAGTGCTGCTAATGTCATCAAAATGGTTCCAGGCCCCACCAGATATGCTAGCAGTCATGTACAAGACAAAAAGTCTGCATTTGAACTCTTCATAGCACCATCAATGCAAAAGAATATTCTTGAGATGACAAACTTAGAGGGGAGGCATGTGTATGGTGACAATTGGAAAGAGCTGGATGTGACCCACTAGCAGTACTATATTGGGTTGCTTATTTTGGCAGGAGTGTACAAGTCAAAAGGTGAAGCAACAGCAAGCCTTTGGAATACTGACACTAGTAGGGCAATTTTTCCAGCCACAATGTCTCTGGAGACATTTTATGTTTTCTCCCACATTATACGCTTTGATGACAGGAAAACAAGGCAGGGTCGACAGGAGCATGACAAACTTGCACCTGTCTGAATGAAGAATTGATACCCACGGGTACCTAGTTGAGCTGTTATGTTCATTTTTTTTAAATCAAAACTCAATTCTGGTGATTAATTTATTTTTTATTGGTGTTTCTTCATTATTGAATCACTGTCATATGTTACTTATTGATGTTCTGAAGTGTTTTCTGAACCTAAACATTTAAACATGTTTTACATTTTTAATATTTTTTCCTGGGGTCAAATCGACCCCGAACATAAAATGTTACTATGCTTGATAATAAAAAGTGTGTTTCTTTCCAAATGTTATTTTTCTTTTTTAATGAGCACTTACAGTTTTTCTCCATTGTATACACACAAAAATGGAATGTATCAACAGCAAGACTCCAGACTTCTAAACTCCAAGCACAATTCCACTGTTTTCTCTCAAATAGCAATTCTAAATAACATGTTTGCAAAACTGTAAGCACAAATCTCATCATTTAGCACACTTTGTTCAACTGGAAAACACTGGCCTTCAAAATGCCACACCCTAATTACCAATTGGACTCACTTACTTCTCACCTGTTCAAACTCAATTGGCAAAACACTCATGTGTCAGAGCATAAAAGAGCCCTCAGGTGACTTTTACTGTGTTGAGGGAAAAATGGAGCAGCATGGAGAACAGAGAGGAAGAGGAAGAGTGAGAGCAAGAAGAGGAGGAGGAGGAAGAGGAAAGGGAAGGCAAAGGCGAGCCAATATTTCTAATGAAATCCATGCAACTTTGGTTGACCATGCACTCAATCATGGCCTAACAATGACTGAAGCTGGGCAGCGAGTCCAGCCAAATTTGAGCAGCTTCAGCCTCAGTTATCCGGGCATTTAGAGATAATAATAGGTACGTAACCACTTCAGTAGTCTTCTATACTCTCTTCAGTAATTACAGTAATGTAACTTTATGGTTTCTATGGATATCTACAGTGCTTACTTAGAGAAATGTATAGTGTAATGTTGTTTTGTCTTACATTTATGAAATATGTGTAGCCTATACTGTATATACTTTTCACAGAATAGAAAGACGACCAGCAAGAGGTGGCAGAGGCCAAAAATTTATAGATGAGCAAGAGACCACCATAATCAACATGGTTTTGGCTAGTAAATATTTGCTTTGTTACCTTTTTGTATTTGTGCACTGATTTTATCATTACATCCCCAGAAAGATAGTCTAAACATTTTCTTACTGTAGTGTTTTTCATTTTACTTATCAGTGCAATTACTGTATGGGTTTTGCCAAAATAGGTAACATTTGTGTATTCTCAGAACACTAACAATGTTGCAGTATCAACTATAAGTTTACAGTATGGCTCTGGGGAGCTGGGTTGTGAGTTTAGCCCAGAGACTGTAGGTTTAGCCCAATTGGAGCTCATTGGATAGACAAATGTGCATTGTATCCTATTCTGATACAATGATTGTGTCAATTCAATATTTACAGTTTTTCTCAAATGTTTACACACTAAAACTGGAACTATGCACACGATGGTGAAAACTTGAAGCTCTTGTGTCAACAACAAAGACTATTTCTGCAAAACTCTAACCACAATTCCTTTGTATTCACTCAAATAGCAATTTTAAATCACATTTTTGCACAACTCTACACACAAAATCTCATCATTTAGCACAATTTTCATAATCAAGACTGTTCACATGGAAAACACTGGCCTTAAAATGCCAAACTCTAAGTACCAATTGGTCTCACTCACGCCATACCTGCTCAAACTCAATTGGGTAAACTTTTCAATTATCTGTCAGAGCATAAAAAGAGACCTCCGGTGACCTCTGTTGTGTTGGAAAACAATTGAGCAACACGCAGCACAGAGAGGTAGAGGTAGAGGTAGAGGAGGAGGTGCTGTACGTGTACGAGGTGGACGAGGTGGACAAAGAAGAGGGAGATGAGCTAACATTTCAAATGAAATACGTGCAACTTTGGTTGATCATGTATTTGTTTTTTGTTTTTTGTTTTTTACAGCAGGCCTACAAACTACGATTTTTATTTTTGCAGTCTGCTGAACAAAGATTTATTTTACAGTAACAAATAAAGTTTTAATTTGTTACCTTTTTGAATTTGTTCATTGATTTCATATATGACAACAGATTTTACATCCATTACATCCATTGTCCTGACTGACACAGTCTAAGCATGTTCTCGTTTTGAGAAGACACAAATGTTATCTGTTTTGGCAAAACTCATAATTCACTGATAAGGAAAAAGGAAAAACACTTCTAACAATGTTCAGTATGACTCATGATGGAACCTGGGTTGTGAGTGCAGCCCAACTGGACCTCACTGGCAGGACAATGCAGTAAAATGTGCATTGTATCATACACAATAACAACAACACTCAAAGTGATAACGGTTCACACACTTTGCTGTACTGTACTGAATTAGAATTAGGTTTACCTAGCAAATTCACTATTTATATGATGATATATTTACTGTACTGTATCATGGTAACAGTCTTTATATTTACTATAAAATTGCAGCTTATTTTGGGACCCCTTGAAAAGAGAACTAAAACTTCAAAAAAGGATAAAAAATAAGCAATTTTTACACGATTTTATACACTTGAATATGAAACATGACCTCATGAGGCCAGAACATATATACTGTATTTTGATGGTTGTGTTTTTAAATTTATTGCACCAGTGTGAAATCAATGCTCAAAAAGACCTATTCATATGAGGCCTGTGTGAATCATTTTGCTGGAAAAAGTCAGTTTTGAGAAGAGAGAACATGGTTTTGAATGCATGAATGCATTTTGCAAGAGATTTGTGTAGTTTTGGCAAAAGGTTAACTGTTGCTGTGCTTTGTGTGTAGAGTTTTGAGAAACTGAGCTATAGTTTCAGAAAACGTGTTTAAACAATTGAGAAAAACTGTAATTCTGTTCAATTTTGTTTTACTTGCAATACATTATCCTTTCACTAGAGGGCAGCATGTGGATGTGGCCACCCATGTGGCTTAGAGCCTAAAATCACCACAAACTCGACCTTAAAATCATTATCCACTTTTTTATCCAGTATTTGTTCAGTAAATATTATTCAAATAATTATTTTGGGGTATATCTGCTGAATGGGATGCATTAGTGTGCTCCTACATTTCTCAACTCATTACTGTCAGCATGAAAGTGTGATATCTTCTCAAAAACATTTTCAACATGGCTGCAGGGTGGCTTGGGCAGTTAATGCATGGATGAGCCCCACAGTCTTGGATGTAATTCAGACAGTGTCAGTGCTGACTGTGGTCAAGAGCTCCATAGGGCGACATGCAATTGGTGATGGTCATGCAACTGCGCTGCCTAGGGTATGGGAGAGTTGAGTCAGTTTGAGGTCCGTGTTTCATCCATAGACTGTAATAAAAAATATGGACCAATTTGGAGCCACAGACTGTGCAGTACGGAAAATGTGGGACCCTTATATGGTCATGAAGTCCGGCCGGGTCCAGGTCATCCACTAAGCGCTTGAGATACAGTGACACGCAACAACTTGGCAGTCATCCAAAATCGTCCACAGAATGTTAGAATATTGTCCAAATGATATACTTACTTTACAAATTGGCAAATGGGTATTCATAAGGCAAAGAATAATACCTACAATAATTTTTATTAGAAAAAATGTTGTCTTCATACTGTAGCGAATTTGGTGGACAGACAAGGCAGATCATTTCTTTCAGCCATTGCACTCATTTAATAACATGCAAGATAAGTGCAGCTTTAAACATGAGCAATGGATTCCAGCACTGGTATGTGCACATACAACAAGCTCTTTTCATTCCTTACATGCGGCCCCTTAGGCAAATCACTGACAAACTGACTATTCTTCAGTCCAATCCTAGAATAGCTTTTCAGCACAAGGAAGTGTTACACATATGCATCAACTATAAACATGACATTTTCCCCCTTTGAAAAAACTTGCAGCAGCCTCGTTGCAGGCCCGTTCTACTGTAGTTCCCACTCTCACAAGGTTCTGCAGCCTGACAGGTGGGTGGCATGGTGAGTCCCTTCCCACTCGTGGCGACTGCAGGCTGCCAGAGGCTAGTGGATGCGACTGTAGGCTGCTGCCACCACTGGGGTACAAAGGCTGCTGGAGTGGCACCCTCACCCTGTCCCCTGGCCCCTTCTTCACTGTGCAGGCATCACAGCGGTGGTAGACGCCTCCAGGTCTCTTCGGCACCGGCCCCAGTACTACTGCTGGCAGAACCTGCGCAGGGTCTTGTTTGTGGCCGACCCCGGGCGGCCCATGAGCATGCTGTAGCACTCTAGACTGGAGCCTCTGCGGCACCACGAGCTGCAGGTGGTCGGCGCCCGCCCTAGGGCCAATCCACAACTAATACAGCTGATCCACAAATAAATGTAACTGATCCACAAATAAATGTAGCTGGTTCACATTTGTGCATTGTCTGTCGCTTATATTTATTTGTGGATTTTTGAGACAATCCTGGCCGTGCAATTTGGAAAATCCACATGTTATTTTGCTTACATGTAGGAAGGATTTCACTGGGCTTAGTTGTCACTGAGCTTAGCCAATTTTGGCACAGACTTTTATACATTTTATTTTATTTTGTTTTTTGAAAAAATCATTAAAAATAATTTATTGGCCATTACTGAATGTAAAAAAAAAGTATTAAAACAACACAGAATTCAAAGAATTCACAGATTTCAGTTTCTTGGTCCTTTAAGAGTGAGGGTCTGTGGACATTTCAGTTGTCTGTGGAAACTCTAAATAGTGCTAAACTGTCACTGCTGTATCAGTATAGACCATACCCTGCCAAGGTATAACTTGCTAAGGCATGCCTTCCATTTAAATGCAAATATTGTTTTTATCATGTATTTGCCCTGCACTGGTCTGATTAATCATTTTAATGATTAATCATTAATTAGTCTCCCCCCCCCCCCCATCATTTTACATTTAAGAAAGATTTAGATAATTTAGGAAAACTTCCTTCATACTGGATTGATGGAATGTTTATAGAAGAACTAAGAATGACTGAAGGTAAAAAGAACCTCAGCCTCAGCTTGAGCATAGGGTCTTCTAAAATTAAAAAAGCTTTTTTTTGAACATCAGATTAATATGGAAAATAACTTGAGAATGCTGGTTCACTTTCAATGAATGTGCAATGACACATTACAAAAAAGCATGAAGATCAAATGTTAATTTGTTGTAAACCCCATAAAATGTAACTCATAGTTTAAAAAGGGACAGTACAGGAGGGATATAAGACTTAATTGTAAATTGACAGAGCATACCTAGTCTTGTTATTAACTAGGCTGGTTAAGAATAAAAGCAAAACTCACCTTTGAAATGAGGACGAGTGCTTGGGGAGCTGGATTTGCTAACAGAAAGCTATGAGTTTGAATCTCTGCTGGGATAACACTGGTCAACCATTGAGTCTGAATTTCTGCACATAATACTCATGCAGTAATTTGTGCACACCTCATCAAAATAAAGCTCATTTTGATCGTCTTTACAGAAGGACACATACTTCATTTATGCATAATTTTATATCAATTATATTTTAAAATTACTTTCATTATTACATGAAAAATAACAAATAAACAACATCACAGTACAGTTACAATCAGTTAGCATTATAGGCCAGGCACCCTCTCCTTAGTCACATGAGGTGAGGACAGTAAGCAGAGCTATGTATTTGGCAGTATGTGATCAGCATCTTTCCTTCTTGCCCTGTGTGTTATAAATATCAGTGAATACAACTGCAAAATGAGTGATAAAGTGGCTTCCTGCATATATTGGTTAAGAGTCACAGCAATGGCTATGCGGTTGTGAAAAAACTGATTATGTGTTCGGTTTTGCTGTGTACTTCTTTTAAATGTTCTCCAGCCTTAGAAATTGACATGTTGTCAAGTTTCATTTGTTCTGGTCACATTTTCTTTAGTCAGCTGTCCATGAAAAATCAGCTGGCACTTGAATTCGAAAAAGAAAAACAGAAAAAACCTAGCCCCACACTTTGTTTTGAAACACTTTACTACAACTGCATATCCAGCAAGATTTTTTAAAAATTGTTTCAGAAATCGGCTGTTTAAATTTCTTTTGCTGGTGCACTTTTGTTTTCAGCACTTGAAGTAAGCCCCTTTGTGCCAGAGGGATCTGTGTTTGCTCACCTACTGTTTGGCCCATGCAGTGAACACCAGACCATGGACTGCATTTGGAGGAGAGACACGCACCATGTGCACTGGTGCTGCCAACCAGCCTGTTTTACCATAAGAGGTTAGGGTTAGTGGTGGGAGAGAGCTCTCACAAATCCCCTCATGGGGGGAGCTGGAATGAGATTTCAGTCACTGGGTATTATGGGACACACATAATCATACCTATGTGTAGGTATGTATCATATTTTGAGTGCTATATGATTTTCTAAAGCTTTGAATATACATGTACATGGATCCTACCTACAGTAATGAAAAACATATTGTGCTTCTGATTTAGAAATTGCGTGTGCTAAAAGTATGTATACATCTGATATTTCAAGGCCGCCAGGTGTCATACGCTATTAAAATATAAATAGCACTAAAACGTGGACAGTCATAAAAATTCAGTTTGTGATGTAGTCTTTTTTGGTAATTAACATAAAATAAATTGTCACGTATGTTCACATGTCCACATAGTCCCCAGTGCACAGTAGGTTACTCCAAGTTTTCACAGGTTTGAGAAAAGTGCAATCCCAGGGACTTTGCACCCCCTCTGCTTTGGACTGTTTTCACTGGTAGCAGTCTGGGCCCTACCCCGCACTCTGTGGGGGAAATATGGACCTTTTTTCTTTTGTCTTCTGTTAGAAAATGCAGCTCTCTCACTGTTAAAAGTCTCTCTTGCTCTTTAGTAGTTTGATCCCACCTCTTTCAGTTCAGCACGTTTCCTTCGACTCTCCCTCCCTATTTTCCCTTTCCTCGCCCTCCCACTTTTGCTCCCTTTCCATCTCCTACACGGCCAAGTCATCCGGCCTCACTCGGCTGCTGGAGCCACTGGTCTTGCTGAGGCGCCGCTTGTCCTTTAAGAAGCCGTTGTTCAGGGCCAGAGCAGGAGGCGGAGCCGAGGGCAGGCCACAGGTGTCAGCTGCCTCGGTTTCCTGCGTGTAGCTCATCTGCAGGAAGTCCACCTTCTCCAGGTTGTCGTGGCTGTGGTGGCGCTCGGTTGCCCGGTTGACGGAGTTCTGCTGGTGGGCCATCCTGTTGTTGAACGGTTGGCAGCTTGGGTGGGCGTGGCCAGTGTGAGAGTGGGGTAGTGCCGTCGCCAGGCACTGGTCGAAATCAGGGGGTGGGGTGCGGGTGCGGGAGACCTGCAGGGGAGTCTCGAGCTCGCAGCCAATGGGTGCCACGGGGGCAGGTTTGGGCTGCTGAGCGCGGGAGGCCAGGTAGTCTCGAAAGCATCGCTTTGATTGCTTCCAGGCCAGGTGGTAGAGCTCCACCACGCTCAGGAACAGGGACACGCCCGCCACCACCAGCATGAAGACAATGAACACGTTCTTCTCTGTTGGCCGAGACATGTAGCAGTTGACCGGGTTGGGACAGGGCCAGGCCTCACAGACATACAGCGGATTGAGGAAGACTCCATAGATCATGTACTGCGCCACAATGAAGGTTACCTCCATCGCAGTGCGGATCAGGATGCTCAGCACATACGTCCTCAGCAGTGCCCCCCTCAGGTGCAACTTCCCCGTGTCCTCCGCCCTCCCAGACTCCTTCCCCTCCAGGTACTCCTTCTCCCCACCCCCACCCCCGACCTCACCCCCACCCTTGTCCTCCAGCTCCCTCCGCCTGCGCTTCTCCTCTACCCGCAGTATGTGCATGGCGTGACCCATGTATATGAGGGAGGGGGTAGAGACAAACACAATCTGCAGGACCCAGTAGCGGATGTGGGCGATGGGGAAGGCCTTGTCGTAGCACACATTCTCACAGCCGGGCTGCTCAGTGTCGCACATGAAGTCCGACTGCTCGTCGCCCCAGGAGGACTCCGCTGCCGTGCCCAGGACCAGGACGCGGAAGACGAAGAGGACGGTCAGCCAGACCTTGCCTACCGAAGTCGAGTGTTCCTGCAACTCTTCAAGGAAGGTTCCCATAAGACTCCAATCACCCATCGCCACTCACAACACTGTCAGAAGATACCAGAGGAGAGAAGGCAAAGAGAGGTTGGAAACAGAGTTTAAAGGCTGGCTGGATGGTTCATCCTGCCCCCAGCTGTATATTGACATTGCCCAGAGCGGGCAAAACGCTGAGCACCCGCCGACCTCTTGATCTGGAGTTTCAGGCAGTATGCTATTCTGCAATAGCACTGTCTCTGGTTTAAGAAGTTTACTTACCCCTCCAAAACTGATGGGTGGATGTTGCGATCATGGGTAATGCCAAAAATGATGATCGTACACTCCAGAGAGGGAAGGTTTATCTTCAAGATTATAGACATAATGTATCCCTCATACAGGTGGCAAAGAGTTAAGCTACACTTAAGCATTTAAAGGGCATAGGGAAAGTACTGAGTTTGTTACAATGAAATAAAACTCACATTTCTCTCTCTCTCTTTCTTTGTCTCTGTAAAAAGAGTTAGGTTTATATAGTTTATACACACATAGTGCACGTATACACCGCTGCTAACCCATGGCAGTGAGGGACCCTGGCTTTACACTAGTATATCAGACCGTGCATGGCTCTGCTGTACTGTGTTAATGGAATAGTGACAGGCATGTGAATTATGTGTATATATAACCTCTGTCTATACAGACTAGACAGTCTGGCCTTAGACCACAACCTTTCCCATAGCACTCGTGCTCCCCACACACCCAACTGCCCCCTTCTGGGACCCTAGAAAAGGGGTCAAAAAGGGCCTAAAGGGCTCTATTAATGGAAAATTTAAGTAAACATATAAACAAATAATGTTCCATTTCTGATCTGAATTTTTTTTGCTTGAGCCTGTGAAACCAGGCCAAAATGCTCGAACTCTCTTCTGATGTAAATGTGTGAGCTCTACCAATTCTGGTACCTGTAAGGCAGCCTGCATTTATAAGATCACTGGGATTGTTCCCAGTTCATTTTGTGAGTATTTCTTTTTTGTTCTCACTTTGCTTTCCCTGCTATTTAATTTGTTTATTTGAATGTTTTGATGTAGAACTAAAAAATCTCAACAGTCAATAAAAATGCTTATTAAGAAATTTATCATTTCATGACCCACCCATAGTACCTATACAGCTGACAGGCAGGCATATTTTCCTGCTTATTACCGGTGGTGTTTTTATGCACAAAACAGCCTCCCTTCTGTTCTGTCAGTCATTCTCAGCCACTGACCTTTTCTGTACAGTGAATGTTTGTTCTTCAAAGAGGTTTCAGTCCCGGTACTGAAGATTCACAGAGGATGCTGGTTTCTGCAACCTCGTCCTGGAAACCCACAGGGTCTGCTGGTTTCCCCAACCCTGGTCCTGGAGGGATTCAGTCTTCTGGTTTTTTCACCTTAAAATCAGCAAGCAGTTCAGACTCAAGAAAGCAAGTGAGGTAAGGTTATTGTTCTCTGTCACTCCTGCTGAGTGACAATAAAGACGAAGAAGATGACTGGCATTCCTGCCCTAATGCCTTCACGAACAGCATGAATGCCCATTCTCAGCTTTTCTCCAAAGGGAGGTGTTCTTTATCCACGTCCATTGATGGCAAACCTGATAGTGGTCTCCCCTGTGTCATTCAATGTTCTCTGAAAACGCCACTAATTCTTCCAGTATGCTAAAGGCACGTAGCTGCACAGTATAAATATATCATCTGCTGTTTCTATCCTCAAAATAGCAATTCACAATTCAATTAAAATTTAATGAATGGACCTTAATAAAATCTCTCACATACATTGCAGTACAGACGTGTGCAGTTCAATGTGAAATACAGGCCAGACTGTGCATAGACTTTTTGGGGGGCATATTCTCAAAATAAATCTACCTGTGCTAAAAAAAAAAAAATCACTGCAGCCAGAAGGACACTTGCTGTCTTGAGGCAGGGGGCATATGCTTCAGCATAGGTTGGTGTCTGCATGTCCCAGAATACAGGAGCTACACAAAAGGTGTAAAGGTAGTTAAAAAAAAGGGTTCTGTTATTCTTGCCTATCCCAGCAGGGGCATCACACAGTATTCTCAATGTAATACGGAAGGTATGGAAGGGTGTAAAGTTTTTTCCTGAATGCACAGAACAAACAGTATCCTTAGACTGGCTGTGTTCCTTCCTTCATGTCATCAGAAAAGGATGCAGTGTCCATAATGCTTTAGGCACTGTGTTCTATTGACATTGGGATTGCTGGGGGTGCTTTAAAATCCTGTTGTCTCCAAAGGTTTACATTTTCATCTAAGCATCGTCATTTTCTTATGCATTTACAAATAATTTTGCTATTTGTAACAATTTTTTGTTTGTAAAATATTTACTATTCCCTGAGTAATTTGTGGAATGGAAAATATCTTTCACTTCTCAGGAAATTAAACACATACTGTGTTTTTGTTCAAACAACAGAAGGATTAAGATGTTTTAATAGCGATACATTTTTTCAATATGTTAAAGTCAGCAAAAATAGTTGTTGAAATTAATGAAGTGGTCATACATTATTTTCTTTTTTTAAATTTTAAACCAGAGCTCCCCTTTAACGACACATTAATAATTGTGGTTAGAGTTTGGATTGTAATTGACTTTCAATGTAGTGAATTATAATAATCTGAATTAAGTTCAGTTGTATCCATCACTTGCTGTCCAGACTCAAGTGATGGGGAGAAAGGTCACAGATGCAGGAAATCCCATTTAGCCAGCTTCAGGAAGCAAAAGCATTTCCTCACCAGTCAACAAGGAGCCCACTTATTGTCTGGCCTGAGTTGGCACAGGCTATCTTCACTATTGTAACAGGAGTTATTACCCATTATTCAAGGTCTGTTTCCCATTCCTGACATGTTGAACAATACAAATGTTTACACGCGCATACTGGAAAAGAAAAGTCACTCACATTTCACTTTTTTTTAGAGTGTGACTTTCCCTCTCCTGGAGAACTCTTTGCCTTGCATTGGTTCATTAATGTTGTCGCCATCACTTTCAGCAATTAAGGTGTGTCAGCATGTATGTGTACAAGCCCACATTAATCTGAGTTTGAATGGATACTATTGTGCTGGTGCAACCTGAGTGGCTTGTTGCCTTTTTTTACTAGCTTGCTGCCAGTTGTGGGAACATTATATACAGATTTGCTGAGACGGGGAAGAAACTGAAATGTCTGTTCAGGCCAGCCTCTTAGCCACCATATTTTTTCTGTTTTCCTGAGGAAGCAATCTCAAACAATATGATTTCCTACTGACAAGGCACTTAACAGGAAATCACCCTCATAAGAGCTTTTTCTTTGACGGAGTACAAAAAAACATGGGGTGGGGGGACGGAGTGCTGTGAAGGACTGGAAGTGTAAAACAGCATCATGAGGTGATCATTTCAGCACTCCAGAATTAGAGTGGCTACAATCCTGGTCTAAGACAGCCACAGAGAGTTTATTTTTTAACTTTTAATCAGCAACCATTACCGACCAAAAATACCAGTAAGGAAATTTAACAGTTTTAATTGATCAGCTAATTGCTGATGATCAAGGTATGCCAGCACTCCTCTTGCACCAGTGCTGACTGCCCCTGCTGTCTGGTGGCACCATGGCACCAGTACTCTCAGGGACACAAGGCCGGGTCCAATATCCCATTCCTCCCTCTCATTACACTTGGATAAAGACAAAAATTTAGTTTGCAGCAATGGTTCTAAACTGGAGTCTAAGGATCCCATGGCAGTTGACAAAGGAGTTCAAGGGAGCCCTTCTGAAAATGGAAGAAAATAGATATCTTTCCCTTTTTAAGAATATTTCGTTTATTTTCTGTATATTGTAAATAGCATATTTTACTCATGACATAAAAAGTTTCACAGAAAAGGCTGGTTTAGATTGCTAAATTAAAATATTTATAACATACTAAATACATATTTGATATATAGCCATAGCACATGACTATTTCAGACTTTAATAGTTATTTCTGTGGGTTATTTTGAGTGGGTTATTTTGAGTGGCAGATGAAGGTATATTGTGAACCCATGGTTTAGAGGACGAGGAGCAGCAGGAAAACATGTCAATAATCTGGATACACCACGAGAGGGCTGAAGACATGGTTAGTGCCCATCATATCTAGGTGAATGTAGTTTCAAAGATAGTTCATGAAAAATATTATAAATAAAAAATAAGATTTTGTAAGTAATTGAAAATATTTGAATGCCATTCCCAGAAAGCAAATCTTAAAACATATTTGAATTTAAGTTACGATTTGAACAAACTGAATTTTATGCTTTAATTTTATGACCATTTCTGTTACTTGCTTGGGAATATACAGTATGACAAGCTCTTTTTGGGATGGCAGGTATGCCATCCCGATGAGTTATTGCTTGGTGGTAACATTATACAGCACAAAGCATCATGCATGTTGAAAATATCCATTAGTGTGGGTGGTTGTCATTTACAATGTCATTAGCACAAAGTCTATTAGACTATTTTTGTACAACGAGCCTTTTGTCTATTTTACAGAATGACAATGGCCGACATTACATTCAATAGACTTGTGGTCACATTGTTGAGTCCACTTCCCACTCCCCTCGACCACACCAGGTCCTAAAAACCCTGCAGTAAGGGACAGAACCTACGGCAAAAGATTAAATCCCACTGCAGATTTGAACGCATACATACTGAACTTGTCAGGGCATAAGTAAGACCACAATGAGTGGAACCAGAGTGATATTTTTAAAGATAATTTACATCAGAGAGGACACCTTTATATGTTTGATAGACTTCATAGTCAGAAGAATAAACCTCATTAGTTTATACTGATTGTATATACTGTTTGTATCTGTTTGCAGGACAGCAAAGGAGCTTGTAAAACTGGCATAATATGTTTGTCAAAGTGCGATGAGTAACAAGGCCTCACGCCGAGCAGAGCTGAAAGCATTTTTATGTTTTCCCAGGATGACAGAAATAAGGTTTTCCTTTAGCTGCCATACTCCTTTAACTCTAAACATATACCCTTTTCACCTTTTTCCATTTTTGTGTCATTGTAGAGGCACGATAGCACTCACTCAGTGTTAAAGTTGTGTTGGGAGAGGGTAATGTAGGCATAGGAACCAGGGCTCTAGCTGTCATAGTTCTCCCTCCCCGCATGCTGCTGCTTGGCCAGTTTGTTTCTGATTGTGGCACTTTTCTGCCCTGTACCATAACAGGCTGTACCCACTGCTACACTCTAAGCTTTTACTGTCGTTTGCCACAGTAAATATTTATACAGCCACCACATTTGTCTTGAGAATTTTGCCTGATCACCAGGGTGCGTGTTCGTTCTGTATTTACAGTAAGAACGCGTAAGCAAGCGAACCTGTCAGAACCTGGAAGTTGAGTCAGCGCGCTCTTGCAGTAAAGCAGATGCCCAGCAGGACTGACATGACTACCAGGGACAGGCGAACCTAAAAGACAGGAACCGTCCCCCTCCGGACACAAATACCACCCCGGCATAATTTTAAACGCTTGTGGTTTTAAATGGTATGCACTTGAACGTCCAGGGCAGAGTCAGAGCTGTAAGGCTTTACCTTAAAATAACTGCATAGTTACAGGAAGAGGCATGAACTCCTTCCAGCGCATTTATGAGGCTACATAACAGGAAGCCTAATGAAAATATACACGAATATAACAACAGTGCCACAGAGCATAAGGGACAGCTGCCAATAATGGCTTAGTGGTGCCTGCCAGGTGCTATCTAATCTCAGTGCTTTTCAGAGGAGGAGAACCAAACGTGAGTTAGAGACTGTAGAGCAGAACAGAGGCAAGGGCAAACCAACTATATTCTCCTCTGTGGTCACATAACCACAGACCATATACTACAATACCCTAGGCCTAGACAGCTTTTAATCTGGTGGAATTCCTGCCCACTGCATACTGCAAGTCGGACTTAAATAATGAATAAATTCTTTGAGATAAATAAGTAATAAAAGTAGTGTTTGAATGTTTAATTCTTCCAAGTAATTGTTATGAAATGTAAATTAAAATGATGTCCCAGATATTGCACTAATATGCTCCTACTGTGTTGCAGAAAGGAAACACCCCAGAGTTGCTACCAATTCCTCCTTATCCGTGAACAGCCGAGTCCAGTTCATAGAGGATAGACCCACCTCTTTTAAGGAGAAAGGGAAATTTATTCTGTCAGAAAGGTCAGGCTGTCCAGGGATAATTTGGCAGGGTAATGTGTGTACGCCGCAGCTAGCCGAGACATGCTGAGGCAGTGAAAAGTGGGAGAGGAAACGTGCATCTGTTTCTAAATTCCTGTGTTGAGCTGCCATGCTGCTTTACATGATTCCTGGATGCCTATGAACCCATTGCAGTTCAGGAGGGTGAGCAGGTATCCTTGCTGTGCTCAGGGCACTGGTGCCCCGAATGGAATTTGGGATGTTGTCAACCGCACAAGCCATTTTGATTCATTTAAAGCCCAGCTTTTTGCTGTATAGGCATACCTCCTTTGAATGTCTCTTTTCCTCCGAGTCTCCCCCTGATGACATCACAACTTTTCCAAAAATGATATAACCTGAAGTGTAGCAAACTCAGTGATGGGAATTTGTTAACTCAAATTGTTAACACTAAAACAAAGACAGAATACTGTTCCCAAGAAATGCACTGATTCCCATAGACTAAACTGGCTCTCATTGGCAACTAGCTGTAGTTGTACTGAACTGAAAAGTGCATTGGTTAGATTCATTATGTTCTTATTAAAGGAAATGTGACTTCTCATTTGTATCAGGAGAGAAGACTTGTGTTGAAAAATATTGTAGTGTACTTTAACCCCTTTTGTGTGTCTGTGGGTTTTTACACCCAGTTACATTCAGGTCTATGATCACTGCCACCCTTCATAATAATGACCCAAAAAAGGTTGTATAAAACAGGTAATTAGCTACATTCTATGCTCAAATGGGCAGATGATATTATTTTATGCTCATACAATTGTTCATCGAAAAAGATATAAATATTATTGGCACCCCTGTTTTAGTATTCTGTGCACACCCTCTTCACCAAGACATGAGTATTGAGTCCTCTTCTCTAGTTGTTCATGAAATTAGTAATCATAATCTTGAGTGGGGCGGAGGAGTGTTAGACCAAGCTTTCTTGCAAAATATTTTAAAATTCTTCAGATCCTTTGGTCTGCACTTGTGGACTGCCCTCTTCAATTCAAACCACTAAATTTCAACCAGGTTGAGGTCTGGAGATTACGATGGGCAGGGCCAGTTTCAAATGAAGGAGAAAAAAATTCAGTAATCCACACATGTTCATGATAGCCACTGAAGAACCCCCATTCACAGTCACTATCTCCTCCCACTCCCCTCTACTCATGATCGCTACCTCCCTCACCCAGCCCTGGTTCACAATCACTATACAACTCGCCCCCCCCCCCAATCCAAAGGGCAGCAGAAAGGCTTGAGCCATCCCTGGAGATGGAAATTGAAAAACAGTAATTCTGTGGTCAGTTTACAATTTCTAATTTTGTGGGATGCATTTTTTGTGGGACCTTCTATTTTTGGCTAACGTTTAGCTTCTTGAATAGAGGGCTTTTTGGTCAAAATGTGTTGTTCTTACTGGAGGTACATGATTCACTTAATCTCAGAACCAGAAGATGCAAAGCAACCCCATAACATCAAAGACCCACCACCATATTATACTTTATGTATGATATTCTTTTCAACAAAAGCATCCTTCTTTTGATGTCAAGCACACTACTCATCTGCATAGCCAAAAATCTACATTTTGGCCTCATCTGACCACAACAGACCCAATCAAAGTTCCAATGGCATGTTGAAATCATATGCTATTGGAATAAGGACAGACTATTTTTGAGACTTACATTCGTTTGGCATAATGTTATCCAGCACAGAAACAGTGCTAAACAATGTCCCAGACTGTTCCATGAAGTTAAAAAGAAAGCTTTCAAAGATGGCTCTGTGTCAACTCTTCAGGCTTAAGAAATAACAATGCAACAACACAAGAAATACAATGTTCTGGTCCTGTTCTAAAAAGAAGCCCACTGTTCATATGCTTTGCAGAGAACATGAGGAAACGGGTCATTCTTCAGGGAGTTCTTTACTATGTATTGCTCTTCAGCTGACTAGCAATGACCGGGAGATCCTCCACGATATTTTGAAAGGCAGCGGGCACAGACAGACATCAATTCCCCTGCCCCTGCCCCAATATTACCCCTCAGCTCTTGTTACAGTCAACCACCCCAGTAGATCCTGCAGCTCTCTGGAACCAGGATTGGGGACCTTAGCCTAAAAGCTGTCGGAGGACGTGGGTGACCTCCCCAATGCCAACCCCCACTTATCAGCCCAGAAAATTGCTCAGCGGTCACCTGTCTCACTGGAGGAAGAACCCTGCTAACCCTATAAGCACAGGTACGTAGGTGATGTGAGAATACCTTTCCAGGGGAAAGGGGGGCAGCAGTAAATTACCTGCAGGCCCGCGGCTTGTACGAAGCTGGCTCTGTGGCTCTGGGTCCCGTCTCAGAGATGTGGAGCACAGTCCCGGGATGTTTCCGAAGGAGAGGCAGCAGAAAGCCCTTGGGAGGAGAACAGCAGAGGTGCTGATGGAAGACAGCAGGAGCCTATGTGTGTGCGTGCGCGTCTCGTGTCCGTGTGCCGTCGAAAGGAGGCAACCTCCTGCTGACGAAAACAAGCAGCTGTCTGCTGAGTGTGAGGAGCGCTCGTGGCTGCTGGGCACTCTGAGCACAGAAATGAAAACTTGCGCAGGGGGGCACAGTAAGACATACCAGGCATTTCTGTAGCGTTTCCTCTCCCCCTGCCCGACTCCCTACCGCCACTCCTTACCCCCATCTCTTCCTCCTCCTCCTTTCCCTCTCCCTACATCCCTCCTCCCTTCCTGCTCACAATCGGCCCCTGTTTGGTTCCCTAGTACTCTATTTTAGTAAGAAGAATACCTCTGCACCAGGAAGGGAAGTGAGATTGTATTAGAAAACAATGGAACTAACCCGTTTGCTTAGTATGCTGCTTAACTCTCTTTTAAATCTGTAGTTCTTGCCATGGTAAACCCTCAGCCATCTCTCTCTCTCTCTCTCTCTCTCTCTCTCTCTCTCACACACACACACACACACGCAAACACAAACGCCATATTCAGAAGAGTTGCTCTGCTCCCCCAGTACCTCTGCCTTTCCCATACCTAAAAATAAATGTTTTGTTATGGGAAATTGGCATCAGGATAAGAGTAGTCAACAAACTAAACAGATACTCAGTATGGGCTCCTTCTAAATGAGAACATCAGCCTTAATGCTTTATTAACTGGTTTCTCTTATGAGTCATGAAATGCCAAATAGAAAATAGGAGTAAATATGACATTTTTACATATTTTTGCTTTTAGATGTACTTTACTGAAATGAAATTCAGGAATGATTGACATTCTAATTGTAGTCTAAACACCATCATCAAATATTTTCCATACTTACACTCTCAACAAGCTCTACATTTATAAAATTATTACTGGCACAAACTCCCCCAAAAATGAGTACTTAATGACTTACACATTTGTTTGTGTGGCTTCAGCAAGGTGTGCCTTTATATATCTGATAATATTTTTAAGGGCCTTGCATTGCAGTGTAAACTTACAATTCTGGAGGCACAAATATAGATGAATATAGATGAATGTGTAAGTGTGAATGAAAAATTGCCTCTTTTGGTCATGTCTACAGAAGACAGAAAGTTTTTAGACCTCCAGGATGCTCAACCATGACGTGTGAACTCACTCAAGCCTCTGGGTTCTTATTAATATACTCCATTACCATCCGCTTACAGGGTTTGCTTGAACTATGCTAGTCTCTATGCAATGGGCCTCACAGTCTGACACTATAGAGGAAATACTTCTTTGTCATTGTCCTCCTCACTGCTGGCAAGACATACACAATAAGGTACATTTTCAGAGAGCCCTGGGGAACGGCATTCAAATGCAATGATTGCTGATGTTCAGGATTTCTCGCTGAAAACAAGTGTCTTTTTCATCGAAAGGGGGAGGGGGTGGTACTGTTAATGTATTACCGAGAGAAAGCACTCATAATACAATCAGGGTCTCCAATCTGCCTTCCTTGATATTTTCAATGAAAATTTGTTTAATTTGTTCATTGTGATTCTGCCGACCTTTCGGTCAAACATCATGAGAAATAGTACCTGCCCCCTGCTGTTGCTCCTAAATGTAGCATTTTATTCAGCTATCAAATGGGGCTGTGCTAACAAATGTTTGATTGCACATTAAAAGCATAACATTTTGGGCACGTGTTTGCATGAGCCAAAACTTCACATTTCAGAGCTTTTCTCCTTATCGTTTCAATTAACAAATGCAATTTAATAGATTTAGAATATTTTGTACAGTCAGGAGTGATTCAGGGACATTTTTCTGTATCCTTATGAATTACTTGCCATTAGACACGCTCATTAAGATTGTTCCACAGCTTTAAAACTTAACAAGCCTCGCTTTCTGTAAGGTTTCATCTTATCATAGATTCTCAATACATTTGTGTGCCCCATGAGTGAGCCACAGAATGTCCCTTGAGCACAAAAAGGAAATGCAAGGTTTTCACATGACCTTGTGGTGCTGGGGGCATGTACTACAAATAACCGAAGAGAGACATAGAGATAGAGAGATTTGCCTGCTGCAACCATCACATGACAAATAGCAATGAATTGAGGTGCTGTAAACAAAGAATCATGTTACTACCATACTTGCATATGCCTATATACCACAGGCTACAATACATGAGAGCCAGCTCTAGGATTTTGGTGGCCCTAAACAAGAATGAACCAGGGGGAGAAGGTTGTTGGCTGTGATTGCAGATTGCAGTAGCAGTGAAAAAGCTATTTGCACCCAATAAATATTGCACAATTAAAATGTTGGAAACTAAAACATGAAAGGAAAAAACAACAACAACAAATAAAAACATTTGTAACCTAATTTGTGTGGCCCACGGATGGGTGTGGCCCTAAAAACGCATTTAAGCCAGCAGCCGGCTCTGCTCGATATACTGAGTGATGACATTGCTCTACGAAGTGTTCAGGATGTGGTGAGCCATCATTCTGTGGAATGAAATGAAGTCACCTAAAGACAGACACAAGGTGTTTTCCAGCACCATTTAATGTGCTATTTTAAAGGTATTGGATAATATGACACTTTTAAATGCTCCGGTTTTTACAGCAGACCAGTTTCAGCATATTAGTTATTATTATTATTATTATTATTATATTATTATTATTATATATTATTATTATTTATTTATAATTATGAAACCCTCACTGAGGGACTAATTATAAATCTGTGGGATTAATGGCAGGGGTGGAATTAAGAAAACAGTTCTGGGCAGACCTCTATCACCACTGGCACAATGAATGCTTAGGGCTGCAAGTTTCTCGGGACCATGTGACCTGTGACATAATCTATCTTTCAGTCCTGATCCTCCAGGCACCTCTGTAGGCACTCCAATTGTAGTAGTCAGCAGTACACAGTCAAAGAAATGTAACAATTAAACACCAAATGAAGAGTTTGTTAGTGTGAGGTTGCAAATTGCAAAGCAGAGGCATCCATGACCAAAAAGGTCCAGTGTGGGTACAGATTTTGTTCTAGCCCTGCACTAAAACATCAGATTCAGACTATGATTTGTTCATTAGGTGAATCAGGTTTCGTAGTGCTTAATTAGAGCAAAAGCTTGCATCCACCCTTGCTCTTCTTAGCAAGATTGGCCACCCCTCTGATAATTAAATTACTAATTATTATTACAGCCCATCCAGCTAAGAGAAAATACAACAAATACACAAGAACACGCGTAGTTACAAAATTTACAGGTACATAATTATATCATTTATTTAATTCATTTATTCTGTGATAACATCAGATAGGCTGGGTGAGATACTTCCTCCCAAAACACAACTCCTCTCCCCCCTCCTTCCCCAACCTATGAGGAGGCTGGAGGACAGAAATGGGCAATCAGGAGCTGTGCAACTGCAAACCCTCTTGGTTGTCATCGGTGACTCTGTGAATCCCAACACCTCGCCTATCTTATCATTTCAACCCAGTCATGAGGATCTCTATAAAATTCTCTTTAAAGCTTCCAGCTCCACTGCTGACTGCTAGCTGGTGGGCTTTATATAGCTATAACTCACTTTAGACTGCGAGCTGGTTGTGAGGCAGGTGACCATGAGCCAACAATGTTTCTTAAGGCCAATAACAAGCCACATTGTGCAAGCAGAGGCTGCACTGATGAAGGAGTCACACAGACCAATTAAAGAGGAAATCGGTCAAATAACCACAAGGTTCCTAAATTATAAACAGGAACTGAAAACAAAGAAAATTATTTTAATGTCAAGAAAGATTTCAGTCAAGAATTGCCTTAAAAATGGAAAACCAATATTACATTTTAAAATCACATTTTTAATGCAATGAAATTGCCAGATTTAGTCTGTGAAGATGCCTGACATTCACTTTAACATAATGTTGCCTTTAATTCAATGGGCCCTGTGCAGCAGGATGGAAAAACTTTAGACTTTTGACCTTAGCAGGTATATCCATACCATGGTCCACTGGCATGAGTATATAAGTGATAAAACAAGTTTAGATGTGCATGCCTTTTCTCCTCCTACCATGCCTGTATTGACTGACCTGGATTCAACATTTGTCTGTATGTTTGATCTACAAATGGAAGTTTACAAATATACTAATTTGACTCTGATGAAGACTCGGTAACGTTGAAACGTTGGTCGTGTTTGCACATTAAATATTTAAAAGAAGATCTGTGTGATCCAGTGCCTTTCTCCGGGTTAGTCCTTCTAAGTGAAGTTACCCAGAGTGTCTTTGCGACAAATGGAAGTGTTCATAATGTCGTAGCAAACAGTTAATGCAGTCACAAAAATCAACTTGCAAATCTGTTTTTGTGGAAAATTTGTATTACGTTAGTTTATTATTGCATTTATTTGTTTAAGGACGAATGTCGATTTAATCCAGATAACTGTCCACTCAGGTGGAACAAAGTTTTCCATGGACTAGGTGAACACAAAGAGGCCTGACCTGCGTGTGTTTTAGCATTTGGATGACAAAACAAATCAGGGGGTATAATCTCTATCTCCATCTCCCCAGTGTTTGGTAGTGTTAAGAAGTGTCTGACCGTTGGCTCCGTTTTCTTTTTGGCTTACAATGGAAAGACAGAGGTCAGCTGTCAGCAAATGTGAATTGACTCAGCAAATGTCTTTATTTTGTCCTCAAAAACAAAGATAATGCTTATCTTTCAGGCAAGTGAGCCTTTCTCAGAACTCAAGCTGAACTCTTTATTACAACAAAGACAAAAAAAAAAGTATTTTCACGTGAGCCACTCTTGGCTCCATAAACAGGACAAAGACTTTTGAAGCCTTTTTGACTGACTTTCAGCCTCGATCCAACCTCTATGTGTAATGTGCTCTTAAATTTGACGATAGCACTTTATTTTAAGGTCGGATAATATACTTTAATATACTTTAAATCATTGTTAAATGGTTTTTAGCCATCAGTAAACTGTTTGCAAAGTATATGTCATTAGTGTAATTTGAACATTTTTAACAAGTGCAAAGGCCTGTTCATGACCTGTATGTGATTGTAGATCCTCATAATAATCTGTTTCAAAATGTTTTCTGCATCTTCTGTTAAAGGTCGGGTCAAAATCTTATTATCACTGCTAGATTCCCATGTAATAATATCCTTTAAAACTATTTTATTAAGCTAATGAATTTCAGGTAAATCATAGTTAAAAGCTAAGGTGTGTTTGTCATCAGTAAACTGCATTTGTAACTGTAAATCTTTGCATGTCATTAATTAATGCATGTAATAAAACAGACACAAGACCAGTTGTTCATGTTTTATATAATTATAGATCTTCATAATTGATCATCTATTAATTTAACAAGGCTAGTTGATTGCTTTATAATATTTTTGTTTATAGTGTGGGAATAATGTGAGATGTAATTGCTAGATTTCGTTCTGTAGCCATGCAAATGCAAATGTCCATTTTTCATATTTTTTTAAATAGAAAAATGATGCTACAATGCTGTTTATTTTGTTTGACGCATTGTAGTAAAAACATCAAATATCATCTCTGATATGATCAATAATCTCGTAAAACACTATAAGACCATTCATTAATTTAATGCTTGTGTAGGGAGGGTACTGAAAACAGGACTAACAATAATTTTGACATATATCGTCTTCTTTTTAAGAAATAAAATGATTGTTGATGAAGTAATTAAATTATCTTGAAATAATATAGAGTCCTAATTTTTGAGTATAGAATCTAGTTCATTACAATGTTTATTTTATTTTCTACAACATTTTTGCCACTTGTGGTTACACAAGAAATGCCAGCTATTCATGAAAGTACTGTATTGATTGAAATTAAATTATTTTTTATTTAAATGTTTCAAATTTAAGCATTTCATATTTGTTTTGGTGTCATAGTCCTACCATGTATCACTAGCTAGGTAGTTTTTATGAACTAGCTAGCAAAAATCAAATGTGAGGGATCTCCAAAAAAGTGTCACCATATTTGGAATCAAAGTTATGGCAATGCTTGGATGCTTGGTTGCTTAACACATGGCAACAGTCACAACTTCTTCTGCTTGGACCCCAGTTATCACTGACTCAATATGTTGACACGTTATGTTTCCTTAAGGACAAAAAAGGAATAATTTTTTTCAGGGAATAAAATCTTATCAGAATATGCACTCTATGTATATTTGTCTGTCTGGAACTGTGATTTCAAGGCCTCGGACTGAATGGAGCAGTTCCTACTCCACCCAAAAACAGAGTAATCAGATTTAGAACAAAAATAAACAATTGGAGGAAGTTCTGTTCTAATTTAATCTTTTTTGTTTTTTGTCAAGCTTGAAACATACATTTCACCATCCATCCTCAAGAAAAGGTATATCTGCAGTGCAAACTGCTTTGGACAAATACTGTGACCATGAGAAGCCAAAAGAGAATGCCAAAATAAAAAGCAGAAAAGAGGGATGATTACTTAATGAGAACAATGAGAATAGCAGCTATGAATTGGACTCAGGTGTTTAGTCCCCAAATATAAAAATAGAGAAAATTAGTAGAGCAAATTCAAGTTATGGAAGTTAACTTATAAAATAAGGGGTAATAAGAATAAACTGGACTAAATGGATATGCTATGAAAAGGGTAAATAATGTCTATATTAGAAGTAACAATATATGTCCTAATTTATAATAATATTGTTGGCTGTGCATCAGCAAAGAATTCACAGATTTCAGTTTCCTGGACCTTTAAAGTAACTGTACTGTTACAATGTCCTGCAGAATTCTAAGAGCAATCAACATTCCCGACATTTCCTGGATGTCACAATTACAAAAAAAGAAAAAAAGAAAAAAAAAATCAGGCCACACAAACAGAACATATCATTTGCAGCTATGGCAAAATGCTGCTGTTCAACTCTGGACACAACATAGGCTGCATGTTGTCTATTTAGGAAGCTGACTTCCAAAATTCATGCAAGACAGTGTACAGCAATACCTGAGAAATGAAGTAACTGTTCTTGAGAACATCAGAGCATGTCCATACAAGATGATTCATAAGGTATTCTCTGCTTTGCCTGGAGTGTAGCTCTGTGGTGAAGTTTCACCCGGTCATTGAATTGGTTTTTTCAGTGTAGAGAAAGGATTTGGCTCTGTGTGTCTCTGCTGATTTCCTGCTCATTCACCAGATATCAGCTCATAGCAAGATCGATGGGGGAGAAGTTTGGAAATTTTAGTCCAAAGCCCATATCAAGTGAACAGCTCCAGAATAAAAGTATGATGATGGAAAAGGAATCCCAAACTTTCCAAATTCAAATTAAGGTAAACGTCAATAAACCCCCTTAAAGACCCCTTTTCAAAGTTGTTGTAAATAGAGACGAAGCAAAAATGTTATCTTATTTCATCGTACTGTCTTTGTCAGTGAAATATGGAATAATTTAATGTGTGCATGTTTGTCTGAGAGGTTAAAATATGCATGGGTGGGGAGTGGGCACAATAAATGGGAACACTTGACTGTTCTTCACACCCTATTTTTAAAAAGGGAGGCTTGCCATTAAATTTCCCTGGTGTGTGACTACGACACCTCTGTGGCAGGGTTATCACCCAACAAAGTGCCCTGCTGACTGAGCCAGGGCTGGGGGGGACGGGACTCATCTCACACCTTACACAATCCTGACCCTAACAAGGTCCTGCAGAAAAGAACGTGCAGAGTCCTGTGTGTGTAACCCCTTTCACAACATCGCAAATGTTCTGGAAATTATGCAATATGTGTGAACAGAGCTGATTTTCTGTGTAAGATGTTCCTCCAATTTTTGGGGTCAGGACCATGGCTCTAGGGCGAACGAAAGCATGCAAAAAGCATGCAAAAGGTTATGACTTTCTTATGCAAGACCTTTTGTTTCTGGCACAAGTATATAATAAATACTTTATTGAATCTGCCTTCTCAACAAGTCTTGCACAAATATGAGACTTTGCACATGGAAGATATTGGAGCTACATTGTTGGCAAATTTGAACATTTATTTTAGGAGTGGAGTGGGCGGCATGGTGGTGCAGTGGGTAGCACTGTTGCAGCAAGAAGGTCCTAGGTTTGAATCCGGCCTGGGCCCCGTGGGTTTCCTACAGGTACTCCAGTTTCCTCCCACAGTCCAAAGACATGCAGGTAGGCAAACTGGAGACTTTAAATTGTCCATATGTGTGAGTGTGTGATTGAATGGTGTGTGTGCCCTGTGATAGATTGGCAGCCTGTCTAGGGTGTATTCCGGCCTCTCACCCAATGCACGCTGGGAAAGGCACGCCTCACCACCCAGCCCAGGATAAGTGCGTATAGATAATGGGTGGATTTTAGGAATAATCAATGTCACTGTCCTTGCTGGTCATGGTTTTGTCTATTGCAAGAATACTATTTCAAAATTACTTGTGTGCTATTGAGTATTTCTCCCTGGTAAACATCTGTGTCATGCACTTCAGCACTGTTGCCTTTTTATACAATGTAGTAAGCACCAGATATCAATGGCTGATATAGCTAGCTAATGAACTTGGCTATCAGAATTATTTACATTGCATTTTACTGAGAGCCATTCCACATGAAAGGTTAAGCTGATAAGCCATGCTTCTATTGTTTATCAAACATTTGCCATTTTGGATCATATAAATTAGCTACACTGGCTAAACATGTTACCATGTGTTATGTATATAGGATGTACATAGCTGGTAATTAATATCATGTAATCCCAATACTATGTAATCTTGCATTGCTTTCGAGAGTAGACATCCTGTCTTGCCTAATCTATCCGGAATGGTCATGTGACGTGTGAACAGAGTTTACACAGAATTCTTCTTATGAATGAAAAAAACCACAACTTAACCTGGTTAATTGAACCTGGAAATGTTGTAGGTTCCAGGTATGAGTGGGGTTTATGTTTTGTGCACTTTTGTGTCTGAGTGTGTGCTTGCTAATGTTAGTGTATGTGCATGCATGTTAGTGTAAGAGTGTGAGTGAGTGCGTGTGAAAGGGTGAGGTGTCAGTGCTGATAACATTGTCTTATGGGCGCTGGCAGAAGGAGCCTGTTGGATGAGGTCATGTTTGGAACTGGAGGGAGAGTAGTTTGATAGAATGGAGGGGCTGTGCTCTTTATACCCCCTTCACCTTTGTGCAACTCACCCCCCAGCTCTCACTCTCTGGCTTTCCTTCCTTGTTTCTCCAATGTCTTAATCACTGTTCCCACCCATAGAATCCTGCCCCTAGCATCACTCAAACACTCTTCCTCTCCTCCATTGTGTTCCTGCGGGTATCCCCTCATTCCCCCATGAACAGAAACAGGAAGCCGTATTTAGGTTTCCTGTCAGTTTGGGAGGGAACAATCGATCTCTCTCCCTCTGCCCCATCTCACCCTGAGTGTGGGTGATTTGCTCTTGGCCTCACAGCAGCAGGTCTGGAGCCTGTGAGCAGATACACTGCAGTGTTCAGGACTGAGACTCGGTTTGTGTTCCGGGGAAGAGGGGGTGGGGTGGGGTGGTGGGTGTGGGGTTTCAGGGGCGAGGCAGTGGAAAATGGCCTCTTTACATTGGCTATAGTTGATTTGAAAACGAGGTCATGATTACATAGGACCTTAGGACTTCTTTGTGATTTTTGTGTCTGCATTAATTCTGGGTTTTTATGTCTGTTGCTAGTGGTAAGAAGAATTTCTGTGGATAAGTTTTTATTTATCATATTCTTCTATTTTAAAGATTATATTTTTTGATTTTTTGGGACTGGTCAAGTGGTTATCTTTATGACATGCCATTTTCCAGTGTGGGAAAATCAGCATTTGCTTGAAACAGTCCTGCAATCTTTATATTGGGTAAACTGCCCACAGCCTTTCTCTGGAAAATACTGAAATGAACAACAGAAATACTGAGGTTCTTCAGTGAGTGGAATTCAGCAATGTTTCCCTACAAACAAAGAAATATTGGGCTGGGCTCTGTGGCTTAATGTGGGAAAGGGAAGCCTAAAACACAAAAGCAGGGGCAGGACCAAAAAATACAAATAGCCCAAATATTTAGTAGTCTGGGACACCCCCATCCTGTCACTCTATTTGGCTTCAGTCCAACTGATTCAGATTTTTTGTTGTGTAGCTGGCATACATTTTATCAGCAGAGATCATGCTCTCCAGACAGGTCTTGGGACTGATCATAGGGCAGGAAAGTTGTGAATAGCCTGTGGTGACGTTTATATTTGCATTGCAGCCCTTAATCCCTTCAGTATGATCACCCAGAAATTTATGTACTGCTTCTATGTATTAGAGCATGCTATAGCTAGAAATCCCCAGTGCTGATTTGACCATCCCACAGTCCTGCCCACACAGTGTGACCTAACCTCTAATCCTGAATTAAGGGCTGCGGACAAACTTTGGTTTCGGAGAGGAGCAAGCTGTACCAGTATAGCAGTCTGAGATGAGGTACTCAGATCAGAGCAGAGATGAATAGAAAGAGCAAGGGAGCAAGAGAGAGGGGGAGGAGAAATAAAGACCAAAACCTTTGAGTGAGCAGTGCTTAAACAACTAACCTCTTTTCTCCATGAGAACAACCTGCTATCTCACCAGTCTGGCTTCCGATCCTGGCACTCAACAGAGACTGCCCTCTTGGCTGTGACGGAGGCATTTGCCACTGCAAGAGCCTCATGCCTCTCCCCTGTCTAGTCATTGCATGCAAAGATATACGGCAAAGTATAACTTTCATTTACCACATTCATGTGTCCCAAATATTATGGTGCTCTGAAATGGGCGGCTTTGTATAAAAAATTCCCATGTTTCAACATGTCCCATGTTAGTTAGAGCCTCGATCTCCCCTATTGACACTAAAGATTATGATGTGGACAGGAGGTATACACCAAAGATTAGGGTGTGGACAGGAGATATATACTAAATATCAGGATGTGGACAGGAGGTATAGATGCTAAACATTAGGATGTGCACAGGAGGTATACACCAAAGATTAGGGTGTGGACAGGAGATATATACTAAATATTAGGATGTGGACAGGAGGTATAGATGCTAAACATTAGGATGTGGACAGGAGGTATACACCAAAGATTAGGATGTGGACAGGAGGTATAGATGCTAAACATTAGGATGTGGACAGGAGGTATACACCAAAGATTAGGATGTGGACAGGAGGTATAGATGCTAAACATTAGGTTGTGGGCAGGGGGTATAGATGTAAAAGATTAGGGTGTGAACAGGGGGTAAAGTCTGCCTCTGGTCCCTTGGGTTCACCCCTATTCACCACAATGATGTAGCTCCTGGGGAAAAGAAATAGCCCCAACTCAACACCCCCTTATTAACATAGCATAATCAGGACATTATTGTTTATTTTCTTATTATGATACTATTATCTCCCTAAATATGTAATAATTAGGAAATATCACTTCCCTTTATATTTTATGTTGTATTTTATGTTTCGCTTTTGTGGTCAGCTAAAAACTACCCTTCACACCACCCCAAAGAGCAGGAAACGTGTTGCACCCCCACCAGTAGACAGATCAGTGTAAGATAAGTTTGTTGGATGGATAGGTACTCTGAGGCTTGCTTCATTGGCACAATCTGGCCTCACGCGTCAGTGGTCTGGTTCAATGGGCAGCGTGCGCTCCGTCATGACATCATGTCTTTGTGTGAAATCCCAGTGGCATTCATGGCCACACTCTCGGCTTAGTCCCAGTACCGCTGGCTATATCAACAAGTACAGCTTTTAAAGGGCAGGATAGTCGCCATGCTACTGGGGAAAGAGCTACCCACTTACAAATCTATTGTTATTACTATTCATTTTTAAAACTGTGGTGCTGGGGCCTTGGCAAGAGAACTATGAGGATGAATTTAGGTGCAAGCAAACTATGTGTGCATTTTGAAAAGGAAAATTATTTAATTATTCATTTCAATTGACTTATTTTTTAACTTCATGATGTCTTGAGTGAAATGCATTTCTCTTTTTCAGCCATTTTTATCTCTGTATCTGTATCAAAAAAAGCCACATTACTGCATTATTTTCTTAAAATGTATAGCAAATTTTCTTGGGCATAAAAGAAAAAAATGCAGTTGCCATTTTGTGTTAAAAATGTACAGCCACTTTGCATGCTCTTTGCTTTAACATGCAGAAGCGTGATGAGGGAGGTATAAAGTAGCCATGCAAAGCACCAGCAAGGATTCAAGTACTTCCTAGTCTTGGTTCTCAGCACAAAGCATACAAGTATGAGAGTATAATCCTTACCACTCATTTTCATCTCTGCAGTTTAGCCACTGGCCAATCCCCTGGACTGTACCACACCATAAGATGGACTGTGATTGGCTGAACTGGAATTTCAGGGGTGGGAGGTTTGGAGCTTATGGACACAAGCCTCTGGAAGTTTTGGCACATCGACAGTAGGGCATTGGCCCTGAGCCCTCTCATCCCTCCACAACATGAGAACCGAACAGAACTATGGAAGGAAACACCACAGGCAGAATGCCTTTCACACTATTTTGCACCTGCAAAATCTGTATCCTCCACCTGGAGCATATAGGACAGGCCAAACTACTGCCTGAATCAACATTTATTCTTAACTGTGACAAATGTAAGAATAACTTATTTCTCAGCAAACACAATTAGGAGTTAGGATTAGGAATTAGGATTTCTGAACTAGTCAAATGGTATTTATGAAGAGAAAGAACTAAACCTTGTTTAAATTGCTTAGTTAAAATTATTGTATGCATTGATGAATCCAAGCTATTATTGGCAGTCTCACCATAATGAATTATTACACTGCAGACATGCGTTTTGAAGTCTTGTAGAGAAATTCTACAGTCTGTATGACACATGACCATGTCTGATTACATGCAGGATTATGACAGAACACTGCTGCACTGTGTATCAATAATAACAGGACCTGTTCTATGATACTATAATTCTGAATGGCTATGGGAGATTACAAGTGGTGTTCAGAGGTCTGTTCCAATTAACAGTATATGTTAAACGCAGTAAAATTAGTAATCGGCATAATGCATATATTATGCATCACCCTCCAGTGATGTCAATATAAAACATAATAAAAGTAGTATTAAACATATTGATATATATTTTGTGACCTTCCTCGCCAACGGAGGTTGCGGTTGCCAATACAAGAACCAGTACCAGTACAAGAACCAGTGCAGTGAGTCCCGGGGTCAGTTAACAGAAAAATAATTTATTTGTATTAAATCTTGGGGGAAGGGAAAGCAAAAAAATAACTGAAAGTTATTCCCGGTCGGGGTATCAATCTTCCTCTCCAGGGTGAGTGCGCTCCTCCTGGAGAGACAAAGGGAACAATGGTTAGGAGCGTGTGATTGGGTACTGGCCAGCCCGGTCCAGGTCTGTTTCCTCTCCTTTCTCCTTCCAGCCTTGTAGGACTTGTCCTCCAGCCCTCTGTCCTTTCAGCGCGAAGAGACCACTCCCACAGTCAGACAGTGTGCCAGCCCTTTTGTTCCAACCAATTCCACAGTCATGTACAGCTGAAAGTTGCAATCATGGAATTTTTATTCTTTGAGTTGGCTCACAGCCGCTTACCACCCCAGGACCAGGTGAGGCGTGAAGCCAGGCATAGTTTCTCTCCCTAGCCCCAGCCAGCCTCTCACTCCTTTGTGCTGCTTCTTATAGTCTGTTAGGCAATCTACTTGAGCAGTCTCAGGTGTGCTGCAGCAGAGTGGAAAATTCCACATACCTGCACTCTGCTGTAGCCCTGTCCTTGGTGCTGATCTGTGGAAGCTCACCTGGTCTGCGGATTGCTGTCCCTGGTCCTGAAATCTTCCAACATCTCATTTGGGAGGTAATGCCCACTCACCACTTGCCCCAGTAGTCGCCGGTGGCGGTAGGCCCGGGCGCCCTGGTGCTTCTTGTGCTCTCCTGTGGAGCACCGATAGGGCCTTGGGGCGCCACAAATTATATATATTAAATATTGTAAATATATTTAGCAATATATTTACGATATTTAATATGATAACAATATATCATATGTTCAGTTCTATTGGATAGAAAAATCTATTGGATTTTGTGGGAACAATAATGTGTTCAGGGGCATGAGAAATATTATACAAGGGAACTAGGGCATTGAGCATTACATAAACACTCTGTCAGTGTGGCATTAAACAACACCAATTGGCTGTGATTTAACAGTTATTTTTTTTCCCTGCTCTAAAAAGTTTTTCATTGAAGGATAAAATGTCAACAATTTAGGCAACTGGATAAACAATTTTCCCTTTCAAATAAACTCCTGTCAATTTTCCCACATTTAAGTGAATGTTCTGTGGAGTGTGCACAATGTACTTCAGTGAAGTCCTATGTTAGAGTATTTGGGAACTCTTCTGTGAAAAATAAATAAAGGAGTATTTATACAAAACAAAAGCATAACCATTCAGAGAACCATTTTTCCATCTGAATTTTTAGAATTAGTCATTTACACAAGCCTGCTCTTTTTTCAGTAAAAAAAGTTAGAGTTAGTTGGCGTTAGAGTCTCTTCTCAGAGATGTGATTGGTACAAGATACAAGGGACTATCAGAATGTAGGAAGTGCAGTAGTGGACTGGTTTTACAGGCTTTTCCACTGTTTGTATTTTCACATATGATTGGCACCATGATGAGTAATTTCAACAAAATGATCCTTGTAGTAGGGTATATCGTACTCAAGCTTCAGTATGTTCAGTATTTTTCACATTTTGTTTCAGAGTCTAGAGTGTTCTACAGTTCTATTGAAATAGCAGAGAAATTAAAGGACTACCAAATCAATAAATGCAAGCCCAGTTCCAAAACTATTGTGTTGCTCTGCTGCTGTGCATGTTTTAAAAATTTAATTTTGTCTGTGTTTTGTAATTATTGAAAAAGCTATTAATTTCCATCAGTTTTCTTTACCATCTCCACATTTAGCTATTTGAATTGTCCTGAGATTCTTTGATCCTTTTTTATATTACCAAAGCAGCATTTACACAACTTGGGCAGGAGGAAGCTGGATTACGAGCTTGTGATCTCAGTTCCTGCTGTTTCTCACCCCACACCCCAGAGAGCACATACAGGGCCCAATGGAAGTCTCAGTGTCTAAACCTCACAAGGAACATAAACATGCTCAGGAATGGAGATTGTCCTCGAGCGCGTACTTTGGATGAGTCGTTTCTCAGGCTGACACATCAAAACATGTCCCGTTAACCCCCAAATGTAGTTATAGCCTTTTCAGTTTGCATCATT
Source organism: Anguilla anguilla (assembly GCF_013347855.1). NCBI lineage: Eukaryota > Metazoa > Chordata > Actinopteri > Anguilliformes > Anguillidae > Anguilla > Anguilla anguilla. Next base: position 41,769,493 of record NC_049203.1, on the reverse strand, counting down.
GTCTTTTTGTTTCATGAATCGTTGTTTGGCACCATGTACAGACTATGACTCAAATAAATACAATTTCTATAGATCGTAATGTATTTTTACATTCAGTCCACAATGATGTATGAGGTTCTTATGAGTAACTTCAAGGGAATGCGTTTTGAAATCAAATATCACAAACTACTACCACACAGGCTGTAAAAGATGACTGCTGAGAATTATTTCTCAAAGAGTGATTGCACTTGCTGTTTCAGTATGGTTGTGCCTACTACAAAATTATGAAAAATGTGTCCTGGGGTGGGTGAAGTAGGTTTGTCCATCTCATTTGCATAAAGTATTCTATATCCAAATTAATTTGTACAGCATAGCTGCACCTGGCTCATGAAAATTGGATCAGACTGTCAAACTAGGCATTGCAAATGAAATATGAATAAAGATTCAGCAATTACATGGCCTAACTTTCACCTCAAATATTTTCAGAAACATATTTTAGTGGTCTGTTTCGGTGAAATATGAAAAAGTTTATGAACAGGCCGCCATGTTTCATCGGTTTGAAAAACGTTTGGCCAAAACCAATCCAGCCAATCAGGTGCTGGTAGTTGTATTAAAATGTAAATGGGCAAATCTGTGGGCGTCAACAATTTTCTGGCTGGAAATCTTGATTGACATTTACATGGTGTAGTTGTACCTCCAAAAAGGTACTCTGATATGACAATTGGGGCAGAGTGGAATGCAAAAGCATTGGAAAGCATTTTTCAAACATTAGAGGGCACTACCAATACGTGTTCTACCAGTTTTTTTTTCTGCCAATTGATATTATTTCAGAAATGTTTAAATAACGACATTGATTAAAATGTTTCATAAAGTAGGCATACAAACACATTTGCATTTTTTACATAATCAATTCAGAATTTATGAAGAGGACAGAAGTTCTTAATTTCCTTTCTGTAAATAGCCAATTAATTGAATTGCCATTTTACAAGTAGGGAATGTATTTAGCTGGCTAGCTGTTACTGACATTTTATATTAATAATATATGCAATCCTACAGCCTTCCCAAAGGATTTATTATTTTACAAATACTACACATTTATGACACCTTTATAAATCATTCAAAATGATTTATTTGAGACTTTTTTTTATGAGGGTGGCAAATATGTGTTATGTCACATTTGAAAACATTATTTATCATGTAATGCAATGGAATGATTGTGGTGATAATGTTTGCTTATCTGTGGTCCTCTCATTAAGATAGTCAGCAGGAAATGAGAACCAATGGAAACCCTTCATGCAAATTAGGGGAGGGAACACATATGCAGTACGTGTGCAGACATCAACTTCAACAAAACCTTTTTTTTAAAGAAATAAAACATATAGAGCTTGAGAATGGTGAAATTCTCTGGTGTCACGATATATAATATACAGATATATATTATATATTTGGGATTTTATATATTTATAAAGTGTGGTAATCAGTAAAATAAGGAATTTAATGACATTTTCATATTTAAATGGGAATTGTGTCAGCAGTAAAACACACATATTGACAGGGAAAATTATGGCAGGATGAGATCAAAAAGAGGCTTTTTAAATAATACTACCCATTTAATAGTATTGCTAGCCAATAATATAAAGCAAATTAAAGCATGGTATTGTCAACGGCTTTGACTGTATTATAAATTAAAACCCATCTTGCTATTTGCTTACCACAGTTTCAACTTTTGATAGTATTCTTTTTCCATTGACTTTCCTAGAAAATCAATAATCTAATATATCAATATCTTCACCGGCTGTAAAGTTGTGCTCTGTGGTTCAAAGATATAAACTCCAATTTTATTTCCTGCTGATACAGATCACTTATTGGGCTCAGAGTTGCAAAAACCTCTCCACCGTATGTGTTCACACTGCTGTTTGGACAAATATGATACCTTTCTTGAATGGCAAGGTGAACTTTTAGTATAATCACAGTATAACAAAAAGTATAACAAGTGGAAGAAAAGTCAGGGGCAGCTGGGCCTACCCACTACTCTGACTCACTGGCTAGCAAGGTGCTGTATCTAAAGTAGGCAATTACACCAGTCATGTTTGAAACTCTTCAGCCAACATGGTGAACCTACCATGAATCAACAGGCTGTAAAATTGACATCGGTTTTGTTTAGGGTTTAGTCATATTTGTTTTCATAACTCTTATTTTTGGTACTTACCAGTTTAGACTGTATGACACTTTTGTGCTCCAAATACATTAGTCATTTAGAAGTGGACTTTTGTAATAAATTAAATAAATACATGAAATATAACACATAATAATGCAATGATCTGTTATTTTACTCAAAATTTCAAAAGCAATTTAGAATACAGCAGATTGAGCTCTGAAAGGAATATTAATGTCCCTATGTTTATCCAGCATGCACACTTTCCAAATCAATAAATGTATCAGAGTTGAATCATTTTACTTTATCATCACATCATCACATACTTTATCAAGCTTAGACTGTCAGTTGTCCATAGAGGTGTAGCGTAAGTGAAGCGTAATTCTAATGAGTTCAAAAATGTTAATGACATAAGAAAGGGCAGGTATATAATATAAAATATGATATTCAGTGCTACTTCTCATGTGGCAAAGGGAATAATGCAGTGGATCAAAATATAAATTAAAAATCTACATTTTGGGGGGAAAGATAAGAACTTAATTTAAATGTGTTTTTAAAATCCTCTCAAGTGTTACTACCAGAAATGTCTTTTTCTGTGATTAAACTCACAGAACAGCTTTGACAGCTTTACAGAAGTTGTAGCTATAGACCTGAAAATGAACAGATTGCTACATGACTGTAGTTAACAATGCATGTCCAATCTGCCTGTTAGAAAAAAAAATTAGTGTTGGCCATTATTTTAAAAAATGTTTCTTTTTAGCACCTAATTTAGCGCTTAGTTTATTTTCAGAAAGCCATATTCAGATGCATCACAGTTATTTCACTTCAGTTATTTCATGTGCAGTTAACAGCACACCTTTTTGGAATCGCTCCCCTCGTGGCAGGGTCCCATATGCTCCCCATTTGTGTTTGTTGATCCTATTGTCTCCTGCGTCACCAAACGTCGCCCTCTGAATAAAGGCCGTCTGGCTCCCAGCTTAAATATTGCAGCAAACTAAAAACCAACCATCAGACCAGATTCATTCACATCTGCTCAGTGGTGCGACAGGGACAGGGCTTTGGGTGGGAAAGAGAGACAAAACAATTTCACTTTACAGCGCAGAGCGCCAAGAGAAGGGGAACACCACCACACTGGAACATTTAACTGTGGCAAGTTGCCCATTTGATGCCATTAATCTATATAATTGTTTTGGATGGATGTTTTTACCACAAATTAGCCATGATACCATTCTAAACTTTGTTTTGTGGGGTTCTTTTTGGGGTATGTGTATGTTTTCTTTTTTGAGAAGTGGGGGGGGGGGGCTTGGGTGTTGCTAAACTGCTCTGTGAACTGCAGCTCGGAGACCATTTTGTAATGTGTTCCTGTGGCAGTACTTTTGTCATTGCAAGTGGACAGAGGGTGAGAGAACACAGGCCATTATTTTCATTGTGAGGGGTTATGTGTATTTTGTTTAGCACCAATTTGCAACAAACAAAAAAATCTTAAACCAGCTGAATGCTACATTAGAGCATACCCACCTGCATGCACTACAGAGTTCTGTGGTTGCTGTTACTCCCGCTCATAATTTGATATTGTAAACACTTGTTTAATCTTACATCTTATTTTCCTTACCATCCTCCCCCCCACCAATCCCACACCCCCACCCCCAATCCTCTCCACCCCCTATCCTCCCTCTCCTCCTACCTTGCAGTGCTGACCACTGAACATGGGTGACTGGAGCTTCTTGGGAAACATTTTAGAGGAAGTGAACGAGCACTCGACAGTGATTGGCAGGGTGTGGTTGACCGTGCTCTTCATCTTCAGGATCCTGATCTTGGGCACAGCTGCTGAGTTTGTCTGGGGGGACGAGCAGTCGGATTATGTTTGCAACACCCAGCAGCCGGGTTGCGAGAACGTCTGCTATGACGAGGCTTTCCCCATCTCCCACATCAGGCTGTGGGTGCTCCAGATCATCTTCGTCTCCACGCCCTCGCTGGTGTACGTGGGCCACGCCGTGCACCACGTCCACATGGAGGAGAAGCGCAAGGAAAGGGAGGAGGCGGAGATGAACCGTCAGCAGGAGATGAATGAGGAGAGGCTGCCTCTGGCGCCCGACCAGGGCAGCGTCAGGACCACCAAGGAGACCAGTACCAAGGGCAGCAAGAAGTTCCGCCTGGAGGGCACGTTGCTGAGGACGTACATCTGCCACATTATCTTCAAGACCCTGTTTGAGGTGGGCTTCGTGGTGGGACAGTACTTTCTCTATGGCTTCCACATCCTGCCCCTTTACAAGTGCAGCCGCTGGCCCTGCCCCAACACTGTCGACTGCTTCGTCTCGCGCCCCACCGAGAAGACCGTCTTCATCATCTTCATGCTGGCGGTTGCTTGCGTCTCCCTCTTCCTCAACTTTGTAGAGATCAGCCACCTCGGACTGAAGAAGATCCGCTTTGTTTTCCAGAAGCCCCCCCAGCAGCAAGCAGAGGGGGGGCTGGTTCCAGAGAAGAGTTTGACCTCCATGACTGTCTCTTCCATCCAGAAGGCCAAGGGCTACAAACTGCTGGAGGAGGACAAGCCTGTGACCCACTACTTCCCCCTGACAGAGGTGGGGATGGAGGCAGGCAGGCTGCCGACACCCTTTCAGACTTTTGAGGAGAAGTCCTGCGTGGATGAGGTAGGGCCCCCTGAAGACATGTCCAAGTTGTGTGATGAGACCCTGCTCTCCTATGTCCAGACCACTGAACAGGAGGAGGAGCAGAAGCAGGGGCAGGAACAGGACAATGAGGAGGAGCAGCAAGATCAGGAAGAAGAGGACGAAGAAGAGGAAGAGGGGGAGAAGCCACCCACCAAGACTGATGTGGAGGCTACTGAGACGATAGAAGACACCAGACCGCTAAGCAGCTTGAGTAAAGCAAGCAGCAGGGCCAGGTCAGATGATTTGACAGTATGAACCTGAGAAACAGCAAGTGAATCAATAGAAGGTAGCACAAGGGAAAAGCCAATAGTCCTTTTTTAGAGAGAGAAAAGCCTGACTCTGACTGAGACCAGAATTAATGCCAGCTAGTCATTTTTGGACATGACTACAGTACAGTACAGTACTGTACAACACATTAAATAGGGATGGGGGGATGACCGTGTAAGAAATTTGGTTGTCTTGAAGACAGTGAAAACATTTATATTATGTTGCCATTTTTGATAATGATAATTTTGTCATTTATCACATTTATAAAACTTTTTTAAATGCTAAATCAAAAAAAAAAAAAAAAAAAAAACAGGAAAGCTTGAAGAAAGCGTAGTGAAAAATCTTGCCAGTGCTGTTGGGAAATGGAAGTTTTTATTTAAGAAAACACAATGTGCTGTTTTTAAAATAATCTTTTCTATCTGAAGAGTTTTAACAAACGTATTTAATATGACTGATATTTACATTTTTGACATTAGCCAAATACAAAAGTGCTATGTGTGGAAAACCACTGATGTCATGCGAACCGCACTCTTTTTAAACACAGTCGGGGTCATAAAAATGATTGTATGTGTTTTACATTTTTTCGTCACCTGAGCTATTCATTGATTCTCAACTAATTGAAAAGATTTAGTGAAGCCATTGTACATACAACATCAAATAGAATTGAGAATTCAGCGTGTTATTAATGTGACATTGAGCAAGTGATGCTGGATTCATTTGCCACACATAGGTTAGCAAAGAAAAAGAACAAAGAGAAAGTTTGGATGACTTGTAACATGTTATTTTTTTCTAAATTTTACTTGTTATTTTCCGAAACTTCCATCTCAATTCTTGATGATGTTTATATACACTCAATTGAACCATGGAAACCACCGTCAGTTAAATCTTTTTTTTCTTCCTGCACAAACCGCCATGATGTTAAAGTTCATGCCTAATCAGCATGAGTATTGTTGAACAGGAGACAATAAAAACACGCTCATTACTGAAAACAGGCATCCTTGACAATAATGCAAAAAAAAAAAAAAACATATTTTAATCCTTTGTTGCTTCATGTGCTTAAAAATATAAATTGCATTTAATGATCATTCTACCAAAATAGTTTTAAACTGTGAGAGTCTGTGAACTCACACTGGACAGAAAAATATATTTATAGATATACTGCACTGGAAAACTTTGACCTCAAATATAGGCGTTCGATGCAGTCCTATTCTCATCCAGTGCATCTATTCAAGGGATTTTTGGTAAATTATTTTAACCTGCAGTAAATATAAGTATATATTCGGAAAATCAATAATACTCATTTTAATAAACGAAATGTATAAATATATTTATTTAAGTTGTATGAATATTTATTATTTGTAATGTTATTTATTCAATTTGACCAAACTTTATCCACCTTGGCATTCAGGCATGAAAGCATTACCATATGAATAAGTAGCAGACCTTTCCATAAGCCATTATACAGAGGCATAAACAAGTTATTGCTGTTTATTAAGATATGCAGTTTAACATTAAGTTATTTGACAAAAAGTATTTTATTTTTCTTTTATCCCATTGTTAATCACTCTTATCACTGTTTTACTGTTGCAAAATATACAACTTAATAGAACAAGTCAGAGATTATGTTTGTCTTTCTGTATAATCACATGGCATGACTGTATGGAACCTGCCTGTTGCTAGTAGAACAAGTTGTCTTGGCTTTCAAACTGAAATTCACCTGTTACAAGTGCCTCAATGAGAAGGCTTCTTCAGATACTAGCTAAAACACATAGAAATGTATAATTATACTAAAAGAGTGAATCTGAGTATATGTTTCATGCACAACATCCAACATACGTATTACAGCAGTATAAACAGTATTAGTGACAGGGAAGGCAATGCCATAATCTGTATTTATGTCTATTTTTCAGTCGCTCTTGTTAAGAGTGTTTATCCTGTTGTGTATTGCTTTGCTCTTTTTTGTGTAAATCCCTAAAAATGTATTTTCCATACACTGCTGTCTTGGAGAAAAACATACTCTGGGAATCGTCTATTCAATGTCTGTGTGATTTTTGAGCTAGAAAATAATATACTTGTTCATATTGCCTACCCACACAACCCAAACGGCCAGAGAACTTCCAACTCTGTCAATCAAGTGCCTTACTTAGCCTGTGCAGTGAATGGGCCTGAGAGTAATAATGCCTTCTTTAAAAATGTACTGAATAACCATTTACACAGATGAACATAAATATGCATGGTCACAGTTTTCCTGATAATGTAAGCGAAAAAACCCTGTGAGTCTAAATGCACATACTGTTTGGTCTCAGGTGAACAGCATATTATCTCAAAGCCTTAAAGGAATGTTCCATTGAATAGGGACCAGGAAAGATGACAATCCAAGGAAAAGAAATATGGCAAATGTTCATTATCACAGCAGCACCTAATCCAAGGGGCAATGTTCACGATTGTGAGGGTAAAAATCTCATTTGTCATCCTCTACTCCACTCAGGTTTTCCAGGAGCAGCAGCATAAAATAGAAAGATTACCAAAGTTTTTAAAAGGAGTGCATTGTAGCAACTCTAGGAATATTCAAAACTCTGTTGCTGAGACAGGTCAGGCAACTGTGAAAAGTATTTCCCTGATGTAACCATTTAATCAATGCAAAAACTACATTTCCCAGTTGAAACAATAATGAATACATTTCTTCTGCTGTCTCTCAATGCAACACAGTGTTAGATGAAGAATGAAAGGATGCTGAGAAGGTCAAAACATTTAAGTACAACAGCAATAATATAAAATGAAATCAATAAAATAAAGGTGCCCTAATCGCAGGCCTTCTTAATCCCATTTATTAGTTGTATGTTGTTAAATATTTCCAAACTATCTTTTTCAGCTTCCTTTTGTAATTATTTTGCTTTATTACCAGAGTAATTTCAGTCACACACACACAAAAAAAACTTTTACTAACTTGTAGTCCTCTTTTGATCATAGTTGTGTGCAATCATTGTTTGAAAACTGTGAACGCATCCAATAAAAGGTCAAGTGTGGTCCAATATTTGAAGTCTCTTTGTTGTTCCTGCATGGTGGACACCCACACCCACACCCACCAAGTAGCTATCTGTGTATGTATATATTTATGTATTTTGAAATTGCTGGACCCCTGTTGATTTTGTAATTTGTTTATATTTTCTTTTTCTAAAACTTGTAGACATTATCATGAAAAGTCACAAAACATTTCAGGCAAATAGTGATCGGTGGAAATTGCAAAGCCTATGCATATAGCACAATCGGGCAGTAACATTCCACAACCGTAAAACGTAAGAACATAAAACAAGGTGTCTTGAAATTTGGTTACTGCCCCTTTTCTCATAAAGGAAAAATTAGGGTTTTTTTCTGTTTTTTTATATATACAAAATCTTCTCATTAACCATAATTCTGAACAATGTGAAATGTCAAAAACATAGTCCCATTAAGGTTGAATATGCAAATGATCTGATCTTATTTATCTTTGTTTCAATCTAGTGTACCAAAGGACTGAGTCATAAAACAGTTGTGTACAAACTGCTGTGCCCCTTTCAATAGTTTCACATATAGTTTAAAATTGATTGGATACAAGGAATGACTGCCATAAGTTATTAAATAAATAAATGCTTTAAAATTTACCCAAGAATCATACGTAATGTTGTTGTTTTTTTTTGTTCAAAGTTGCTAATGATGTATAATGTTGTATAATCGCTAATGATATTGCTGTCCCAGTGAGGGGAAGCCAGAATCTAGATGTGTAGAGGAGTGGAAATTTAGGTTGAGAGACGTTTTGACATAAAGGGACTAGGTTAACCCCAATACAACTCAGGTTTTACCGCAATATACAGTACTGTGCACCCTAAAAGTCTTAGGCACCTTAGATTTTTAAATATTATATATAGTATATATTTGGTCTTAGATGTTTATTTTTTGTTTTCTGCATTAGTGTGTCGGTAGAAAACAGCAAATTTGAGATTTCCAAACATGAATTTTCCAAAAAATGAAATTTTACAGATATGTATTTTGTAAATAAAGTAATATTTTAAGTAATAGACTACTTTTCAGATAAAAACTTGATCAAGGGTCTCTAGGATTACCTGGAGAGCCAGAATCAAGCAAAACAGCCAAAATCTGCAGAAGAACTGTGGCAAGTTCTCCAAAATGCTTGGAACAACCTACCGTCCGATTTTCTTATAAAACTGCCGGACAGTGTACCTAAGAGAATTGATGTAGTTTTAAAGGTGAAGGGTGGTCACACCAAACATTGATTTTATTTAGTATTTAACTATTTACTGCTCTTTATATTATTTTTTTGGTGTTTATAACCTTTCATTTCATTATTTTTGAAAGCATCTTAGCTGTACAACATTTTTTTACAGGTGCCTAAGACTGTTGCACAGTACTGTAAATAGCTTTAGATAGATGTCTTAGTCAGCAAGAAAATATTCACTTTTCAACCAAATGTAGCCAAGTTGGCACCTGAACACCTAGATCACCACAAGAAAATGTTCACTGGGGAATTTACAAATTTGCATTTGCAATGAAACACCACAAAATGTCATTTTATCAACATGGGATTGTATATATTATTAACTGACAGGACAGCAATGATCTATCTTGCCAATGGTCTACTTTGTAATATTACTGTTAGTAAACCTATTTTATTGATAAATTCCTTCACAGTTAATGCTTGGGCACCTATACCTCAGTCAATAGTGCAGATTTTTATGAAACATTCAAAAAATTACAGAACAGGGCTGCGTTTCCCAGAGTCTCCTTAGCGCTACGTGCATCGTAAGGTATACCTTAAGCTCTTCCTTTAGGTCTCGAGCTGTTTCCCAGCGTCTCCTTAGCTAAGGTATACCTTAATCTCATAAAAAACACGTTTTCAACATACAAAAATGCCAAGTTACTCACACATACAAGACATACACTGTCAATAACTCATTCATTCAGACTGCCAAAATCCAGGCCTGCCATTAAAAGTATTGATATCAAAATGATGCCAAGTTACGGTACTACAAACAATATAGGCTATCTTGCCTCACCGAAATTTAATAACATGTATTCCAAAGCAATGCTACCAAATATTTCCTCAATTCTTTCAAGTCACTTGGCCCTGTGTGTATATAAGCGTGCAGTATATGGACAGGCCAAACGTATGTGTGGATGGCTTTCTCACAGTCAAGATTTCAAGAATTGATTGAATAGGCATCTATATGTCCAATTTGTATTGGTATGTATGCATTTTGGTGCCCAGCCTTTCTGTTGTGTGAATGATTGTATGTTTCTTGGTATAAATGTCTGTGCGTAAATGTGAATGCAACATGCTGCGAGGGAAATGTCCCTATGGGGATAAAGAAGTTCTCTATGTATGTATGTACAATATGTATTTTACATGCAGTATTTATTGTACGTAGCAAATATACAATAACTTGTACATGTACTCAAATTCAGTTCAGAATCAAAACATATGTTTTCTGGAGAAATATGCTTCCTGTAGTTACTCAGCAGCAGTTTTGTACATGAATTTCAATGTGTTCCATGAGGCAATACGAAATATTTGACACTTTGATCTGACACAACGTTTGCATGACATTGTAATATGGTAAGATTACAAAACACAGGGCCAAGTGACTTGAAAGAATTGAGGAAATATTGGGTAGTATTGCTTTGGAATACATGTTATTAAATGTCGGTGAGGCAAGATAGCCTATATTGTTTGTAGTACCGTAACTTGGCGTCATTTTGATATCAATACTTTTAATGGCAGACCTGGATTTTGGCAGTCTGAATGAATGAGTTATTGACGGTGTATGTCTTGTATGTGTGAGTAACTTGGCATTTTTGTACGTTGAAAACGTGTTTTTTATGAGATATCATTTCTTTTTGCAAAGCGTTTTATTACGAGAGTGAGAAATGCGAAGTGACCCTGTAAGAAACGGTTGTGGATTATGGCTATCCTTGTGTGAATTTGTACAGTCTGATGAGCGTGTACATTTAGCAGTTTCGGATTGCTATATATGTAAAACAGTGGCTGTGACAAATGGTGCGGTGGCGTAATTGTAAACGCATCAGAAAAAGTGAAATATGGCCAGTGTAGCTATGTAGGCTACTCACGGATTTGACGGGCATCCAACGAGCCTTGATTGACAAAAGAATCAGCAAGCCCGTAGATTTAGAGCTGCCTAGGTCGCAACTTGTGTACCCTTCTGTCCTGCTCCGTTGTCTGTTATTTCGTGAAGATGCACTTTTAGTGTTTGTAAGGTTTATAAGGCATTTTGATAGGCTTATCTGCAGGTAGGAATCCTCTTTGCTGTTTTGTTAAGCTAGAACCGGAAAAGTTGATAGTGGAAAATAGGAGCAGACGCATATGTCCCAGCAGGCTTTGCATATGAGAAAATAACAACAGTGTGAGATAAATTAGGCGAAATGATGAAATTGCGTAGTTGAAACAGTATGTTTTTTAGCAGAATGGGCATGTAGGTGAAGGTTGACATGATCACAGACTATAGTGCGAAGTAAATGAAGTGACCATGAGCGAGCTTAGTTTCCTTATCAAACGGTATATATAACAGTCGCTATTGAACATTGGTTGTTGAAGTGGAGGGTCAAATAACATTGCACACATTATTTACCTGTAATGTAATCTATTGCACAAATGTGTTTTTCTCATGTTCAGTGCTAGTAGTTATACTTATGAGTGAATCATGATTTTAAATGTAATGTTTTAATGCGGAGTTGCAGAACGTACATACATAGTAATTGTGTGTAGCCTATGTGGCTAGATAGAGAACAGGGCGAGGTAACATGAATGTAGAAACGTGGCGTTTGCTGATATTAAGGTTTTGTACGGTAGCCAAGTGAAGAAATATAGTTAGTAGAAATGGCACAGTGGTGAACCGGTGTAACTTTTAAATAAAAGGAATACATTTGCCGTCAGGAAATGCATATGGGTGGCCGTGAGTGAGTTTTGGTAAAGCAAATATAAGCGTAAGAAAACGTTAGTGTAAAAGAGGAAATGATCTGCCTGAGGGCAAGTCGGGATTCAAGCCTTAAACCGGAGGTTTACCAGTCTGTGACTTCGTTAGTGCAGCACCATGCCATAGCTATGCAATGCGTGAAATATCATTAGCAAACCTGCCGGTGGTTTTAAAGAAGAACACAGGCCAGTAAGCACAGAAGAGCTCCCGTTGAATCCATATGACTTAGCAATATTGTAGCCGGTTAATAACTGAACGGTGAACGGCGGGTAGATATGGTGCAAAAGCAATAATTGATAAGTAGGCTAGTAGACAATTATTAGTGAGGGTCGAAGCAGGTTAAACAAACGTGTTCCGAGCTGGGCTTGAACCTACGACCCCGTGTTCCCAAGACTGTAACCTTGCCCACTAGGCCACAGGCGGACTAGCTGTTTAAACTGGAAATGTTTCAGAGTAAAAAGGTATGGGTATTTTGCGTGTGTATGCGCGTTTTTGATTGGGTTGTGTAGGTGAAGATTTGGCTGGTGTCAGTGAAATGTCCAATGGGGAGACATGTTGTTAGTGGGATAGGCGGCAGGAAAAATAAGAATGAAAAGAAGAAGAAGAAGAAGAAAGAGAAGAAGAAGAAGGAGAAAACGCAAAATCCCCTTAGTTTGGGGCTTTATTCGCTTATATCACGCCGGTCGCCATTTTGAAATTTTCCTGTGCGAAAACGAGGCTATGGTGGGAAGTGTTCCAGGAGCGGTGCTTACATGAAGCAGAAAAGCGATTTGAGCCGGTGATGCTCCTATGGCATATTGTTGTGTACCACGCTGTAAGTTGTATCAAAGACGAGAATGTGATCAAGGCTTGTCTTTCCATCGATTTCCGAGTAACCCGGACACCTGTCGCCAGTAGATTGCCAAGATAAGGAGAGATGTTGGACCTTATTTTCAGGTAATGTAACGAGCTAGCTAAGCTAGCGTCTAAGTTAGCTAACTTATCGTTAGCTTACCCTGATAATAACCTCCAAAAGACAAGCATATACAATGCATATTAAGATCGCTTACCGGTTTGAACAAACTGAAAAACGGGAGTGTGCCGTCTTTGTTTACATGGTGTCAGCCCAAGACCAGAAGGACAATTCAACGCTTCCAGAGGTAACTGTCATCTGACATTAGCCAAATCATTTCCGTATCAGCATGAAAAAGATAATAAATGCATTTAGATCAAACCTACTAGACTATGCGTAAAAAACAAACTTTCGTAAATCTCTCTCAATTTGTGTCGACAGTGCTGTTGAAAGGATACAGCAACTGGATAGAGGGGTACATTACTGATATCGAAGGTAAGTTAACGATTTTGCCATCCGTAGGCTGTGCCGGTGTGCTAGCTAATCAGCAAACGGTGTCATAAAATTTTTCCCGACCGTGAAAACTGCCTTGTTTACATTTTGGACATTTGTGGCTAGTGGGTAAATCTATCGCTGTTTTCGTCGCAGCACTGTCGACACAAATTGAGAGAGATCTACGAAAGTTTGTTTTTTACGCATAGTCTAGTAGGTTTGATCTAAATGCATTTATTATCTTTTTCATGCTGATACGGAAATTATTTGGCTAATGTCAGATGACAGTTACCTCTGGAAGCGTTGAATTGTCCTTCTGGTCTTGGGCTGACACCATGTAAACAAAGACGGCACACTCCCGTTTTTCAGTTTGTTCAAACCGGTAAGCGATCTTAATATGCAGTCCTTGGAAAAGTGTTTGGAGCACACTCTTGTGTTGTCTGTGATCTGAGATGAGAGATGTGTTAAGGTGAGTGTTGACGTGTAAATTAATCTTACGAACTTTTGGAGATTATTATCAGGGTAAGCTAACGATAAGTTAGCTAATTTAGACGCTAGCTTAGCTAGCTCGTTACATTACCTGAAAATAAGGTCCAACATCTCTCCTTATTTTGGCAATCCACTGGCGGCAGGTGTCCGGGTTACTCGGAAATCGATGGAAAGACAAGCCTTGATCACATTCTCGTCTTTGATACGACTTACAGCGTGGTACACAACAATATGCCATAGTAGCATCACCGGCTCAAATCGCTTTTCTGCTTCATGTATTTTTGCTTCATGTAAGCACCGCTCCTAGAACGCTTCCCACCATAGCCTCGTTTTCGCACAGGAAAATTTCAAAATGGCGACCAGCGTGATATAAGCGAATTCTGTGGACGTGAAGTTGTTTATGAATTCTGTGTGTTGAAATGGGGTCAGAATGTACAGAATTTAATGTTTTTAAGGGCTGAGTGTCTGTGGCTGTTGTGGTTATTTCTGTGGGGAACCCTGAAAAGTGCCAAACTCTCGGTGCTGTATAGGTATGGGGCATGCCCCCGCCAAGGCGTAACTTGGCGGGATGGCATACCTGCCATCCCAATTAAGGTATACCTTTAAAAGGGTGGTCTGAGGCACTCGTAAGCTGTCCCTTAGCGCTGCGCTCCGGTAATCCTGTCACAATTTTGCCTTATTATGCCAACATTTTGCTTTTCAAATCGACAGTTGTACTACAGTGCGCATCTAGTAGCACATCGGCATGCGAAAATGAGTTTAATATTAACTTTACGAAAAGTAATTATCCAATCAACGTGTCTGTGCATAGCACGTCGTGAGAATGTTGTCGTTTTACCTGTCTATCCCCATCATGATGGTAATTAAGTATAGGGCCTATCCATGATAGCTACTAATCCAATTTGTGAGAAGAAAAAAAAAGTTTTTTTAATTTATACGTAGTGGCGCTAACTTAGGATATGGCTTTTCTGACTGCATACCCTGTAGAAATTAGTTTGTTTGTGTGTGAGTCAATGATCACACTGACTTGGAACAAACCGCCGGTTTATTAAGAATATAAAACCTGTGTGTGCAAAAACAACGTTGAGTGAGTCTACTTGCATGACCAAACTAGAGCACGTTGATTGGCCTAGCCATAAACACACATACAGGCACAGTGGCTCATAATGGACAGACATAGCCAAATGATCTACATCCCCTTCCTTTAGCTCACACCTATATAAAACAAAATAGCACTGGGTAAATATCAACATTACGGAACATTTTTCTTACCATGTTGTTTTACGATTTTCGGTAAACAACCCAATAATGATATTCTTGGTTAAACTTAAGATTATCCAACAGCAAATTAAGGTGGATGAACAAATCACTTTAACAGGTAGACCTATCCTTAAGGCACCCGGTATAGAATTCATCATGATCAATTTCCACAGACGCGCTTTTGCCTTTCATCTACGATCATTTTTGCATTGCAGAGAAAAGTTTGCGGGAATCAGTGCAGTGCAGTGATATGCTGCTACAGTTGCCTATATATTGTGTGACAAAAACAAATTAACATTAGACCTTTGTTTCAATAAGAACAAAATAATTCACCCATATGTAGCCTATATCCTTTTCCCTGGGCTTCCACGAAGTCCCAGACTATGGCTTATATGTCCCGATTGATGCTTTTTATTTTATCCTTTGTAGCCTATATGTACGTATTTATTGAAACTATCACAAGGTCTCGTCTTAACGGACTCTTAAAGAGATTAGCAGATGATCTCTAGTAGGCATAGCTTCCTCTTCTGCAATATTAGATTGATGTAAAATTATTATGACAACACTTGTTATATTAAAACGTCATTCACAAGCCTTTACAAGTGAGACAATCGATTCGCTTGGCATCGATTGATAAACTTTTCAGCACCACAGTGAAGGCCAGCTCCAACTTATGATGTACCTTTGAGGTGTCCCTTAACAGTTGCCTTAAGGTATAGTCCGGGAAACACTCGTAAAAAAGCGGTTTCCCTTTGAAAGGTATACCTTAAGAACCTTTGTAAAACGTTAAGGTACATCGAAACTCGGAAACGCAGCCCTGAACTGTTGTGCAGTAGGTCCTACTCTTTGACATACAACATAAAACCACTGGGCGGTCAGGGTGGTTCTGGCTATCACTCACTCTAATAACAGGTAATAATGTCCAACACAGATCCTATGTGAATAAACACATATAGTTACGCATGCTTAGCCTTGTATCCAATAAAGCGGTAGATGTGTACAAATGACACCTGAACTATAAACAGATTGACTCTGTTTTTGCTGGCCCTCCTTTCTGGTAATGACACCGGCAGATGCAAATTTGCATATATGTATATACTTTTTTTTCACCAGGTGGCAAATGTGAGGAGTGAAATTCTTAGCTGACTTGCCATCCAGTCCTTAATGGCAGCCAAACAATTGTGCAAAACAAGCAGTTTATCAGTCTCATCAGGCTTAAAAGAAACATACAGCTGAATATCATCAGCGTAACAATGATAAGAAACATCCTTTAACTGACTTCTCAACCATGCGGTAGAGCTGACTTTGACAGTGAAAAAACCTATGAAAAAAAAAAAAAATCTGTCCAGCATCCTGATTGGTGTGGGGCTCCAACCCCCCTTAATCAATTTGCATAAAGAGTATCTTTTTTCAACACATCTGGAGCAGCAGTTCCTGCACTTTCCCCACTCTGACAACGGAGGCAGCACCACAAATCACTCCCCAAAGGTTAGGGCATAAAGCAGGAATTTGGCAGGTAAGGGATAAACCATGATGTTTTTCAGATAGAAGAGACCTTAAAGAACAGGAATATGATATTAAATATCAAAAATGTTAAAAATCCATTGTGCCAGAATTTTACAAAAACATGCTCAACCGTGCGGTTGATATGTCAGTAAAGGGTGGAAATGACCATGAGGCAGGGCAGATGTTAGCATAGTAGTTAGTGTGGTAGGAAGATGTTTGAGTGGAAAAAGTGAACAAATACAATGAAATTATATAATATTACTAAAACACAATATTATCCTATTACAACATTATACACTACCTGGCCAAAAAAAAAAGGTTGCAGTTTGGATTTTTTTGGACAGTGCCCACTGTACAAGCCTCTGGAGGCAGTGTTATGATCTGGGGCTGCTTCAGTTGGTCAGGTCTAGGCTCAGCAATGTTATGCGGCAATAAATTTAAGTCAGCTGAGGACCTGAATGTACTGAATGACCAGGTTATCCCACCAATGGATTTTTTCTTCCCTGACGGCACGGGCATATTCCAGGACGACAATGCCAAGATTCATCGTGCTCATATTGTGAAAGAGTTGTTCTGGGAGTATGAGGAATCATTTTCACACATGAATTGGCCACCACAGGTTCCTGATCTTAACCCCATTGAAAATCTTCAAGATGTGCTGGAGAAGACTTTACGGAGTGGTTTGACTCTCCCATTGTCAATACAAGATAATGCAATTCTGGACAGAAATAAATGTTGTGACATTGCATAAGGTTGTCGAAACAATGCCACGGCGAATGTGCATGCACATATATGTTATGGGAAAACATGTAATGCAGTGTATTGTTTCATTCTTAGTGATGGACACCAATTTTTTCTATGGCAGAGGAAAGGGTAGCCAAGCTGTGGTCCCCCTTGATCCAGAGGAGTCAGACATAGAGGACAGTGATGAGGACTTGGATGATCCTGACTATGTGCCAAGGCACACAGGTGACACAGTTGAAGAGTTACCAATCCCTAAGCTTAGTGAGCCTGATACACACCCAGCCTGTGGCCCACAGTGAGGGCGATGCAAACTCTGCCCAAAGGGGGTGTCACAATAGAAGTGTGCAGAGTGCGGAGTCCTCCTGTGTCTAAACAGCACACAGCAGTGCTTTGTCACGTATCATCTCAAATGAAAGCTGAAAATGAGGTGAATTAGAGATTCCAAATCTGATCAGTTGAAAAAATATGTTCAGGACTGAGCATGAACTCAAATACCTGCAATGGGTGTTTTTTTTAAAGTTTAAAGTTTTTTAAGTTTTGTTCATGAGTTTATACTTAAAATAAAATGACGATGTATGAAATGGTGCCTGATTATAAAGCAGAAATGCCACACAATGGAATATCTATACATGTATACAGATGTTTGTTCCAAATCGTAGTTAATGATATGTTTGATTTGAAATATGTAATCAAAATGAAATCAATGATACCTGGAATGAATGTTTTTTTACATACATATTTAAACTGTTTTGTTCATAGAAACAAAATAGTTTAAACTTATAAAATGACAATCAAACAGTGTCTAATTTTAAAGCAGAAATGCCATATGATCCAGTATATGTCAATATATACATATTTGTGGACCTAGCCATTGTAATTGATGGGACATTTACAGGCCAAAAACATGTTGATGGAGTGTAAAAAAGAGCAATAAACTGTTTTAAGGTTTTAAAGAGAGATTAAAGTGATGTTAAAGTAGTGTGTTTCAGGAAAAATGTTCAGAAATATAGCAATTTGTGAATAGCATTTTTTACAATAAACTGACATCTCAACCGAACGGTAGAGGTCTATAATTTCTAAAAAAAAGGGGTCAAGTTATGAAAAAAACTGTTATACTAACTGCTAATATACAGTTATATAACTGTTATTTGGTGCTCTAGTAATAGGTATTTATGGTTAAATAATTTTTTCATCACCTATTTCAATGAGTGACAGTTAAAGGGTTTAAATTTACTTATTACTTTATTGTTTGCTCTATATATGCTTCCCTTGGATGACCCAAGGGAAGCATATATATAGCAAACAATAAAGGACCCAAGACAGAACCCTGAGGAACACCACAGGACAGAGCAACGGTTTCAGATAGGAGGAGAACCAGTCCAGGATGCTCCCAGAAAACCCCCACCCACTGCCTAAGCCTTTCAGCCAGGATACTGTGATCAACCATGTCAAAAGCTGCGCTAAGATCCAGCAGCACCAGAACAGAGCATTTACCCACATCAGAAGCCATCAATATGTCATTTGAGACTCTGAGAAGAGCTGTTTCAGTGGAATGCTTCTGACGGCACCCAGATTGGAATTTATCTAAAATGTTGTGTTCAAAGCAATAATTTGTAAATTTACTTTGACTTGTATTCAAACAAAAACAGTATAAAGACAAGGTAGTTCATGTTTTACCTAATTAACTTCATTGTTTTTTGAAGATATACGTTTATTTTGAAATGTATGCCTACAACACGTTCCAAGTTTGGAGAGGGGCAATTTAGGACTAATAACGAAGTGACAAGTTGAAATATCACGGTGATGTGATACAGGTGATGTTAAACAGGTGAGTCAATTATAGAAGGTGCCTCCAAGAAAGTCCTAGTCCTTCAAGAGCAAGGATGGGTCGAGGCTCGCCAATTTGCCAACAGATGCGTCAGCGAATAATCTAGCACTTTGAGAACAACGTTCCCCAGAAACAAATCGGTAGTATTTTGGGCATTTCACCCTCTACAGTGCAAAATATAATTATAAGATTCAAGGAATCCGGTCAAATCTCTGTCCGTAAAGGGCAAAGCCGAAAACCACTTCTGAATATGCATGATCTCTGATCCCTCAGATGTCACTGTCTTAAAATTCGTCATGCGTCTGTAATGGATATCATGACATGGGCTAGGGAATACTTCGGTAAACCTTTGTCAGTCAACACCATTCACCACTACATCTACAGATGCAAGGCTTTATTATGCAAAGCAGAAGCCATACATCAACACTGTCCAGAAGTGCTGCCAACTTCTCTGGGCTTGGTCTCATCTGAGATGGACATTAGCACAGTGGAAGCGTGTTTTGTGGTCCGATGAGTCAACATTTCATATAGTTTTTGGACAAAACAGCTGTTGTGTCCTCCAGGCCAAAGAGGAAAAGGACTATCCAAGCTGTTATCAGCGTCAGGTCCAAAAGCCAGCGTCTGTCATGGTATGGGGGTGTGCCCATGGCATGGGTAACTTGCACATCTGTGAGGGCACCATTAATGCAGAAAGATATGTACAAATGTTGGAGCAACATATGCTGCCATCCACGCGTCGTCTTCTCCCGGGACATCCCTGCATTTTCCAGCAGGACAACGGCAAACCACATTCTGCCCGGATAACAAGTGCATGGCTGCGTAAGCAAAGTGCAGGTGCTACATTGGCCTGCCTGCAGTCCTGACCTGTCTTGAATGAACCTTTCCCAAAGCAGTAAATATGTGTTCCTGGGCTGTTTCCTTCATTGCCTGATTTGTTTACATATCTGGTTTAATGTCTTTTGAAGACAAATTATTCCCCAGGTATTTTGTTTCCCCCACACAAACCTGATATTTGGACCTGTTCAAATTCGGGCCACATTGTTGAACTCTTTGCATAACACTTCTTCACTCATTGTTTTCCTGTAACATGAACCCTCAAATAACCATTATTATCATCCACATAGACACTCCCCATTGTTTTATGAAAGATTTAATTTTCTGTCTGAGTTTTTCAATCTCTTACATTGCATCAGAGGAATTCTGGCCCACTCCTCCTTACAAAACTGCTTCAGCACATAACTGTTTTGGGGAACTTGTTTATGCACTGCTCTCTTAAGATCAGTCTACAATATCTCAATGGGGTTGAGGTTTGGATTTTGACTTGGCCATTCTAAAACACTGATTATTTTCCTTTTCAGCCATTCAGTCATAGATAATGGAATGGAATCACTCAACTTTTGTAGGTCTTAAACAGATATGTATTTACAAAATCACTGTAGCTTTCCTCTTCATCATCATTGCCTTGGGTGCTACAGCATGACTCTGGATTAGTACCGCCATTGCATGTTCAATTGCATGGGCCTGGTGAGGACTAGATGAGTTAGTCATAGTACTAATATGGAAAAGCATAGAACTGAAAGTGGACATCTTTTTCACATTGCATTATGGGCACATTGAGTGAGCCTCATGATTTTTATGAAAATATGGAATTTATATTTCCATTACAAATAAAATAAATTTTAATTAATGACAGTTTTCTGCTATGTTCATTTTTCAAGCAAGATGGGGATACACTGCCCTCTTCTGTTTTGTGTTTTTGTTTTTTTGTCTGTGCAAGAGCATGTATGTGAGCTCTAAGCATCCCACAGTAGGCTAGTAAGCACAATGCAATGCAATTCTGCAATATTTGTAATATTCTGTTTATTGTTAAATATTTAGACATTGCTCGTAGATCTAACAAATGATGAATGATACATTATAGTGCTAAAACAAGACAAAAGAGACATTTGACCAATTTGGCTATTTAATTCAAAATAAATACAGTCTAAATTGTATGCAAATAAATGTAACTAATATAATAATTTAAAGAAATAAATAGTACAAAATTGTAATAAATAAATTAGTTATTCTAAAAAGGCAGCACATTCCATTCAGAAATCTCAATTTACATTTAACAGCATTCAAGGCTTTTAGCATTTTTGATTCCACGACTGGATGAATCTTCTGTTATTTGCAAACAAAAAAATAAGAGGTTTTGTATGGTCCTGCTTGCAATGTCCCCCCTTCAAATAAAAGAAAAGAGATAGGAAAAATTGTTTAATGTAAAGTGGCAGTAGTTTTTTGAGCACTGGTAACTGGATCACTTATTGATCAGACATTGTAACTTTCATAACTGGCACATAATGGCAGAAATCAAAAATACTTGCGGAATGCTAAAGGGCCTTAATGTTAAGAGAAAGCCCCTTTCAGTAATTATTTTGAGACATTTGTGCAGATGCACAACTTAAACAGACCTCAACAGACTATACATTTCTGTAGCCTATCATTTGTATGACTGTATGTTCCTTTCTATCTTTAAGTGCATGAACCGCAGTTAAGCTAAATCAAATAGGTTCGCTCAATTATAAAAGCCATAATTCTCATATTTTGCACCATTATGTAGGAGAGTGAATTTCATTCCATGGGTCTTTATTAATAGAAACTAAATAATTTAATAAATAGTATTATATAAGAAAACAAAACTGTGGAAATGTGACTGAATGTAACACATTGGCAAAACACAGCTGGCCATTTTTTCCAGACCTGAGATTTTTCCAGACCCATGAAGAACTCAGAAAAGGACTTTTGCTACATTCCTAAATACTGTATACAAATCATGACCTGGTTGTACTGTCTATGCTATCCAAGCCATTAATTTTGTATTTGAGTTAGTATAGGTGTCTAGAAGGTACTTGGGTTTCAGAACTGACAGTGAACACTACATACGAAACGCAAGTGACTGGCAGCAACAGAGTGCGGTTGCTTTGCAACAGCGAAAAAGAGGCCTCCTGCTTTTCAGAATAGGCTTTATTAAATTAAGACAGGTAGTGTGTCTCGCGTTTTCAAGATGATAAATCGCATGCGGTGTGATCGCAGCCTACCTAAAGTTCTAAACTTAACGTTCAATGTGTATTTCTCGGTCCGGCTATAAATCAGGTGTTAACAGGATAAAACCAATATGAGACAAACCGTGCTTTGATGCATCGAGTCAAGATTCTTCATCAGATTTACAATTGTATCATTTTTCATGTTATCGTCCTTAGGTTTTACATTCTCCAGTACCTTCTTCAGAGTTTCAACAAAGACTCTTCCACATGCACACTGAAAGACAAAAATGAGTGTTACTAGCATTTTTTTTTTAAAATCCTGTCTTCATAAAATGTCCATTATCATTCAATGTTATTAAGTTTTAGCACATTTTTTGTAAAACAGAAAGTAAATAAGGACAGATGTTATAAATGACTCACTGGTTTGCTGATCATGGGCCTAGCAGGCACAATATATCCTGATATATTCTGTAGACAATGGAAAAATTGGAGAAATTAGTGGAAAAGCAGGTGTACTTGACTCTGCATCATCAAATACAAAGTTCAACTGTTTAGAAGGATCTAATGACAGGCGTGACTAGGGGGGTGCGAGTGGTGACCAAACCCCCCACCCGCCCCCCCCGTCGACGAACTTCGTAACCTAGTGACACCACTGGATGTAACCTCAGTGAAACCTGAACATCATTCTGACAGTACAAGTTGTGAAAATAATGCACGCTGTGCTGGAAATTTGCATACTTCGTGCCTGTGCATCACACATCTGCCCTTAAAATGTAAGTTATAAAATAAATGATTGAAATATTGCGAAGACTTACAAATGTGAAACTCTCATTCTTTTTCTGAAGTTCATCAAGTTGTTTCCTCATCTCCTCGTAGATTCCGCACCCCCAGCTGTAATGCAGCAGGATGAATATGAGTATCGTGTATCTCATCATGTTGCCTTCAGAGGTCACACTCTGTGATTGTCATTTTTAGACTGAAGTTCACACCTTTTATACTGAATCTTAGAGACAGGAAGTTAAACGTACAGAAAGGAAAACAAAGTTCTGTGAAGTCATCAACTTACCCACCAGTTGGAATGTTGTATGTAAACACCTCACCGCTAGACCAATGGGGGTTTGTAGCTGGAGGGGAAGGCACAGCGTGTTTTCCCTTGGCTGGTGTGAGTAAAAATCACAGATGTTATTTATTTTTCCTCTGTTTGTAATAGCAGGGCACAATTATGCTTAAGAATGCACTGGATCCGTCGCCACGGGTCAGATATGAATGCGCTGCTCCATATCCCGCTTAAGACTGGCCTGAAACGGACCAGCAACATTCTTGTTACTCTCCGTTCGCAAACAGGGCTATGTTGTCATCAGAGATATATCTGACTTGTCACCGGACTGTCAATATTCCAATGGGAGCATCAGAATATTCACAAAGGAGCAGAACAATGCATCAAATATATCCATGACCACAGCAAGTGAGCGTAACAGTTACCATGGATTACTCTCGCAATTATCTGACTCCAAATGAAATGAATTTAAAATTTGGTTTTAACTATACGTGGAGCTTGGGGTGGTTACGCTCGACTGTCTTGTGCCACCATTCTTCAATATATGCTCTATTGCTAGATCTCAGTTCGGTGAAGCCTACAGAGGGTAGAAGGCTGACCACCATAATACATGCGTTCATTTTTGCATAGACAGTTATGAGCCCAGGTCAGTGCGCATTTATCGGGCTCCTTAAGGTGAATTTGACAAGAACCAACGTATAACGCCCAAGGGTCCTCTTAAGCCAAAAACTCCAGAACCAATACAACACCAATCCCGTTAGCGGGCAGATCGTGGTCGCCAATGTAACTTGAGGACCTCACTAAAGACTTTCGCTGTACTAGACCCCTGATCAGAATTGTCCCCCTGAGTATTTAGTCAGAATTTCGGCTGAAAAGAATATAAAATGGATTAGAGTCATGAAGACCACGCAAGTTAAAAATAAGAAGAATTTATTAACAGGCAGGTAGGTCATTAGCTTAAAATTCACAGTCAATTAAAAAATACGGAATTTTTAGAACATAAATACAGAGTAAAAAGTTCTTACCCAGCCTGTTCAGCTACACACAGAACACAGAGTATGCGCAGTGTGGGAAGTCGATTACAATCTTCCCAGATTGCCCTGTCCCTTCTCCTTAAATGTCCAAACAGAGGTCATAAATCTCGGAACTGCTTAGTCAGCGGTCAAACTGGAATTTTGATTACCTTTTCCAGATGTCCTTCTGAGAGAATATTTTACCAATGTGGGGTTTTCTCCTAAGTTATTGAATAGATATGAAATCTATGTCCGCTGTTTATGAAATTAATATTACTGTACTCCCCACTCCGATGCGCTTCAAACAAGACCAGAGATGACACAGTCCGACTTGATACTGTCACTCTTTGTCATGAAACCTCCCCTTTTCACAGTTCTACTAATCAAATTAATAGTTAAAACCCAATCAGATCCCTGAATTCTGATTGGAGCAATACCCACAATATACACCTTTAACCTAAGTTAGGTAAAGTATGTGTATTAATATAGATACTACATTTGTTCAGTACATTGTAATTATGTTACTCTAATACAATATATTTCATCAGACAAAACAATATCTTAATGATCACATAACGCAGAGTATTTTATATAAAATGTTCGGTTTCCTTTATACAGTGCTTCTGGAAAGAAAAATGTATTTTTTCAGCTCAGTGCTCAGTGCGGCAGGAGGTGTCCCGACTCACTTTTTCCTCATGAAGGTAATGTTTCGCTGTCTACAAGTAATGTCCGATTGTGGCCAGGCAGTGACCTCTGCAAACAGATGGTCCTGAAAAAGGCATCCTGGAGTTCAGGAGGTCAAAATCCATCTTCCAGGATACAGCAGCCTCGGCCTAATGGTTTTACGACCTGCTGTAAAGGAAATTCCTCCCATACTGGCCCCCGCGGTTCCCAGGTGTCCAGTCTTTCAGTCTGCCTTACATCTACATGACAGAAGCAAGCGTTGATCATAGAAAATTACTTGAAGAAGCTGTGCATAATGGTGAAAATACAGGGCTTGAACAGGGCTGGAACAATCTGGATTTCTGACAAATTGCTTTGTATGACCTTGCTTTGGATGACCAACCTGATGCTCAAACCAACAGAATATTCAGTGCTACCATTCAGAGTACTGTCTTGGTTGAAATGTTGAAATTGACACTATTGTATGAAAGCTGACTAAACTATAAATTACCATTAAAACAATATAGTTTGCTAAAGAAGTTAAAAATCCCATACAACGCATATTTCCAAGGACAATAGCATGTAAAATATGAGTTGTGCCTTAAATTTAACTATTTTACATACAATTGATTTGTCAGTTCCTGAGAACAGAACCCTGCCGTGTAACTTATGGAAATATACTTTAGCTAGCTACATTGCTAGCACAGTGTAGTATAACTAGTATGAATGTATACTGTAATTTTACAATACATTAGAATGCGCTATGTTTAGCAAAAGTTTGCATCAATGCAAAATACTACTTTTAAATGCATATATTTGTATAATATATTATATGTGTATGCATTGGTCACAGGGTGCACAATGTTTAAATCCATCTGGCATTTGCTCAAGCTGACCGCTTAGCATGCAGAGAGAGCAGTCATGTTGCTCAGAATTCACCAATAAATTTGCCAACTAATTTCAGCTGAGACTCTTCTTTTGTTGTAGCCCACAAATGCTATACGTTTATGGGCCAATGGATCTAACTGAAAAATCTATTTTGTATCAGACTGTGAAATTATAAAACTGTAGAATACCGCAGGAAAGATATTTCCACGTCCATAACTGGCATGTCAACCTGGTAGTGTGATTTTGATATTACATGTTTAGTTAGTGTAGGTCTTCCATATATGCAGTTTATTTATTTTTTCAAATTTGGCAGTGTGCCCAAATAGTCACTCTCAATGATGTCAGTCATTTAAGGTCATTTTATGAGTAGTTAACATCATTTTGATAAATTTCTTCTTGCCTGTACTACTGTGTTTTAAATGATATCATTTTGAACAATGTCTTTTTTTATCTGTACTATTTGTTTCCAGATCATTTTTCTAAATCATATTATTACATTATTCCCGGGACAATAATAATTACCACAAGTTCACAAACCATTGGGCTTCTCCAGAGCCCAGGACAACGTACCACAAAACTTCCAAACCTGGCGCAGGAGATAAATATTCCATTTGCAGGAGACAAAACTAGCAATTCCACTTGCGGCCAGGTGCATTTGCACATACACTGTAACAGGAATAGGGCCCATGATGTCAGATCTTTCTGTGCTATTGTCACTTATTGCATGACCAGTCTGTGTTTGGAAATCTTGACATGGCTTCAATGGTTTTGCTTACAATTACGTTTTTTGTTCAGATGTCCATTTCAATATTTATTACTTTCAAAATGTTACAAGGCTCTCAGAAATTGCACAAGCTCAATCAGTGAGAGCCAGTGTGTATAAAAATTAGATGAGTATATTTAACCTAAATTGTCTCTCTTCTACATTTTCCATGTTGAAATGTTGCACGTATGCTACAGTAATCCAGTAGCACAGGCTGAGACTTGTCAAATAGTATGTAAAGTTATTGCTAAGAAACTTTCTTTACATTATATTTTTCTGACAAAAACCATTTGCACTCAGAGTCAGGAAAATGTCTGGGATTCTAATGCAACCTCAGTACGTGACCTTCTTCTGTGATGTAAAATGAGATCTAAAAGTAACAGGACCAAGATTGGTGATTATCTATATTTGATGTCTGGACTTTAAAAGTACTTGAAAAATCATCAGGTTCCAATGATGCAGTGTAAATGAAGCAATATAGGGGATCCAAACAAATTAATCAAATTATTTTTTAAATGATGTCAGCCTATTTAAAAAGCAGATAATTTTTGGAGCTAAAAGGGTATTGCTTACACATCGTAGAATATTCATGTGTGGGTGGCTGGAAATAAGGCTTCCAGTTTCAGTCTCAACCCAGTGGTTGGGTTTTATTAAGTAGGAGTGCAATGCAAGTTATTTTTAGTTCACATGCTGTAGGTGTGAAATGGTCACCTCCCGCACAGTTTGATGTGATGTCATTTTAGACACCCCCTTTCTGAAACGTTAGTGGATTATTAGATTTTTTAAACTTTCATTAAGTAATGAACATGTAGTACCTTTACAACGTTTCTGTCTTTACTGAGCACAAGACTAATAAAAACAGCATCTGGCACACTTTTGATAGAATGAAAATAGGTATACAAGCAATAGGTCTACAAGCAAGGCTCCTGAAACTTCCCAAGGTCTTCAAAATACTGATTTGTACAACTCTTGTTGGAAAATAATAACATTTTTCACAAGCAAGCTGATTTTGAAAGGAAATGCTGCTAAATACGACATCTATATTTCAATGCCAGTTCAATGTTATTTCATCCCACTGTTGCATTTGTATTGCAGCAATATAAGTCCAAACACAGTGGAAGTATACATTTTTTCTCAACTAAAAGATTTTTTGAGTGGATACAGATACCTGTGAGTGTGCCTGGCGGGTTTAGGAAACACAATGGAGCCACAGCCACAACACTGGACAAATCCTAGTTTAAATTTAATGGAAATACCACCAAAAATGAGCATTCTGCATTGTTTTTTGTCTAGCTATGTCTTACAAGCTATGTTTCCAAAAAAGCCATTTGGAGACTCCAAAAGGACACCTGGTAACTAAATGATATCATGTGTCTTTAGAGGTGTAAAATACTATATATTGTTGTGGCAAACAAGCCTGCCACAGGACACCGAAGTAGCTTTCCACGGGGCCCTCCAGCACAGAGACACAGGGAGTCTGTGTTCAAATAGTCCAGGTTTATTTTCAAGGTTGGCAAGATGTTGCAGCCAAGGAGCAGATGTTAAACCTGTCATGACAGAGGCTCCTACGCACAGGTGCAGCCACCCTTGTTCCTGGGTCCAATCAGCCCGGCCAATTATCCAATTCCTAACCAATTAGATAGCTAGCCAGGTCTAATTAGCTTGACCCAGGACAGGTGTGGCTGCTTAAACCAGCCATCCCCACACCACAATTGTATTTTGCATGCCAGTGGAAGACGTGAACTGAAATGACCTTGCTTTCCTTTCCCCGTCACCCTCCCTCTCCCTCTCCCCGCCCTCTCCACTGCCTTCTCCTTGGTCTCCCCTTGCCACCCTTGGAAGAAGATCATAGAAAATAACTGCATTAGCTGCCTAGTGTACTAATCCATTTATTGAAGTCCATTGATTGAGGTTGTCGTCAAATACCCCACCCCATCAACATGTAAAAAAACATCCCACAATTTCACATGCCACATTTATTATTCATAATCAGGCCTACTCCTTATTTATAAGCATACTGAATTATTACGTTTCTGTTGTCACTTCACTTTCTAGTTGATTATCTGTTTCTCTCCTGCACAATCTTTTGGTTTGTAGTATGGGCGTGGTTTCCTCTAACTCTCTCGCCCCTTGGCTGATCACTCTCACCTGTTCTGGCCGCATTCTCATGCACCGGTTAATCACTCGCATTTCATTCACCTGTTCCGTGTTTGCATTCTCACGCTCTGTTCAATTATCTCTCATTTCACTCACCTGGTTCACATAGTATATATTTTCTGTTCCCCTGCTCTTCAGTGCCAGATTGTGCCTCTGTTTTCAGTGCCTTTCCAGCGTTTACTCCTGTCAGTTTGTCTCGTGCTTGATCTTGCCTGTTTCCTGACCACTATTTTCTGCCTGTCGTCTTTGCTTTGTTGATTTCCTGTTTTTGACCTTCACCTGTTTTTCGACTTAGATTTTGCCTACTGTTTTGTACTTTTGCCCCGGTGTATTTTTCTGGTTTTGATCTTGCACAAACTGACTACGAGACTGCCTGCTGTATTGTGTGCTGCTGCATTAAACTTCTCCTACGGGAGTTTCGCCACTCCGCTGACTGAGTCTGCATTTGGGTTCACCAAACTTCGACCCATGACAGAACAATCTGGCCAGTATGGACCCAGTGGACCCAGAGCACCTGCACAACTCCCTTGCCAGCCAAGGCGCACTCGTGGGACAGCACGAGCAAGCCCTCCGTGAGATCTGGGATTCGCTGACTTCACTCGCCAGTCAGATGCATCAGCTGACCACCCGCCTCCCGCTCCCGAAACCCTGGCGGCTCCTCTCGACCCGGTCCAGCTCTACACCCACTCAGCCCTCCTGCCCAGGGAACCACACATTCTTGCTCCTGAGCACTACACTGGAGACTTGGGGAAGTGCAAGGCATTTCTTATGCAGTGTGTTCGCGTGTCTTCGACCAGCAACCCACCACTTACAACAACGATGGGAAGAAGGTTTCTTACATCGTGGGGCTGCTGAAAGGAAGTGCATTAGACTGGGCCACAACAGTTTGGGAGAGCCAAACTCCTATGAACTTCACCTACTCCAGTTTCGTCAGAGAAATGCGAAAAGTTTTTTATCACCCCGTTTGCAGAAGAGACTGTAATAAATGCCTGCTGTCTATGCGCCAGGGCACGTGCAATGTGGCGGAATTTTCAGTCAAGTTTCGGACCATTGCTGCGGAGTCAGGATGGAACGATACTGCACTCCAGGGGGTCTTCAGAGACGGATTGGCTGAGGCTGTGAAGGATGAGCTGGTTGTAAGAGACGATTCTGACAACCTTGATGCCCTGATCTCGCTGGCTATCAAGCTGGACAACCGGCTTTGTGAGCACCGCAGAAAGAAGGCCGGACGCCAATCCTCAGCGACCTCTTCGGCGAGAACCAGTTCCAGTCCTGGTTTCGGCACCAGTGCATCCCCGAGACTGACCACGCCTCCTATGCCCAGCGAGGAGCCAATGCAGCTCGGAAGAGCCCATCTCTCGCAAACTGAGCATATGCGGAGAATAAGGATGGGACTGTGCATTTACTGTGGCACGGCCGCTCATGTAATAGCCTCTTGTCCTATTCAGCCAAAAGATGTTGGAGTGGGGACCCTGGTGAGCCGTACAACTTCCCCTCCTACCGCCCAGTCAAGCCTGCTGCTCGATGCCACACTGGTTCGGGACCAGCAACCCCTCCTGCTGCAGGCATTGGTCGACTCTGGCGCCGATGAGAATTTTGTGGACGGTGACCTGGTCTCTTAAGCCAGCATCGCCATTCATCCCTTTCAAGTTCCTTTGAATGCTCACGCCCTGGATGGAAAACTCATTGCTCGGGTCACCCACATCACTGAGCCACTACACCTCATCCTTTCCAGAAATCATCACGAGGTGATTCAACTTCACGTCATTGCCTCACCCAACAATCCCCTGGTTCTCGGTCGGCCTTGGCTTGGGCTACACAACCTCCACATAGACTGGTCAACTAACAAGATCCAGAGCTGGAGCTCTTTCTGTCACAGCACCTACTTGAAGCTCTAACCCCAGCAGGGGTCGCTGTTCCTCCACCCAATGCTCCTCCTGGCCTGTCACTCGTCCCCTCTGAATACCACGACCTCGGAGAAGCGTATAGCAAACAACAAGCACTCACCTTACCACCTCATCATCCGTACGACTGCAGTATTGAGTTGCTTCCTCGAGCCCCTCTACCCAACAGCAGACTCTTTAACCTGTCTCGGCCTGAGATGGGGGCCATGGAGACCTACATCTGAGACTCACTCGCCGCTGGCATCATTCGCCCATCATCTTCCCCACTAGGGGCAGGATTCTTCTTCGTCTCCAAAAAGCACAAGTCACTCCGCCCCCGCATCGATTACCGTGGACTCAGTAACATCACCATCAAAAACAAATACCCTCTGCCTTTGATTAATTCTGTGTTCGAGCCTCTCCAGGGAGCCACCGTCTTCTCTAAACTGGATCTTCGTAACGCCTACCACCTGATTCGTATCAAAGAGGGCGACGAGTGGAGGACGGCCTTCAACTCTCCGCTCGGACACTTTGAATACCTGGTGATGCCCTGTGGGCTGACTAACACTCCCGCAGTCTTCCAAGCCCTCATCAAT